>NC_135665.1:38896287-39209474 GCF_964188315.1 Podarcis muralis | reverse complement strand
GCAGGAATCATAACTAAAGAGTCAGTGTGGTGTAGTAGTTAAGAGTGGTAATCTCGTAATCTGGGGAACCGGGTTCGGGTCTCCGCTCCTCCACATGTAGCTGCTGGGTGACCTTGGGCTAGTCACACGTCTTTGAAGTCTCTCAGCCCCACTCACCTCACAGAGTGTTTGTTGTGGGCGAGGAAGGGAAAGGAGAATGTTAGCTGCTTTGAGACTCGTTCAGGTAGTGATAAAGCGGGATATCAAATCCAAACTCTTCTTCTTCTAAAGAATCCCTGACCAATGGCCATCCAACATCTGCTTAAAAACCTTCAATGAAGGGGAGTCCATCACCTTCCGAGGGAGTCCATTCTGCTGTTGCATAGCTATTGCTGTCAAAAAGTTCTTTTTAACATTTACGTAGTTGGAAACTCCTTTCTTGTAATTTGATTCCACTGGTTTGGGTCCTACCCACCAGGGCAGTAGAAAACAAGCCTGCTCCATTTTCCATGTGACAGACCTTTAGATATTTGAAGATGGCTATCATATCACCTCTCAGTCTCCTCTTCTCCAGGGTAAACATACCCAACTCCTTCGACAGTTGCTCAAAAGTCTTGGTTTCCAGACCCTTCATTTTTGTTTCCACCCTCTGCACACTCTTTAGCTTGTCAATATTTTATCAATATATTATACAGTGGTACCTCGGGTTACATATGCTTCAGGTTACATACGCTTCAGGTTACAGACTCCGCTAACCCAGAAATAGTACCTCGGGTTAAGAACTTTGCTTCAGGATGAGAATAGAAATTGTGCTCCGGCGGCGCGGCAGCAGCAGGAGGCCCCATTGGCTAAAGTGGTGCTTCAGGTTAAGAACAGTTTCAGGTTAAGAACGGACCTCTGGAACGAATTAAGTACTTAACCCGAGGTACCACTGTATTGTGGTGCCTAGAACTGGACACTGTACTCCAGGTGGGGTCTGACCAAGGTAGAATAAAGCAGTACTATTACTTCCCTTAATCTGGACACAATACGTCTGCAACTGCGATAGAGCAATGTATCACCAGCACATTACTGAAAATGTACTCCAGAGCTCTGGGTGAGCCTATTCAGTATAGGAAAACCTAAACCTGCAGCACTGAGGACTGTAGGAGCTGAACAACACCCCACCCCCATCACCAGCCTCTGAAGATATCCATCCCCAATTGTATTGGAGCGTGAAAAGTGGCACTGCCTACCCTAAATTTGGATAGTCACAAATACTGTGGTCAATGGTATTGAAAGCCACTGAGAGATCAAGGAACAGTAACAGAGACACACGCCGCCTGTCTCTCCTGACAAAGGTCTTTGTGACCAAGGTGGTTTCCATGGCCAAACCCTGATTGAAATAGATCTGGAAAGTTAGTCTTACACAAGAGAGCCTGGATCTGACCTGCAGCCATGCACTCAAGAACATTGCTCAAGAAACAAACATTGGCAACTGGTCACTAATTGGTCACTAAGGACCACCCCTTCTTGCATGGCCAAGCGAGCTGCTGCCTCCTTGTTAGATTTTACCAGCCTTGAAGAACAAGAGTAAGAACAGAAATGGTCACCTGTGCTGATGCCAGCACCTTGTCCACATCTTCGTGCTTTACTAACAAACTCTGGATGGCTCTTGAGAATCACATGCTAAAATAGTGGAGTCAAGGTCTCAGCTGATTCAAGTGATTTTATCTTCAAATTGCTCTGCAAACAAATCACAGCAAGCAACCACTGGTTTTAGCTCAGCTAGATTATCATTAAAAGGTAAAGGTAAAGGTACCCCTGCCCGTACGGGCCAGTCTTGACAGACTCTAGGGTTGTACGCTCATCTCACTCTAGAGGCGGGGAGCCAGCGCTGTCCGCAGACACTTCCGGGTCACGTGGCCAGCGTGACATCGCTGCTCTGGCGAGCCAGAGCCGCACACGGAAACGCCATTTACCTTCCCGCTATAAAGCGGTACCTATTTATCTACTTGCACTTAAGGGTGCTTTCGAACTGCTAGGTGGGCAGGAGCTGGGACCGAACGACGGGAGCTCACCCCGCCGCGGGGATTCAAACCACCGACCATGCGATCGGCAAGTCCTAGGCGCTGAGGTTTTACCCACAGCGCCACCCACGTCCCGAGATTATCATTAGGATTTATTAAATTTGTATACTGCCCTTCATCTCAATATCCCAGGGCAGTTCACAACAGATAAATACAAAATGAGAATACAAAATACTTTACATACTAAATAAACAAAAGGAAAAACAAACCAATAACTCACAAACACATTGGAAACAAAGTAAGCTTTATACCGCCTTCATTTATACCGCCACTGAGTAAACTTGATAATGAGCCCTCACTAGTTTTCTGTTGCATTCGCCTGAAGATTTTCTCCACTTGCATTCAAGTCGTCTTCCAGCTTGTTTCATTGCCCAAGGCTCTGGTGTATACCAAAGAAGCCAACAGGGTTCTATCAAGTGGCAGAGGGAACTCGGGGGATTGTGTCAGTGGCCCAGATCATCCATGTTTTCTACAGGCAACCAGGGCCAGTCATGTCAGCTGGAAAACCCTCCATAGGGTCTGGGAACTAATCGGATCCTTCAGTCTCCAAGGACATTCCCCTGCCTCTGTGGAAGGGGAAAGCTGCTGAAAACCTAAAATGCAACAGGAAGTGATCTGATCTGGACAACGGACTGGATCACTCTCCGATCACCCTATTTCTGCTCAGTTGATGAAATCAGATGTATAGGCTATGGCCTGCTACATGTGTGAAGCCAATGGCCTGTTGAGACAGTGCCATGGTTGTCATGGCAGCCAGGAAGTCCTGAGCTGTCCCAGATTTAATGGCCTCAACATGGATGCCAAAGTCCCCCAGAACCAACAATCTGCATCTCCTCAACACCATATCTATGGTTTTAATTTTTTGATTGTTTTAATGGCTTTTACTTATAATTTATTGTTTTATTATGTTGGTTAACTGCTTCAAGGTTTTTTTTACAATCAAGTGGTATATAAATTTTATGACAGATGTAATGGCAAACTGTGGTTAGTTTACAAATGAAAGCAAATGTTTCTATCTTCCTTGAGGTTGAGCAGGGGAAGGGAGAGTACATGGGCCTTGGGCTTGTCCAAGTTATTTTCCATATTGCTAATCTTTGTCTTAGGCATACTTTCAAACTCTCTCTTTGCATATTGTAAGATGGTTAATTAATATAATGCAACTAATTTTTTTACTAATTAATTTTTACTAAAAATTAATTAATTTTTATAATGAATGATTTTAGAATGTTGTTTATGCTGTACCTTTGTACTGTTTTATTGTTGTTAGCCGCCCTGAGCCCGGCTTCGGCTGGGGAGGGCGGGATATAAATAAAATTTATTATTTATTATTATTATTATTATTATTATTATTATTATTATTATTATTATTAATTCCTGACCTGTTATTGGAGAAGATAACAATAGGTATTTTCATTGTTTACTTTTTATCTTCTATGATTAGGCAATATCTAGTATGAAAATTCAAAAAAATCATTCACATATTCGCAGTCAGATATTTCTCTTCCAAAACATACAGAGCTACCTTATATTGAGTCAAATAATTGGGCCATCTGCCCCACTAATGTGGCAGTGGCTCTTAGGGAGAGGTCTTTCCCAGCCTTGATGTCCTTTTAAGTGGCGAACCAGAGTTTGAACCTAGAATCTTCAGCATGCAAAATATGTGCTTATCTACTAAGCTTCCTCCCACCCCAATCCCTAGGCAATGTGTTTTTGCATCATGCTCTACTTTGGAAAAAAATATAATCATAGAACTTGGGAGGGACCACAAGACTTGTTGGCTTCTGAAGACAATTGTATAGGCATGAGCCAGAGAACAAAAATAACCCAGTGATGCTGTGGTCTCCACTATTGTGACAACTGTTTTTTTGTCCATAGTTCAGCAATCGGCAAGCACTGGGAGGCAGAACTTGCAACACTCAAGGGTAACAATGCCAAGCTTACAGCAGCTCTGCTCGAGTCCACTGCCAACGTGAAACAATGGAAACAACAGCTTGCTGCATATCAAGAGGAAGCAGAACGTCTACATAAGCGGGTAAGTTTAAAGCTTTTGACTACATATTGTTAGTGGATCTGCATGTTATGAACTAAGAAAAAGGTGCAGTAAAAATCTTCTGGTCATCTGACAATTAATAGCATTCATGCAAGCTGAGCTTTATTTTCTCTTCTGATGAAATATAAAGTTTTCATGTAATAAATTCTCCCATAGTAATAAATTGTATGTTATTGTATTATATAGTTTGAGTTTTATCTAACAAATCATATAAATATGTATTACTAAGTGATGTCTATAGCTCTGGGTCAGACGTATAAGATTAATTTAGTGTACTTGGACTTGCCTGCGTGTGAGTCACTTTTAACCATAGCTAAGCATTATTTTGGTTTAAAGGTGAATGTGCAGTGTACTGGTGCGTGGGGCTAAAATTGTGGGCAAATTTGCTTTTCTTCTTCTCATGCTGCTGCTTCAATGCTGGAAGCTAAACCATGGTTTGGTTTGGTTTAGTGTTAGGTCTCAACCTGGGCTCATGGTTTTTCTTTCTCCAAACAAACCATGAGCTGCAACCTACTGTAGGTTTGCTTTTGTGAGCTTGTGCCCATTAAGATAACTGAAACCAGTGCAAAATAGCTGGAAAATAAATTCTGTATTCATGGAGAAGTGCAGGGGCAAACTATCTCAGTCCAGATATATGGCAGGCACGGTGTCATTTTGTCTGTGTATATTATGTGCCTTGTGAAATGGTAGCAAGCACAATTTTTTTCACTTTATATACTGCATTGATTCATATTCAACTGAGCACTAATTTGATAAACTCATAATGTAGACAACTGTAGATATTCAAAATGATCTGCTCTCTTTTTCATCTCCTGTTGTTTCATTTATCCTCCAGTTTGTACATTCCTCCCACTCTAAACTATATTCTCTCTTTAGGTTTGTTAATAAGATAAACTAAGGCAAGTTAAGTAACTGCATGAATTAAGATTCTGTAAGGGTGAAGGCATATGTAACATTTTTAGAAGAGCATTTGCCCAGGAAGGACATTCACCACATTCAGTTCAAACATACCTTGTTGACCTCTGGAGGGAAATAGCTCTGCAAGGATAAAGTAGAAGCCTGCAATGTACTCTTCTGCCCAGCTGTTCCTCTTGGTGTCATCCAGAAGCAAATACTCCTAGAGAAGTTTTGTGCTTTTGAATTATTTTCCGTCTTCAATTTATGAGTTGACAAGTGAGCAGATTAAAATAAAATTAAAAAGTAGATAGCCATCTGAAGTATGGGAGGGAAGGTCAAGAATGTTGGCTGAGTTCATGCATGATTTGTTGGTATGTGTGTCTGTCATTTCAGCTGTAGAGCTGGAAGGAAGCCCATCTTGCATTGCTGTTAGAAACACCCTTGGTCCTGTTTTGTTACATCAAGTTTTATTAAATGTGTTGGGATTTTGGGTGGGTGATGGTTGTAGACAAAAGGGAGCTGTATTTTGTATGCAAATCTGTTAAAGCCATACATCACTGGATGCAAAAGATTTTTCTATGCATATCCCATTCTCCAGGGAGGATCACTGCAAAGTATTTATCCCAGCATGCCACTGTGATAAGAACCTTTCAGAGGATAAAGGATGGAAGTTCTGAAACTGTCTAAGGGGCAAACTACATATCATATGCAAATGTTTGTAACAAATCCCTGACAGCTGCATTTCTGAATAAAAGTGGGTTGGGAGGGGCATATCTTCAGCAGAAAAGTGGGGAAAGGCTTTTAACCCTTCCCCTGACAGCTAGTTTCTCATACAAGGAAATACAGTGGTACCTCGGGTTACAGATGCTTCAGGTTACAGACGCTTCAGGTTACAGACTCCGCTAAGCCAGAAATAGTACCTCGGGTTAAGAACTTTGCTTCAGGATGAGAACAGAAATCGTGCTCCGGTGGCGCGGCAGCAGTGGGAGGCCCCATTAGCTAAAGTGGTGCTTCAGGTTAAGAACAGTTTCAGGTTAAGAACGGACCTCCAGAACGAATTAAGTACTTAACCTGAGGTACTACTGTAGATACTTGCATCCTGATGGTAATCAGGATGGTAATCAGCTAGGATAATTTGGAAAAGAAAAGTCTGTCTGTTGGGAAAAGGCTTAAGCGCCTGCTCCCTATCTAATGCTTCGCTGCTCAAAATGGTTCTCTCCCAAAGCCTATTTTCTTCAGAAAAAATGGCTGGAGGAGCAACATTCACATGTGGTTCTTTTTGTCTCTAAAAGAATGTAGTCTTGTTCACACTTGTTTCACTAAAATCCATCCAAGCAAGATATTTCAGTAAGTTTCAATACTGTTTTTTGTATGGACACAAATTGCTGACAAGCAATATTGCTGAAAGGCCTTAGCCTTCACAATGCTTAGTCGTTAACCCTTGATCCATCCACTTTTCTGGGAGCAGCAGACTTCAAAGCTGTAAGGATGATTGAAACAGGTACCAAGAGCCTCCATAATATTAATATAAATAAAAACTTCAGAATATTTGACAGGTACAGTAAGCACTTTGTGGCCGCTGTAGGTCAAGTCAAGTCGAGTAACCTTTATTGGCATCACATAAGAACATTCGCTACTGTAGGTGTGGGAGCGTCTCTCATTCACCATGAAGAAACTACACTGTCCAATTCACTCCAGATGTTTTTAAGCATGTTCATGTGCCTATAAATACAATTTAAACTTAAAGAAATAAGAAAATGTGTATTTTGCAAAAGCTGGATTTGCATGTGATACCTCCTTGCCACATTGTTTTCTATAGTTTTCTTTCCTTCCTTTCCTAGTAAAGTTTCTCCTTTGTTTTGTGAAATTATTGACTTAAGTTATAATAACAGAGGGTTAGTTACGAAGTTGGCTGCATGTTTATGCTGAGAAATGTAAAAGGCTGACCACATACTGTTTGTTTGTTTGTTTGTTTGTTTGTTTGTTTGTTTGTTTGCTTGCTTGCTTGCTTGCTTGCTTTGCTTGCTTGCTTCCTTCCTTCCTTCCTTCCTGGGCTACTTCCATCCTCAGCAATAGCAGGTTTTTCTGGCTCTCTCTCCCCCTGGCATAATGGATCCTCAGGAATGTTTAGTAGGTAACAGGCAAGCCTTAGGCAGAGAGCACAAGTTTTGTGGCTTTTTTCCCCCCTTTTCCTTTTCCATTTTGACATAAAACTATGGCCCTTTACTGATATGCAGTGTAAGCCTATCCATGTATATGCCAAAGGAAGTCATCATGTATTCAGTAGTGCTTACATCCAGTTAAGTGTGCATAGGATTTCAACTTCAGTTTTCTTTGGCATCCTTCTGCCGGTGGAAGACTTTGATCCAGTGAAGGCTCTTGTCATCAGAATGCAGGGAGAAACAAAGTTTGCTGATTCCCCTCCTTCTGCACCAACGCTGTTGCAAAGGGTCAGCTGGCCTCTGGAGCAGATTTTGCATAGCGATATCCTCAAAGGATGAGGGGGAAAGGTGAAAATTGTCTCCCTTACTGTTTCGCTTACAGAAGCCTCTACTGAATTAAAGAGGCTTTTGTTAGCATGGGGATACCATTGGTTATCCCTTAATTAAAGCAATAAAATATTATATATTAAATATATTAATGCAATAAAGCAAGGAGGTGAAAAAAATGCCCCAAAGCACATCTTTGTTCATAGTCCTTTATTGGCATTACTGGAAGACTTAATTTGCCAGGAAAAGTGTGTCCCTTGTTGTTTTTTCTTTATTTGTCCATCCAGTAAGAGCTGGAATTGTAGAATTTGAGGTTAGCCATGCACATGAGAAGAATCCAATTAATGCAGAATCTTATCATAGTTGATACATTCATATTGTAGGTGAAAAAACAAACTGCTAAATGTGTCAGCTGTTCTGTGCGTGTTTTGTGCCCAGTACCGTTTAAATTGTCACAGGCATTCTGAATATTCTACATTCCACTCGGAGTGTTTCTCCCAATTCCTGCTTCAGCTTCTTGCCCAAGTATCATGAATGTTCTAGGACACAGGATATTGTTTTAACAGGTCCTGGAACATCAGTTATAATAAAAACAAGCTAAGGAAACAGAGCAAAACAAAATTTCATCCATACATTTTGCCTGGGGCCATTATCCTTTTGTTTGTTTGCTCCCACTTCAGTTGTACAACTCTACTGCAGTGCTATGCAATTACTTGTTTTGTAGATATTGAGTGCTGCATATACAACTTACCTTCCATGCTTAGTTTAAGTTGATCATTCCCTCCTGGATACCTAGAAATGTGACCTATAAACTTAGCAAGCCAAAGGATTTCCATTTAAACTGATGCAACACCTATTCTCATTTGGAGTTTTAGAAATAGAAGAAAGTATAAATTTATAAATGGGAGCTCCACTCTATTTTGCTTCTTCACATAAGACAGAGGCTTTCAACCTTTTTGAGTCCACAGCTCCCTTAACCAATTACATTCTTTCTGCAGCACCCTGTGGGGCCCAGGAGCCCAGTTATGTCACCCCTTGCCTGCAGAGCTGGCAGCCTCTCACCCTTTTTTCAAATACCTTCCCTTGTGGGGTGTTCCCTCAGCCTCTCCCCTCTCATTGGGAGTCCTCTAGGCAGCTGCTGCTGCCGCCCCTGGCCTCTAAGCCCCACCCCCCCGCCCCAAAGAGAGATGCCTCCCAGAGGCACCATTCACCTGTAGAGTTTATAGCCAGGGCTGCTGTAGTAAACAGCTGTGCAAGCCTTTGGGAGGCAGAGACACAAGAGAGCATCAGTGGAGGGAGGGATGGAAAGAGGGACAGAGGCCAGTGCTGCCCACGGCACCCCTGACCGTCATTCAAGGCACCCCAGGGTGCCACAGCACACCGGTTGAAAACCACTGACATAAGGGATTGATTACATACAACAGTGCCTTCATGTAAGTACATAATTATATTACAAGTTGCCGTTTTTAACCTAAGGGAAGTTTAAAAGCAACTTTGGATATATCAGGAATGGATAAGCAGAATTAGATATAAATTGTTATATGGGTCTTCTGTTCATGCTTTGCTCGATTGGGGTTTAAGAGTAATTGTGGATTCTGCTGATACTACCCTTCTTTTAAAGCAACATGCTGGTTGTATATTTATTATAAGCACATTTTGTAGAGAGTTCATATTTTCTTGTGTTAGGTAAATTAACTAACTAACTAACTAACTAACTAACTAACTAACTAACTATTGAAATTCTATGTGTTACCACAATGTGTTAAGGTTAAAAGTGCATGTAAAAATGGTTTCTACACTGAAAATGTAAATTCTAAGCTTTCAGATATCCTTGGACAATTTTTCAACCCCCTGGCAATCAGGAATTGTCTAACTAACATCAAGGAAACATTGCTTGAAATATAGAAAACTTTTATTTTAATTGTTTGATATTTGACTTCATTCTTCATGTAATGAGTTGTGTGATGTTTCTTTTTCCTCTCTCTTTTTAAAAACTGTAACAAGACCCTTGAGATTTGTATTCTGATTACTTTGGAAATCTAGATTAGTCTTCTTTAGCAATGCCTTTTAACATAGTAAGCACACCAGCATCTTTTAACAGCATATTGCTAGAAGCCAAAGAGTAATTTGGTTTATGACAATAGGGCCTAAATCCAGTTAGAGTCATGTGTGCTGTTAATAAACCATTGTAATTATCAGATGATCAGGACCAATACATTGGCAGTAGATCCTAATTAATGGTTTTCTGTGAACATGCAGATGTCTCTGGCTCCACTACTCCCATAGCATAGGCAGGAGCAACAAACCACAATCCCTGGTTTAGCATGATGTCCAAAGACCCAGTATGAAACTGACTGGACTTGTATTTGAGAGCACAGTCAGGCCTTTTGTGTGGTGGTGAAGACAGCAGAGAAGGCTTAGTGTGCTGACTGCACTGCATATTTGAGTAGCTGGCCAGCAGAACTGTTCCATGTGGTAAGAGGAATGTTGACATCTGTCCCAGGGAATAGTGTTGGAACCATGGGAGGGCTGCTGTGACAAGTTTGACAGGCCTTTGAGGATAAAAGTACTTGTCTTCTTGCTGAGTTTAGTGGCACCATTATTATAGAGCCAGGGAGCTGTCCAGCAAAACATATTGCCCAATCCTGTGGGATTGGTTTCAGCTGATGAGGCCTGAAAATATGGACAAGGTGCTTGCAGCTCTTTAGCCTATAACATGCCCCCCCCCCCGGCAACCCCTGCCCATCATGGCTTATTTGAGCTGGTCTGGGGGGAAGGTGGGAAGGTGGCCAGGTGACCTAATGAGGAGGAGGAGGATTTATTATTATTTATACCCCGTCCATCTGGCTGGGTTTCCCCAGCCACTCTGGGTGGCTGCCAACCAAATATTAAAAACACAGTACAGCATCAAACATTGAAAACTTCCCTAAACAGATGCCTTCAGATGTCTTTAAAAAGTAAGATAGTTGCTTATTGCCTTGACATCTGCTGAGAGGGCATTCCACAGGGCAGGCACCACTACCGAGAAGGCCCTCTGCCTGGTTCCCTGTAACCTCACTTCTTGCAGCGAGGAAACCGCCAGAAGGCCCTCAGCGCTGGACCTCTGTGTCCGGATTGAACAATTATTGCTTCTACCCTAAAAAAAAGGTCCTGGAGTTGCTAGTTACAGGATTTTTATAGTAGCTATGTCATGGAAAACTCACTTTCTACATCTCAGGCCAGAATTACATGCCAGCCAACTGATTTTTCTATAGGAATGTGAGATAGGCATCATTTTCTCTTCCACCCTGTATTTGTCATATGCAGCGCTGTTTCCATTCTGCTGCAGTTCATCTTCCGTCAAATACTGTTATTGACCTTGCTGTCTGCTGTGGCAAAATTTAATAATTTACATAATGAATTAGAAACTTCATCTGCATGTAAAGACAGGCTCTGGTGGGTTGAGTGGATAAGACCAATAGTGGGTCCAATGGTCAAGAAGGCAGTTGGATAGTGTCTTGTACGCCTCCTTCCAACAACTCCTTAGGCCCAGCTGGTACCAAACGTATTGCTGTGCTTTCCTTTGCACCACATCAGTGAGACCAAGAGAAGGATCTTGTCGTGTGGGCAGCCCAGGATCTCCATACACACTGCCCAGGCTTGCATGCCAGGGAGGTCAATTTGGTGGCATGACCCTGCTTTGCTTTAATCACAGAGAATTTCTTCTTTATGAAAAGGGATACAGCCTGCCTGACTTCTAGTTTCCCTCTTCTTTTCTAAAGGTTCAACTCCCCACCGCATTCTGTGGGCTCACATGTTGTGGTTGAGCTGTTTTTATTAATTTCCTTTTTCTCTTTCTTTACAAACCTCTATACTTCTGAGTACCTAGGGAGTCCACAAAGCGTGCAGAAATTACACCCTTGTATTTGAGTGGCCCCATTTTGCTTCCAAAATGATAGGCGCTCAAACACCTGAGCTTGCTATTATGTGGAATGATGATAGTTAAATGAGACCTTTGAAGTTAAAAGCAGTCTGCCTCTGAATACTAGATGTTGGGAATAATCAATAGAGGAGGTGTGTTTCTTTCATGGCCTGCTAGTGGGTTTTCTTCAGGCCTTTGGCTGGTCAAAAGAGAGAGCCAGTGTGGTGTAGTGGTTAAGAGCAGTGGACTCATAATCTGGGGAACCGGGTTCGCGTCTCCGCTCCTCCACCTGCAGCTGCTGGGTGACCTTGGGCCAGTCACACTTATGTGAAGTCTCTCAGCCCCACTCACCTCACAGAGTGTTTGTTGTGGGGGAGGAAGGGAAAGGAGAATGTTAGCCGCTTTGAGACTCCTTCAGGTAGTGATAAAGCGGGATATCAAATCCAAACTCTTCTTCTTCTCTTCAAAACAGTGCCAGATTAGATGAACCCTCTTATCCAGCAGAGTTTTTCCTTTCTGCTCATGTTTTAATGCCCTCAAGTCACATTCAGAGGATTTGGCTGCCGTTAAATAAAAATTAGCATTGGGCATAATCCAGAGAAAGTTAAGCATGCTTCAATTCTATTAATGTTTTCTACAAGCACCTGAGTGACAACATGCACATGGTCTGTAGAATTGTAAGTACTGATGTTTAAATCACATTGTTTTAAGCGTCCATTGGTTTTGTTGTACAGTGCTGGTGGAAAAATGCAGAGGTTAATTAGAATTTTGGGGAAGTCTTTGGATGGTAAATTAGTCTTTGGATCTAAATTCAATAAATAATGATGATGATGATGTAGTAGGGGGTTAAAAGCTTTGTGTGAATGATTTTAGCAAACTAGTTCCACATCATTCTATTAAATAGTGTCAACTAGAAGAGTGTAGTTTGAAGGAGAACAGTCTTCATAATTAAATAAGCCATTCTTAGGTTTATATTTATCACTTTAATTCCCAACCAACCCATTATTAGATTCAAACTTTGCCACTTTTAGAAGCACTGGCATCAGGCACAGCACTTAAACAATGCTCCACCATCATTTCATAAAATACTGTGCAAAGCTAATGAAACCATTTCAATAAGTGTTAATGCTGTGATACAGATGCTTAGTAAAGCAGAAATGTCCCATATGGTCCTATAATTGTATATTATTTGTATTTATTTTTACAGGTGACTGAGCTGGAGTGTGTTAGTAGTCAAGCAAGTGCAGTCCACACACATAAAACAGAATTAAACCAGACAATACAAGAATTAGAGGCAACGCTGAAGAAAAAGGAAGAGGTACTTGCTTGCATTTGTTGATTGACTTATTAACAGCCCTGATTATTTACCTTATACACCATTCATAGTATTGCATTTTAAAATGGTTGTGGAAATCAGAATAATTTTTAAAAATAATGTTTCAGTCTGGGACTGATGATGATGATGAAAAATCAATCAGTTTCTTAAAGGGAAGCTTAGCTTGTATCAAAATACGGGTTACAAAAATAAGTTGTCTAATTTGTTGTTGTTTTTTATTCTGTTGACTAACATCTAGAATGAGATGCAAAATTCTTTGCATAGGGAAAAACATTTAGATACCGGTAAATATGGGTTGTTTCCCCCCCCCAAAAAAACCCACACATTTCTTTCAAAAGTCAGTAGCTTTCCTCTGTCCTTCTTGGAAGTGTGAAAGCAGGCTGACAAACAGGCCATAACTCATTTCTAAAAGGTGGCTTTTATATACTGGTTCAAAGTGCCTGAAGAGTCGGGAGTATTAGAATTAAAAGTACTTCCTCTAGTGATGATGATCGGCAGACTGACCCCTGCAGTATGAGGCCATGCATTGGTGGGAAGTTCAAAAAGCGTCTTTGTTGCCTTTGGCAAAGCACACTCACTTCCCCAAAGAGTGAATAATAGGTAGGGATTGCTTTTTATATCACTTCTCTAGTCCTAGAAGCACGCTATTATTTCGCTGTCAGTAATTGGCGCCAGATGTTTCAGAGGACAGTTCAAGATATCTCACTGCAGTTCCGAAATAGCATGCCTTCAGGGAAGTTTCTTCCTAGTCACCTAACTGGTAGACTTTTATTGCACAAAGAAGTGTTGAGATGTTCACTACTTCCACAGATGTCTACTTTAATTCTTGAAATCATTCTCTTCACAGAAGGCAAGTTAGGCTCTAAGCCAACGTTATTAGTATCTAGCCTGACTAAATGATTCCAGTGTTGCTTTAGACTTGGTCATGAATTGTTGCATATATTTCATTACGATTCCTCTGGCTTTCTTCTTGCTATAAAACAGACAGTTGTTCACAGTCCCTTGTAACTGAAATTTCATCTTTGTTCTTTGCAGCATTCCCTCCCTGGTGTCTTTAGCCCTGAAAAACTGGCTCTCTGGCAGCCGATTCTTATGACTCAATTTCAGCTATTGCTGCATAATCATTAGCAGATTTCTATGCTTATGAACCTGAAGCACAAATGATGCTTCCCACTGGGAACTGTGCATGTTTTGAGAAGCATGCTGAAGTTCAAAGCTCTAGGGCCAGCCAGATGGCTCTCAGGGTGATACAGTTTGGCCCACTCTCTGACTCTAGTTTTGCTGCATAAGTACCTGGGAGAAGTACCAATGGGTTCTGCAGCATTGGCAACCCTGTCTTGTTTGTCCTGATATGATGAGGGGGATTTGTCCAGGATGAAAGTTAGGTTGACTTTGGATAATATGCTGTTTTATCTCCTTTAGGAAATAGAAAAATTGAGACAAGAAATCGACAATGCCAGAGAACTTCAGGCACAGAGGGACTCTTTAACTCAGAAGTTACAAGTAAGTTACAGGATGAATAGGGTTGTATCTGCTTGTAGATAACAATAAAAAAGAGGAAAGAAGTTGGATAATTTTGGATCTCGAAGACTTGTACAGACAGACAGTTTGGGGTTACAGTATAGCCCCCACCCCATTACTGCTTTGATGGGGCTAACTGTGTTCCTGGCAGTGTTTGTGTGAACATTGTACAAGTGTGATGGAAGAAGGGAAGCTCTGTCACTGCGCAGGGAAAGCCCGTTCACGTTAAACAAACAAACAAATTATGAGAATGGCTGTCCTAGTGCTGGAGAGAAGGTGCTGTACATCTTTCAAGGGGGGAGAAAACATATAAAAGAAGTGATATGCTCTGTGGATATGTGAATTCTCTTTCAGACTTCCTTTTCTTAATAAAAGGTTACATACGGTAAGCATTCCTAGAGTTCCAGGGTGGTCCAATGTGTGGCCCTATTTTGGCGGCTTTCAGCAACATTTGATGTCCCTGTACAGCCCTCACTTTGCCTTCCCAAAGCTGGGTAAGTGAGGTGCTGGCCTTCAAGAAGGAGGTGTGAGGACTCTGATAGGCTCCTGGAGTCCCCCTGCCTCCTTCCTGGTTAGCACTTTCCTAGCTTTGGGGAGGAGGTGGGAGGGCTCTAGGACCCTGCCAGAGCTTTATGCCTCTTTTCCAAAGAAAGGCCCTTAGAGTTGAATTTCCAGATCACTCCAAGATCAGCAAAGAATTACAAGCCCAGAAGCACAAGCTGTTCCTAGATAATCCTCCCATCTCATGCAGACAGGTCAACAGAATGCTCGGATGCAATATATTGCCCCTTGAGTTACTTGGGGATATTTGATGCTCAGGAACACTGCAGTGTATTTTCTTGGGAGGAAGCAGAAGAGGGCTGTCTAGAGCAGGGAGGGGTGGGGAACATGTGGGCATTTGAACATAGTTGCGCTCTGACCGCCATCATTCCTGACCATTAGCCATGCTGGCTGAAGCTGATGGGAGTTGGGGTCCATCAACATCTGGAGGGCCAAAATAAAGCCTTATGCTGATGCCTTCCTGAGCAGGTAAAAATGCTGAAATTAGTATCTGGAAATTTTGAAATTTTATATTTCTATTGAAAGGCAAACAACCAAACTTTGATAAGCAGGTGGGAGTAATTTCTGCTAGAACACAAACACTTCCTCTTACATATCTGTTGCAATTTATGCTGGGAATTTTAGCGTTCATAGCTTTTGAAGCGGCATTCTTTAACAAATTGCTGCAGGCCTTGATGTCTTTCATCTCTTCAAATGAGTGTGTGTTTTAGATCTTGATTGCCTGTAGATTCTGTGTTCTCAAAACTGACTGGTCGAGTTACTTGGAGATAAGCAGCAAGATTATATACACACTCAAATGATGTCATGGTCTGTTATTAGCCAAATACTGCACAGTGCATTTTCATTTGACATATATGACCATTCAGTGGGATTTATGCCCTTGACAAACTTTTAAAAAACAAAAACTTAAATAAGTGCAACAAAAGAATCCTTTGCAAAACAATTTTACGTCCGTACCTGTTCTTTCCTACAGGTAACTCATATCTTATGCTTATTTTACTTATGTGATCACAGCTTTGTGTGGGGCTTGGGGAAGGATAAATAAATAAGGAGCAGAGGAAATCCACACCCACACACCCCCATGCAAAGCTGTGGTTGTGGACTTACATGGCTTTGGGAAGGCTGTGTGAGCACTTTGGCAGCATCCCAGAGCCCTTGCACTGCCTTCCCAAAGCCAGGCCAGCGCTAACTTTAGGAAGGCAGTGGGAGGGCTCTTGCACACTGGCAGAGCCCTCCCACCCTCCCACAGCCAGGTAGGCAGCCTTACAACTTGGGTGGGGCTTGTTTCAGGGGCTCCTGACTTTACACATTTTTGCATATATGTGTGGACCCACAGAACTGAACGCTTGTGAAAGATGTGAGTTATCTGGAAGGGGGGGTGAGTTCTTAACTACCATTTAAAATCCTGTTAACAATGACCTGGCTCCTGACACTGCCAAAAACAAAGTTTTCCTTTTAAATCCATTTGTAATTAAATGATGTTTAAATGACTAAAATATATATTTACTAAGATGCTAAATCATATTGTGTAGGCTAGTCCATGCATCCCTATCTATCCTCCATTCCCTTCCTAATTCTATGTGAGGCAGTGGCAAAGCACACTTATATAGCATGCGGCCCTTGAGGCCATTTTTGTGAGCACTCTGAGGGGGTCCTAGACTCCTCCTTCCTCCATCCCAAAGCCTACTTAGCTCTTTCCCAGCTTTGGGGAGGGGGTAGGAGGGCTCTAGGACCCTGCCAGAGTCTCTGTGTGTCAAATTGTGGCCTCACCTCTGCCCCCCAACCAACAAAGCAGTGTGGAGGCTACAGCTTCTGGGTCAAAGTTCTGTTGCAGTCCACTGCAACAGATACCTCCAGATGGGAATGTGAGCCTCAATCCCCATTTGTGAGTAAGAGATAACCCTGTTGAGCCTGATGATCACTCCAGCTCCATGTTAACTGTATAGAAAACTGATAAAGATAATACTGTATTTACAAATGACCTATATTGCTGCTGCTTCTTTTTTTTAAGGAAGTGGAAGTTCGAAACAAGGACCTAGAAGGACAACTGTCTGACCTAGAGCAGCGTCTGGAGAAAAGTCAGAATGAACAAGAAGCTTTTCGCAATAACTTGAAAACACTTTTAGAAATTCTTGATGGCAAAATCTTTGAACTAACAGAACTACGAGATAACCTGGCCAAGCTAATAGAATGCAGCTAAAGAAAACGGGATCTCAGTGCCAACCTTCTTAAAGATGCACTGTCTCTCTTCGTAGGACTTTGTTGGGCTCTGCATCAAAGTTGCACAAAATTAGGAAAACGCTCCTCCAGGAGGGCCTGTTTTAAATTTTCAACAATATATTTCAGTGTAAAATTTTAGAATTCAGCTTGTAGCTAGTTGGGGAAAAATAATAACTTGAACTACAAATTACCTCCTTGTATATAATTGGCCATAGATAACTCGAAAGATATTAACGGTAATTGAATGCAATCCTTTTCTATTATTAGCCAGTGAAATAATGAGAAGTGCCCCATATGGCATCCCTTTTAGTGTTAGACACATTGTAGATGATCTGTCTTATTTTGTTTTTATTTTGTTGGTTAAGACACTCAATTGCTGTGTTTTGTGCAAGAACTTTGCGATGACAGCCCTCTCTTTTGTTGTAATCTTAATAATTTCTCAGGATATTTTGCACTGTTAAGAAATAGTGCATTACTAATTAATTCTTGCCAGGCGTGAGAGAGAGTTGCATCTTTAATTCATACCTAGTGAGTAACTGCTTGTATAGAGTTCTTCCCTTTTTTATACTGGAAGATACTGTATTTATTTATGATGTTCACTCTGGTGTTCACTAATATTGTCCAGTGTATGGTTTACTTTTCTCTATTTAAGTTCATGTATGTAGAAGTTCTGTGTTCCATTTTGAAGCCTATCTATGAAGACAGGTGAGTCCCTGAAAAGTATTTTCAAATTTGCTATATACAGATAAGCATCAATCTAGTCTTATTTATTAATACCACATATGTTTAATATTCACTGTTACCAACATATGTTTTAATAATTCTTTTAACCAAAACTTCTTCAGAGTAACCAGTGCAGCTTGTTATAGATATACTGTGGATATACAGCAATTGCCAGGGTGTTTACGTTGACCTTGCTCATTCAAAGAAACTGTATAATCACAGGAAATTGGAGATATTTCCCCCTCCTCTTTGAACCTTCACATCACATGTTTATCAAAACCACACCAGGCAATATTCTGAATTTCAAAACAGGAATTGAATTCAGTTATCCTCAGTGAACATGTTTTTAAGTTGTTTTGATGTGATTTACAAAGACTTTTTGCCAAACATGTATTTCTTTATATAATATTTTTTATTTTAAAGAGAAAAAAATGAAAGGTAAGCCAAGTGTCAAATGTCTGCTTACTGAATGGGAGTTGCATTATGGGACAATCTTGCTGTAAATTGTCTAATATTGGAGAGGATTTTTAAAATGAATGGGGGGGGAAATCAAACACAAAGATGCACTGACCTTTTCTTTACACCCAAATTAATTTGAATGTTAAATGCAAAATCCAGCTTGAATATAAACTCTGTACAATAGAATTTTTTTTCCACTTAAGGACTGCTATTCAAAACTAGATAATATAAGTCGGGTTTTTTATGTGTGTACTGTATGTATATACTGTATAATACACGCATTCTAATTTGTATTCAAAGTGGGAGAAATACATGGTGGGTTAATTTATAAAATGCCATTTTCTTTATCTGTAATTTAACAGGTGTCTCCTGAAATGTCAGGATTACTGTTTAGCTAACAGTAAATTATCATGTATTATACTGTATGTACTGTACACATCATTTGAGTTTCATCCATATTTTAGAGTATTCTGCCACTTATTTTATTTATTACTGGAGAAAATATTTGTTCATTGCATTCATAGGTAAAAGCTTTCTATGGTGATTTTTTTTTTATAGCTAGATGTTAACGATGTGTAACTTTATCAGGTCCAGGACAGTAGTGATTACCTGATTTTAATTTACCTGGAGAAGTTTGTACCTGATTCTCTTGCTATATGAGTGTCAATTGGAAACATCTTCAGAAAAGTATAAAATTGGTGTAATTGTAGGAGGAATGAAGTATGTTCATGAGTGTTATTAATTATAACAAGTTAGAACAGAAATTTGATGGCAAAAAATGTAACATTATTTTTAATGAGATCAAAATTTTTAATACAATGACATTTACATGTGGGAAAATAGTTTACAAAATATTTCCACTGAAATGCTGTGTATATGTGTGGTACAAGAAATTTATTTGTATATGTACACATACACACACATGTATATACAGTACATGGAAAAATTTAAATGTGCACATTTTTAATATTTTCCTATTGAAATTAAATTTGAAAATTGGAAATCAATATTTGAGAATTTCTTTTCTCATGTATATTAAGATGCTTGACTTTGGGTTCTTTTGTTTGTAAAAATAAAATCTATGAGGGCTGCACCATTGAACTCCCAAAAGTCATCCAATATGTATATGGGATAAGTGGAATTAAGTGCACATATAAATAAAATCCTATTGTTAAGAATATTTTAATGTTCATTTACGGTAGGTGGGTGTTTAGAAATTGTATTCTAGAAATTGTATTCTGAAATTCCTAATTAGGTGATCATACCTACTTTAGCCACTTCTGTATTATTAAGGTAATAATTGGCATAATGGACAAAGTCATGTTTTCCCCAGAGACTGGTATTACATATTGTATCTATCTTAAGAGAAACTGTGGGAATATATATGCCAGAAAATGTTGGGTACTGTGGACAAACAAACAAACAAGAAATTACATAGGAGAACCCTGTGTACTTGTCATATGACAATTATGGAGACTTGTTTTAAAAAAACACCTTTCTTTTAAAACCCAACAAATACAGTTTTTATTTTGAAATACAATTGCTGTTCTGGAGAATGTACTTTACTCAATTTTTTCTTCTTCAGCTCTTTTTAAGTATTACAAACTGTTCAATGGATGGCAGCGTTTACCTTAATCCTTCAGGTGCTACTGGATTTTGAATTAGAGTGTCATGTTGTGAAATTCTGACTTTGACATAAAAAGGTTTTATAAGTACATCCCCGTCTGGAAGTTGGTTATTGGAGCCTCTTTCTCATAACTCTACTCCAGAATATTCCAATATTTCCCCCAACACCTAGTCTGGATTCAAGTAGATCCATTGAAACAAATGGGATTGAAGTTAGATGCTTTGAAATCAATGGGAATTATTAGCCATGAGTAGCTTAAGTCTAATTGGTTTCTGTGGGTCTACTGTAATCATGACCAAGTCTGGTTCCATCCCAACAGTACCTTAACTACAGCACATGTATGGAGCCTTAGTAAGCAAGATGGAGCATAACAGAAAGTCCGATTGATTGATTGATTGATTGATTGATTGATTGATTGGTCAGGTCTCGAAGAAACCAATTGATAGGCAATCTGGAGTTTACCGTGGCCAATTTCCTCCTTGCTGCTTTGTGAGATCTGTGAGATCTGATCGTAAATGTAAGGTTGGATCCAGAGTTGCCCTTTGATAAACAGAAGGGATGACAATCCAGTGAATGCTCCCAAGATGCCCCTTTCCTCTTGCATCATCATCACCAGCCCCAAGCCACCTCCTACCCTGTTCTCCCCTCTGGTGCAAGAGGTCAGCTTCTTTGGAAAAGGCTGCACACTCAGTGTCTGGGCTTGAGAAGCAGTCGCCTACATATCATCTGCAGGAGGCAGGGCCTCCACCTTGAGCTCCATTTCAACTTCCTGCCTTGTGGCAAAAGGCAAACCCTGCACTGGGCACAAGAGCCAATAGCAACAAGAAGAAAGAAGGCAGCAGCTGCCACTGTTCACCCCCCACCTGGAACACAAGCGGCCGCTTTGGAGAGGCACCACACACTCCTTCCATGAGAACATCCTGGGAACGGAATTCTGCTCATAGGAACCCAAGCCAAAATAACAATTTAAAATTATTACATGAGAATAGATACTTATATAATCCATTCATTAATAAGGATGTGGGTTCAAAGGACACCTACACTTGAACAACCTCAATTAATTCAGTGTGAATTACTTTCAACAAAACATGTATGGAACTAGACAGCAAATTAGCTTTTCCCATCCTTTGTTGCAAGCCAGCTCTCTACAAAATCAAGGTTCCTTATGGAAAACGTAAGTAGAAAAATTCACTTCCATACAGTACTTGTTCTTTGATTCTTGTGCCAAAATGGCAGCATGATTGGAAAATTTCCAATAGATTTTCTGATCCTGGCAGACAGGAGGGGGTAATGGTTAGGGAGACTCACATAGAATAATGCCACACTTTAATACTTCATAGCAACTTTGTAGCAAGCAGGTCTTTCGTGTGAGTAGTCTGGGTGGGTGGTTGACTAACCAGTTGCACAGGATCTGATTAATTACACGCTGGAACTCATAGCAATCTGCAGGGCTTGTTCATGGTTCTTAAGTTTGGTCTCAACAGCACAAAAAGAGCTTGAAATTTGGTTTTGCTACCAGGGAAAAAGGAAGCATTGCTGATACTACTTGAATGTGCAGACTAACAAATGTATTCTCTTGTGTTAAATCAGGTGTACCAATTTACACTTACACTTGGGGGAAAAGAACAGACTTACCAAGAGTAATCCTAGGGACAGTCTATAACAGAGGAGCCACCACTTCTTAAGCCTGATCAGGTTCACATGAGCCACAAAAGATGGAACGCACCTTCCCCTCTTCTTTTGGAACTTGGTCTTTTTATTATTTCTCCCATTGACATAGGGTAGTTTGTCTGAGGTATGTCAGGGGACTGCGGGGGGGGGGGGGGAGGGATTGGAATCATGCAGATCCAAGACTTCCCCCCAGGGTGGTCCTTTTCATTCCCTGCCAGAGTACCATCAGTGGAGTGACAGCAGCAGAGCTTTCTGCCGCTGCAATGAAGAGAAGGGTTCCAGGCACATACTTTCTCCTCAACCTTCAGACTTGCCTCATTGCCAACAAAGAGGCCCACAACACACAAGGTTGCAGCATCCCTGGTCAGCCAGCTGCCTCCAAAGAGGACTATCCAGGACTGGAACCAGACTTCAGGGGTCCCATGGTGTCCTGATGAGTCCTCAACAAGCACACAAAACCCCTGCCACTCCACTATAGCCACATTATTTTTCCTTGATGGCACAGGAGTGGCTGCAACACATTTGCTGCTCTGCCCATCAACTCTGCATGCAGTGTGAATGGGACTCAAGTGTGGTTCCTATCTGTAGTGGTTGCCCAATTTATCCAAAATGAAAACTTTTGTTTTCAAAGTTTTACGTCTCATTAAGGGAATCTTGCATGATGGAATGAGAGGGTCAGAACTACCTGTGATCCTTCGATTGCAATGAAAAAATCATCTTCTGACACATCAGTATAAGAATGTACAGAAAGTTGATAGGGATTGCTTATGCCTAACATAACCGTACAATATTATACTAGCATGTCTGCTTCAGAGCTCCACAAGTCCTTTAAATGAATGTGAAAGAAACTGTATTCAAATAAATATCCTTTATTAAAGAAAAAAAAGGAACAACTTTTAAGCACCAAAATTTTTAAGTATGTTGTTACATTGCATGTACACGAGACAAGTCATTCAGGACTTTGGGTATAGGTTTGAATTTCGAAGCCATGATAGTAAAAAACATGAAGTACAAAGCAGTACAATAAAGTTGCAGGAAGGCTGCACTTAAAGGGAAAAAAAGCAAAAGGGCAAACAGTTAAAACTTTTAGTTTTCAAAATATTGCTAACAATGCTCTTTTCGTTTATACTTCGTGCTTAATACTTTGGAACACTGAGCATTATAAAGGTATTGCAACTTTGCTGGAGCATTTCAGAAATGCAATGTCCATTTACAAATGTCCATTAAATACAATTGTTTTAAAGAAGTGCAGCACAGCACACCGATTTTCATTCTTTTTGCACTATGTTAGTGAATGGTGAATTGGTTTTCTTTTTAATTTTTTAGCTGTTCAAAAATGAGGCGTTCCATTAATGTTTAACAAGCTTTATCCATGCAACATAATCAACAGCCGTCTACATTTCAGCAAATATGTTAACACAGCTCTGCTCTTGGCAACTCATAAAATGACAAACAACAAGTGGGCTGTAGCCAAACGAATGTAAGACTAAAGACCCAAAGTTAAGATGTGGTAGTGGGAGTTCCATGACAGGCTCCCCTGAGGTTTGTTTTTTTAAAAAACAAAAGGGGGGGTTAAAAGCAATCAGTGAGGGAGAGAATTAATTTGGGCCATAATGCTGCTTTGTTTTTATCTCATTCCTAAGTTATTATTTCCCCTATTTAAATCTCCTCTCCCTTTGAAATTGCCATTTACTTCACTGAGGAAACATACAGTTTCAGGGGGCAATTCAAATCAGCAAAATAGAGCAGCAGGGAAAGGGTTACAAAAAATGCATCACAGTCCAACTCCTATATGGGAACCTTGTGGATGCTTTCACCTTTTAAAAAGAACCATGCAAGATCTGGTCCTAGTTCTAATGTCCTGCCTTGTTGAGGTTGAAGTTCTGCATCAAGTGTGTAGACACCGCATGTGATAGTCATTCCTAAACTGTATGATTTCTGAGTACATGAGGATGAGTGCTTCCTGTAAGATTTTTTTAAAAACTCCCCACATATAAAGAACAAACACATTAGTCTAGGGGCCTCCCTATCTCCTAGCTTTCAATCTGCAGAAAACATTCTCACTTGTAATCTGCCATAGAACTGTCTATATATCTGAATCAGCTCTGAAAGTAATAAACTCACATTTCCAAAGGAGGAGTGGGGAATAGGACAATGGAGTGGAGAAAACAGTTTGACTACAACTCCTGTCATACCTAACAATTGTCCATGTTCACGGGAGTTGATGGGAGTTGTAATCCAGCAACACCTAGAGGGCCACAGGTTAGCCACCACTCGACTATGTGCAACGCAGCCAACTATTATATGCTCATACCAGCTAAGCGCCCTTCACAGCACCGCATGCCAAATCATACAAGCTTGGGGCTGTTCAGGGAATGAGACGACTTCCAGGATTATACCCAATGTGAAGTCAGGTTGACATGCCCCTTCACTGCAGGAGATTGTTGTTGATCAGTGACGTCTTAGCTGGGCTTGCAATCATTTTTCTTACAGGGAAGGGTGTTTCCCTTTCAATCCATGCCACTGCTGCCATTTCCAAATTCAAGATAATGCCTGGTACATTTGGAAAGAAGGCACTTTGTGCCTGGCTCAGATATAATACTAAACCACGGTTTAGCCAGTGTCACGTGAACAAGCCTGCTTAAGAGTTTAATCCTGGTTTGTTTCAACAAACCATACTTTAAAACTAACCACTACTTCAGACCTACCAACGAACAGTGATTTGTTTAAACTAGACAGTGATTATATAGGAGTGTAAGCCCAAGGTTTGCAGCTCATTTCTGTAACATTAAGCTATGGCTTAGTGTTACATTCAAACCCGCCCTTGGGCCCTTGCTGTTACTGACAGCTTTTTTTAAAAAAGAAACATTGTTTTTATGGTGCGGCATACAAATGGCTTTCTCCCGTTGGCTAGAATTTATTTATGAATGCCACTAGTGATTGTGGCTCAGTTAGCCCTTTTCAGATATTCAGCCCAAACATATGAGGGCAAAAGATGTGTAGGAGGCTGGGGACACATATACTAGTCCTGCTTCCACTTCAGCCATTTGCATGTTTAGCATCAAGTCCTGAAGGAAGTCTCAAAGTGCCCCAAAATCTCTCTGCAACCAGGAGCCCAATCTCAACCATGAGGGTGCTTATTGGCATGTTGAACAGGCTTAGAAGCTCCCCACTCAACCTGGCAAGGTATTGGAGGGGGTGAGCCCACCATGTATACCCCTGGCCCCCCCTCTTTTAGACCTCACATGTTCAAGCCGAGTGACCAGAGGTTCTGTTTTACCTACAATTAATGGTGGGGAGGGACCACTCTAATCTGCAGCCCACTCTTCAGCTCCTCCTGGGAATAAAGCCACAAAGAAAGTATTTTCTGAATTGGACTCTTAATCACAGATAGTGTGAACACCCATACTAGAAAACAGAATAAATAAAATTCTGATGCCCAGGTCTAGAGAGTACATAGGCCAGATATAACAGGCTGCTAGCCACATTGACCATGTTCCACGTCCAGTAGTGGGTAGACTGCTGCTGTGCTCAGGTCCTGCTCCCATGCTTCTCATGGGCAACTGGTTTGCCACTGTGAGAACAGGATGTTGGCATAGATGCGACATTGGCCTGATCCAGCAGGCTCTTCTTATGTTTATCTGCTTGCTGTTGATTTTTATGCTCAAAGCTAGGAGTTCCCAGGAAATGGTCTTAAATAGCAGAAAAGGTTGTGCAAAACATTAGAAAACAGCTTTGCAAAATAGAACGTTCACCATGGCCCAAATTAGATTTTAATTACGTAAGATTTCATGTAGCAATTAATATACATTATTTTTTGTTGGAAGCTTTCAAATGAGTTATAGGATAAAACCGTTAGTGCTTTCTTTTTCAAACCATTACACACAGTAACAAAACAATGTGCTTTTCTCTACTAAAGAACACTTGGCCCCAATCCAGGGAAATGAGAGTGCAGCAAAAGGCTGTGTGACTGCTGCTTCACCACAGAGCATCAGCCTGCCTAAGGCATGATCGAAGCAGTCAGAAGACCAGGACACCATATTGAATCTGGATGTCCCCTTTCATGGTGGTTGGTGCTGCCATCTGCTTCCATGAATAGATTGCTAATAGATTAGGGTCAATATTGATAGCACACAACTATTGACACTTGACTCTAGTAGCATTTTAAAATTCCACATCCTCTCAATAAGGTGCTTACATCTCTTGCAACAAGCATCTCTTATGCCTCCTTTTCAATAAGCTTATTTGCTTGTTAACAGTTCACCAACACTAGATATACCTTGTTTCATGCTTCTGGGTTTGTTATGAGTAACACAGGTAACCAAATTACAAAAGCATTACAGCGAAAATAAAAGAATGCTCATA
This sequence comes from Podarcis muralis, assembly GCF_964188315.1. NCBI lineage: Eukaryota > Metazoa > Chordata > Lepidosauria > Squamata > Lacertidae > Podarcis > Podarcis muralis. The sequence goes on along the minus strand of NC_135665.1, from coordinate 39,183,606 downwards.
AATCCAAATAGTTTTACAGTTCGCTCTTTAAAGTCAGTGCAAATAAAAAGAGAACATTGACTTTGAGTGAAAGTTTCCCCCCTTTTCACTAGACTGTGACAAAAATGCACATGATTCTCTGAAGACAGTGTCTACATGAAACACAACTCAAAAGCAAAAACTTGGAATGCACCAGCAAGACATAATTTAGTGCTGTTAATTTGTTTTTGTGGTTACCAATTTTATAATATAAGCTGCTCTACTCTGAAAAGCTTTACAAGCAAATGGTTGAAATAAGAAGCAAAACTATCTATACTAAAGAATATAGTCAGTATACAAATAAACCAAGCAACTAAAATTAAAGACTTATGGGATCATGCTGCAGAAGATAAAACCACTTTAATAAATGTTGCTGTTCAACATAATTTATTTTTCTAGTGGAAATAAAACACATTGACCCCCTTGCTGCCAAACTGCCAAACACACGACTCATCACCTCCTGGCATTTATAGTTCCTTGAGCTAGTCTACCACCAGTTCAGGGGCATCCAGGTAGATCACCACATTTCTTGACAGAATGCATTGTGGACAATAAATTGAGAACAACGGCTGCAGTACAACCATGTACCGCAGACCGTCTACAGCATACAAAATACTGGAATGCATTTTTTCATGCATACTTGTCAGCTGCATAGATTTAGGTGTGAATGCCAGTTCAAGCAGCATTCATCAATAACTTTTCTTAAATGCCCATATATTTGCTAAGTCTGCTGCAATAAATGTACTAGACTAGAGTACTGTGAGTTCTCAGCTGGTATGCAATGGCTTCAAGAAATAAAATTAGGAATCACTATTAATTAAAAGCAAAAGCAAAACATGTGGGAATATAATTATAAGGAATTGCACATAGATAAGATGGACAAGGTCCTAACTTGACAAATTTGTGTAAAATGCTATCCAGGCACTACTGGCACCCAGATTAATCTCTTCTTCCTAACAGATTATGGGAAAAAACTATACTCAGTCTAAAGGAAAACTCTGGATAGGAGATCAGCCACAGTACAGTGGTACCTCGGGTTACAGACGCTTCAGGTTATGCATTTTCAGGTTGCGCACCGCGCCGAACCCAGAAGTACCAGAACGGGGGTTACTTCCGGGTTTCGGCGCTTGCACAGAAACACAACCCGTGCGTGTGCAGACGCGGCGCTGCGGGTTGCAAATGTGCCTCCCACACGGATCACATTTGCAACCCGAGGTTCCACTGTACAGCAGCCAAGTATGTATAAAATATGTTCCTCTGAAACAGCCATTTTTATAGCGCCAAAAGCCGGTTTTATTTTTTTGCATTAATTAAACTGTCAGAAATAGTTTAAAACAAAAAACAAAAACAAACTAGAGCTTTCAAGGCAAAGATTCCATATATACAACCTGAACATTTCACAATCATCTTGAGAGCTTTATAAACTTTCCATATGAATTTAAAATTTATAGTTGCAAAAGAGTATTAGCATAAGGAGTGTTAACTCTCAATTTTCAATAAGTTATGTCTCCTTGATTATGTGAATTGTCTAGCAAAATTTGCCATTCAAAGCTCCTGCTGCAACTGATTGTGTAAAGCTTTACATGATCCATCTCATCCTAATTTTTAGAAGTTCGTGTTTTGGACTACAACTAAAATTTCAAACACAATATATTATACAGTGGAAATTTGGAGTGTGACTAAATGGAGGTGACTAAATGGCAAAGGCACACCAACTACATATATTATGGTTTATGCTAAAGGTCAACAGTTATATTTTGCAGCTATTTAATTATTGCCACCACCAAATCTTGCATTATCTGTGACTGTAACCACACAGTGCATAATGCGATTTTGGTTAATATGCAGTAACTTGGAAAGGAAATGGGTTGTCTTGTTTTTCAGAAAATTAATGTTCAGTTCCTAATACAGTTCTTTGTCTCCCCAACAGAAGGCGTTCTCACAATAATTGAACTCATGCTATTCTCAAGCTTACCTTTGGGAAAGGACAGCATTTCAGACTATATAAGGCAATAAGCTTTTTTTAAAAAAAACAACACCCAGAATGGCAGGTATCCTGATAAAATATTTCTCATTATTATTACTGGCCTAGGTAGTAACTTTTGCACACCCAAATATTTCCAAGAGTTGAGCTGGACTGTTACATGTATTGTCAAGTATTCAGGGTACTTCCAAGTATTTTTAAAATGAAAAACAGCAAGACATTTATTTAACCTCTTACTATGAAAGGTGAGTGGGCTTACTAAATGCATTCCATTCAATATGCATCTACTTATAACAGGGCAGTGAATATAGTAAATCATTTTAAAATGGATATTTCCTATCATATGGGATCATAGTTTGTCAAGCACAAGATTCTCCTACAAGCAGAAATTTTCATTAGAGAGCATTTTAATAAGGGTAAGATTAGCCCTGGTGCAGAAATACTATTCCGTACAGTACTCTGTTATTAAAAAATGAGCTGCCTGCAGCTATTAGTCATGCTGTTTGGGATTACGTTGCTTTAGATATTCACTGTACCAAAGGCTGTACTTCCTTTAGACCATTATACAACCAGGGTTAAAAATGAAGTGTTTTTCAAATAAGCAGGCTGTTACATAATTCAAATATTTTAACAATGACAGGAATAATGAAAACTGGGGGAAAATGATAACTTCCACAACTTAACAGTAAAATGGGATTGCAGTTTTGAATTTTCTTTAAATAAAGGTTCCTTAGAGTAATCAAAGAACAGTCAAACTAATAGACAAAAATAATTTTAAGTATTCTCATTACAAAATATTGCTTCTATAAATAAAATTTTATGTAACTTTATTATCTATCACTCAGTCCTGCAATTAAAATGTTTCTATTTATACGAGCATGGGAAATTCTAATTTAAAAATACAAGATGTACACAGTATACATGGCCTTCTAAAGGGTTTTGCTATATGCCATTTTAAATGTACTAGGCTGTAAACAATACATTCTTAAGTATATGTATTCCACTCTTAGGGGGCTTCCTGTTATTCTGTAGAGCCATTTGTTCCCATTTTCAAAATAACTTGTATTTTGTACAATGAATAGTTAAAATGCATTATATCTCTGAAATCCACTTCCTACATGACAAATATAGTGAGAAATAAAGACCTTTAGGAGAATTCCTGTTGCTGCAATAGAAGCTGATGTGAAAGTAGCAATTTGTTGATTAAACAGTGAAGTCTTCAGTGAACCAAAGGTCAGATTGCATACCTGTCCTGGTAAATTATGCTGGGAAGAAGCTCTGCTGCAATAGGTGCTGATTTAGTGTTTCACACGACTGTAAAAAGTGAGTGAAGAACCAGAAATATCTTGAATGGTTTGTTCTCCTCAGTGTTCTGCAAAATACACATCTAATAAGGTAGTTTTTGATCCCATCAGAATTTTGTACCATAATTTTAAAAAATGCATTTTAAGCTCTTCTGCACATATCAAATTGTTTGTCAGATGACGCCTTTCCCAGACAGAAGGTCAAACTGTTGACTATGGATGTTCAGAAGTGAAAGGAAAATCATTATTCTGTGGAATCCTCACCACCTGTTTAAACAAACAAAAAACAGCTGAAGGACAAACTGTAAAGTTGCTTTTAAAATCAAATTCTATTATTTAGAGGCTGCATCAAAATGTGATTTTCAAGCACCTATTCCTCCTTGGCATCTGAGTCTGCAGGCCACGTTCTGTGACAGGCTGCTCTAGCTGAAGATATGACAGAAACAAAATTAGTAGAAGAAAAGGAGAGGCTTAGCTCTTCCAACAGCTCATTAATATGATTAGTCTTTCTCTCCCCACATCACCTGCTTGGAATACTGAATCAAGAGGACCCTTTCCTCCTCTGCCCACAACAAGAGTGCTAGTGTTAAGAACTCAATGTCAATACTGTTTTGCAGGTGTGCGTATGAAAACACAGATACCACAGCAGTAGTACCTGCTTTGCTTATCGACAGTTCCATTTTCAATCCCCCAGTACCTCCAGTTAATGTAATCTCCAGTTATATACCAGGGCTGGCAGAGAATCTCCTTTCTGAGAACCTGAGAAGAGTTGCGGCCAGTCTAAGTCACCTATACTGGGCTAAAGGGACTCATGAGCCGACTCACTGTAAGGCAGCCTCGTTTAACTCAGGAATAGGCAAACTCGGCCCTCCAGATGTTTTGGAACTACAACTCCCATCATCCCTAGCTAACAGGACCAGTGCTCAGGGATGATGGGAGTTATAGTCCCAAAACATCTGGAGGGCTGAGTTTGCCTATGCCTGGTCTAACTACTGTACGTGAAGATCTGTGGATGAATGGAACATTTGTAGCTTTAATTTATGTATGCTTTACTTTTTATAGAGATTTTTCCACTGCAGATTGATTTACAGAGTAAATTAGTAATTTCATCCTTTAAATTGATTTCCCCTTTACGGGAAAACTTGCCTTGCAGACTTTGGAAGTGACCTTAATTTTGATTAAATATATTGCAATTAGTTATTGGCATGCCAATTCACACATTAATCCAGTAGGGTCACCTCTGTCAAATTGGTAACAACCGTGATGAGACAAATCTTACATTCCACTAATGCAACATATGTTTCCACCTGCAACCCAGAAATCAGATTAAGGTTTTCACACAATTTTTCACTAAGTCTTAACCCTCTCCATGATCACAATCTTTCCCACTTTGTTCATGCTGTTGATTCAAACAGCCAAGGTTTGCTTGCAAATACTGCCTTTCCACGTTTCCAGCATCCTGAAAACGTATCACCATTTAAGAAAGATGCTATAAATGGGAAAAGATCTTGCTTTTCTTAAAAAAAAACATGTCTAGAGCTTTTGTTCAAATAAGCACAAGCATCAATATACCCAAAAATTCCATATCATCAAACTGTAATTTAGATGTTTTAGATGAGTTAGGGAGGAATATAGTGTGCATCTCTCTTCTCCGATTAGAACAGTGGAATATAACACCCCTAGCCAGCCAGCTCAACAACCCAGAAAAAATGGGCAACAGATCTCTGAATTAGGAAAACTCCTCCCAAATCAATGACTAGAAAGGAGGCCACGTCATATAACTCTAGGAGTACTAGCTAAGACACACTTTGGTAAAAATGGAAGCAGCAGAGGCATCTGTCAGTCTGTCAGTAAGGAAACTATATCCATTCTGACAAAGCAAGTTTCCTTCAGAGAAGTATCTTGTGAGAAGTTCCAACTTTCTTTTTCCATACACTCCCCCCCCCCCGCCCCTGCCTCAATCCTACTCAATTAATGAATATAGTTCTGGGATTTCCTAAATGTACTAACATCCTCGTCTCCTCTGTGAAAGTTCAGGAGGATGGCAACATGAGAGCAGACCTTTTCTACTATGGCTCCCTGCCTGTGGAAAGCTCATCTTGAGGTGCCAGGCTAAAACATTCCTCTTTTCCCAGGCCTTTGGCTACTTAAACAATATTTGGCCTTTTAAACTGTGGGGCATATTGTTTTTTCTTGTTACTATGGTGTATGTATTTTTGTGTTTTTATATTGTAAACCGCCCTGTGATGCTCAGATGAAGGGTGGTACAGAAATTTAATAAATAAAAATAAATAAAACTGATCTATTTATGAACAGCAGTGCTCTGCACTGAAATATTAATATACAAAAAATTGCCTGAACTTGAAAATGATTTATTGCTAATAAATATTTTGGATAAAGCCATTTTATGTTTTAGTCTAAAAGCTGAAATAAACCCAGATACATTAATCTGCCTATTTTGAGCTTATACAGTGGCTGCGGATCTTAAGCCACACATGCACTTCTCTTGTGTAAACGTAGGAGAACTTAGGCACATTCCTAACAAGCATCTACTATTATAGGTGCTACTACTATTTGAGGAAACCAGATATATACCAAAAGAGGAAACATTACTCCTTAATTTTCCCAGTCTGTGCAAGGCAGGTTATCCTCTTCATCTTCAGACTCTGGTGAGGCTTCCTTAATTCGCCGTAGTGCTTCATGGATGCTGCGTGTCAAAGGGTCATCATCAGGTAGAATTGTGAATGATTCTCTCATGAGGTCCTTTTGCACTTTCTTCAGTTTCACACCTTTTCTTATCTGTGCCAAGATGTTATTGCTGTCGTCTTCATCAGGGAAAGGCGGGAGATTTCTCTGCTCAACTTTCCTCAGGTGGAAGCTACCACGTTTCAAGGAAGCCAACACCTCATCCATTGGGGAACTCACTGCAGAAAATCAAGAGTTCAGTAAGCATTGCAACTTTTCATATTTTATGCTATGAAATTTCAACAAGACAGTCAGAAAAGCCAACGATTTCTGAAATCTCCTTTTCCTCTCCTCCTCCTTGCGGCTCCACCTCCTCTCCATTGGGTTCCCCAACCCACAAAGCACATTTCCTACATGGAAGGTAAAAAAAACCTGCTATATTTTTCTAATGCATTGTTTCTACAATTCTGGAAAAAAAAATACCTTATTTTCAGATCACAGTAATCAAGCCCATAAGAAAGAAGATCAAAACAATTGGAGGATTATGTAATTCAAAAGGTGAAATGAAGCTCCTGCATCAAGAGATGAGCCCCCAACTGTTGTCTTTGGTTCTCACAAAATGTCCGGTAAGTATCTGGCTCAACTTTCTATGTTAGGATAATGCAGCTGGTATTGAGGGAGGCTGCTATTCCTTAGAGAGCCAACCCAATCCCTCCACATACCCAACTGCCCTTGTGTACAGGGGCAATGACCAAACCTGGACACCTCCTGGTCTACCTGCCCACACATGCATGTCCACCTAGGGAATGGGTTGGACTGTGCCCTTAATTTTTAAGATCCACTGTATCATGTTTACTATTTTCATTTAAAAACCACAGATCTGCTAAGATACACCACTTCCTACCGGCAGAGGTGTGGAACCTTGTTCTTAAAAGTTCTGTTAAAAAAAACCACAAAAAACTTTTGGTACTAGTACAAAATAAGTACTCTGAGCTGCGGACTAACACCCTGTACTCAAGACATTGAAAATGTCATCATTTATTAATTAAAATATACCAACGCCACCTTTCCCATTGTTCAATGTTGACAAAACAGAAATCAAAATTTGGATAAAAACATCAACAGAGTTATCAAGAGTTTTCATTAATTCCACCAGCTGGAATCCAGAGATCTACTTCAGGTGTAAAAACTTTTTTTTCTTTTTTTGCCACCAACACCCCCTCCCCTGGGAAACATCACAAAATGCTATTAAAAGACACACACACACCCCAGTTTCAAACATGATTTGGGGAGATCATGTTCAAAAATCACAAAGCCATGCTCTCTTGGGGGGTAAGGACCCTTTAATTTTATTACTCAAGGTAAGAAAAACTGCTTTTTCTTTTCCCCGAATCACATTCAAGAGAAATGAAGTTACCTCTTCTCCTCTGCAAGCCTTCCATATCGCCCATTTTCTTTAGTTTCTTCTTGGCACTGACCAACTGGCTGCTATCAAAGAAATGAGCTGATGGTGCTATGGTGGTCAGCAGTGCTGGCTTCTCAATGCTGGGTTGTTTCACAGGGCTACTGCTCTTCTCAGAGCACTGAGTAGACTCTTCCTTGGTGGGCAGAGGTGGTGGCGGCGGTGGTGGAAGAGGGGGAGGCATTGGGGCCTCATTAACTATATTGGGCTGAAGTTCATTACTGAGAAGAGCAGGAGGAGAAGGAATTTGAGAAAATTCAGCGATAACACCACAGGGAGGTGAAGTATCTTCAAGTGGTCCTAAATTTCTAGACTCCTGGATTTGTAAAGGTTGTATTCTTTTTTCTTGCCCCACCACATCAGTCTGTGTAGTTACAGGTAGCGACAGACGATGATCAGCACATGACGTTGAACTGACCGTACTTTTTCTTCTTGCATGGGCCAGTCGAAGTCTGGTTGATTTGAGTATTACCTGTCCAGGATAGCGCTTAGGAGGGGGGAAATGAGTTAAAAATTAGGCAAGCATCAAAAGCATGGTGACTAACAGCACAATTTTAACCCTGCAAACTCAGAAGGAAGTCCTACTGAATTCAATGGAGCTTACTCCCACGTAAGTGGGGTTAGGATTGCAGGCCAAGAGACTTATTACTGCTAACCTCAACTGTTCACATATAATTATGATTCAACCCTTTCAAAATTGTCAGGTTAACTTGTAAATTGAGAAACATAAACATGGGAATTAATTAATATGAAGAGAAGTATAGCACAATTTTTTCCTAAGAATAATTCCAATGTTCTTTTCTATTTTCTTGTGAATATGAATAAATAGTTTAATAATTAAGAAGGTTTGTTTCACACATTATATGGCAATGATATATGGTTGCCATCACATATGCAAACAACACGAAGCCATAGCTAATGCATGCTCTCTGGAACAAGTACTTGTGTCAAAGGCGCTATTATTGGTGGGCAATCTGTATATGTATATGTATATGTATATGTATATGTATATGTATATGTATATGTATGTATGTGTAACTTACAAAGCATCAGTAGAATGTATACCTTCTTCCATTTACCTGTTTAAATGTTCGAAGTCTGTCCAGTGTTATCTGTCGTTCCTGAGTAACCCATGAGCTTTTTCTTTCTTCTTCAGCTTGCAACTGCTCCCTCTTCTATGAATGAAAACAAAAAGATGAAAGTCGGGGGTTAGAAACACCAGGCTGGGAGGGACGAATTTGGATGGAATAACTTTCACCCACTACTGCTTAGTCCCAGTTAAAGTTAACTTTTTTCTTCCTTTCGTTAGAGGTTTTAAACCAAAACTTCTTAATCCAGGCATCATACACAGCCTGTCTTTGATGAGACAGGAAAATGGGATTGTTAATCTTTGTTTTCATTTTAATCACCAGGAGCTCAATGTTAAGTGTAAAAAGAGTTGCTTTTTGCCTTAGGAACCATAAATCTTTGGAACCTCCTGAAGAAACTTCACTACTTCCACACAACACCACTTCTTGTGGACAGCTTTCTTTTCTTTTCTTTTCTCTTCTGCCCTCTGCCTCTTCTCATTCCAGTGCAGAAGAGATCTCCACACCAACCACCCATCAAATTCCAGCTTTGCAAATTAAGGACAGGTACTAAATCTCTCTCCCCTCTCCTGGCAAGTACCTCAGCTGACCATGTTCTTCTCCTCCCCCTCCATCCTTCTGTCTCTCCCCTCCCCTTTTTCATGTCCCCAGACATCCTACTGCTCTGTCTGTCTGTCTGTCTGTCTGTCTGTCTCTCTCTCTCTCTCTCTCTCTCTGTCTGTCTTTCTTTCTCCTTCTCCCCACCCGCATTTCTGCTGTCCTGAGGTGACCTGCTCTTTGCCAAGCCCTTTTATTCTTCCTTAGTAGTTCTGCTCCTTTACAAAAATGGAACTTATTTCAAACCATGTCCCAAAGTCATCCAACTGCTTTCTTCCAATTCTTGCCCTAACCCCTTCCCAAAGCCTTCCAAAAACAATATACCAACCTCCTTCTTCTTGACAATTTCCCCATCTCTTCTAAAGCAACTGGCCCTAGGCCTCCGTCTGTATTAATTGACTCCAATCAACCCCTTTTTAATGAACATGCTGATTTCCTTTTATTGTAATAAATTGTTTGAATGATACCCTGTGGTATTCTTTGACTCCATAAACTGCCAGGTATGGGACATGTTCCGGTCTCAATGTCAAAAGATCAGAAATGGCTTGTCAAGGTTGCATGTGAGAACTACAAGTTTACAGGCAAACTGTATACTTCATAACATCTGTCAGTTAGCTTCTAGCTAGCTGTAGGGTTGCAGCCATTTTCATTTTAAAAATGGCAGTAATTATCAAATACAGCATTCATTGCTTTGTAACAAGAGCAGGACCAGACCAGTCATAAATGCAAACTAGGACACCACCAGATACCAAAATTATAGGTGAACGTCCCTCAGCTGCATCATGACTTAGAAAGAGGCATAACCTGCATATTTAGACTCCTTCATGCTTTGGGATTCAATCTATGTTAGTGATGCTGCCTAGGAATCTGTAGATAGTAGTTAGTGCAGATAAACTAATGTAGAGCAAAAGATGACGATGATGATAAATTATGCTACAAACTGTTATTTTTCTGATGCTGTATTTTAATTGTATCTTATTACAATGATTTTATACGTGAGCTTCCAGAGTACAATGTTATTGCGCAGCTTTATAAAAAATATAGCAATTTTTAAAAAACAGAATTGTGGTTAGTAACATGAAAAATGAAATCAATAAAATAATATTCTTGTCAGCTCTTGGTCATTTAAGATACAGTTCTTTACCCACTTACCTTGGACAAAGCGTCACTGAATTCAAAGTGACCTACTTCTGAGGAGATGTGCATAGGATTGTAGTGTTAATGTCCTATTACTGTCCTATTGTGTATTGCTCAGTATACAGTAACATTCAAAAGCAAGGCGGGGGGGATTTAAATTTGCTTAAGTTGGGGGGAAACCTTGAGCTGGAGGCTTATTTTAATATTAACCAAGATAAAACTCACAAACTGTGCAGTATGCTGTGACTCTTCTTCACTCTGAAAGTGCTGCAAGAATTTTTCATGATGTTTTGCAATGCAGATCTCCTGTCAATACACAAGATACTGTATAAGATATAATTAACAATTAATAATAATAATAATAATAATAATAATAATAATAATAATAATAATTTATTTATACCCCACCCATCTGGCTGAGCAGCTTCCAATCGAGTGTTAAAAACAATACAGCATTAAATATTAAAAACTTCCCTAAACAGGGCTGCCTTCAGATGTCTTTTAAAGATAAGATAGCTACTTGTTTCCTTCACATCTGAAGTGAGGGCATTCCACAGGGCAGGCGCCACTACCGAGAAGGCCCTCTGTCTGGTTCAATTGAAATGATCAACAGTAACCAAGCTAAGAAAGTATAAAATGAGTAGCACAAAATAATTTCAGTCTAAACACAGCAACAAATGTGAGGTTTGTTTTAAAAATACGCTTTAAGTATTTTCTGTATGTTTGTTTTTTAAAAACCTGGAAAAGCAGTCACTGGTAAGGTGTAGATGGACACAAAAGTCAACATCTAGACTAAAAGAAAGCCACAGTCAGGATAGGAAAGGAACTAGATATGCTTCGTAAAGGATTTTGTAAAGGGAATACATAATAACAATTAATCATGTCCTGGAAAAGAGTGTGAAACCTTATCCATGTTTATGCATTTCAGTGACTTTGTTGCAAAGGAGATTTCAACACAGCAAAGTCAGAACTAGGAGTAAGTGGGCAATTGTGTGGCTTTGGAAACTTGTGCAGTTTTCTGTATCTTTTTGTAAAGTGGGTCTGTGTTTGTGGAATCTATAGCCTCAGCTTGACAGCCTTAAAGGTGTCAGTGAGTTTACAGAAACAATCCAGTGTGTGTGTATCTGCCTGTTTGCTTAATAGTTTAAGAAGTTTGCAACATCCATTATTGTGAATTCAAAGACAAATACAGCATTTATTTCAGAACACATATATCCACTGGCTGCTGTGCTGATTTAGTTTACTACAGGAAAACCTCAATCAGAACTAAAATATTCTGCCAAACAGTGTGTACAATTTCAGCATTTATCTCCTATTACCAATTTATTTCAAAACTAGCTTTCCTAACACCAACAGTTGCTTGATACAATAAACCAAGACTACCAGTGCTTAGCCAGCAGGTGGTAGCACCGGGATAATAGGAAACTGTTTCCACAGTGATCCCATATCAACCTGCTATCAAGACATTATCAGGAAGGTAACCTTACCTATAAGTAGCTGTTATAAAGGTACTATGAAAAGAATTACATTATCCAAATAAATACATAAATACACAAATACACACACACACAATCTCTAACCATAGCAAAACAGACACCACCTATGAAGGAATTTCTAGCCTCCACACTATGAACATGAACCTGAGATCGCTGCATGCAGGAACAGGATACATGCCCACTGTGTATAGTAACACCAAATCGCCACTTCGATGGTGCACCCCCTAAAAAAAAAAAAATATTCCTCCTCTCTCCACAGCACACAGCTTACAGAGGAAAGTGGGTGAAAAATTAAAAAGGCAATCCATGTGTGAAAATCTAGAATTTACTCCCTTAACCTTAAAATCTAATGATTAGTTTCTTTGGAAGAAAAGGCTGTTAAATTATGTCCATGATTTTGCTTACAGCTGATCAAAACAGCAATATATTAGCTAAAACTTATAGTCAATTCAGGGAACAATAATATCACTTTTATAATGCAGCTTACGGCATGAAAGCAAGTACTTACAACTAGCATTATTTTGTGTACATCTCAACATATTTTAAAATAAAACATTTATTTTAAACTGCAGGCGATGGCCACCCTAGAGATGCTGCAGGAAATGGTTTTACCATGGTAAGGGCTTTCCCTACTCTCACCCACAGCCCCACAATTTCAGCCCTAATGTTTGAAAGTAGCATGTTGTGAATCAATATGCTTCCCAGTAATACTACGTTTGGAAATACCATTTTTCACACCCACATCCTGCTGCTAGTGGCCTCCCTTCCCTTCTACTACTCCCAGGTATTTTCTTTCCCATCCGCCTCCTATTCTAAATTTCACGTTTTATCCATTTAACTTCTGCTGCCCCCAAATCTTTATTACCTTTTTTTCCTATGTGTTTAACACAACACTTTGCTGCATGTAAAAAGAAATAGGTTCCTCCACATTAGGGACAAGGAGTTTAGCCTAGTTTGTTCTTGATACTCTATGCTAACTTTATACATGCAACAAAGCAAAGGAAAACGCCAAAATATGTAACACACACATCACCAGTAGGCTGAAGTGACAAGACTCTTCCCTTTGTGCAATGTACTTTTCATTATTACCAAAACAAAACAAAAATTACTGTCATTACAGTGCTGGGGTGAGCTAAAAGGTTTAAACGTCCCTGACAAGAATGCAGGGACACGGGTGGTGCTGTGGTCTAAACCACTGAGCCGCTTGGATTTGCTGATCTGAAGGTTGGCTGTTTGAATCCATTTGATGGTGGTGAGCTCCCATTGCCCTGTCTCCAAGCTTCTGCCAACCTAGCAGTTCAAAAGCACATCATTGAAAGCAGATAAATAGGTACAGCTGCAGTGGGAAGGCAAACAACATTTCTGTGCACTCTGGCTTCCATCATGGTGTTCAGTTGCATCAGAAGCAGTTTAGTCATGGTGGCCAAATGACCCAGAAAGCTGTCTGTGAACAAAGGCCGGCTCCTCAGCCTGAATTGAGATGAGCGCTGCACCCCATAGTTGGCTTTGACTGGACTTAACCATCCAGGGATCCTTTACCTATTACCTTTTTACCTGCATTAACCCTCTACTTCACCCCATATGAACTGATCAACTAAGAAGAAAGCGCAGACGACCAATGGTCTGATCTGATATAAGGCAGCCTCCTATGTTCCTGTGCCAAATAGGCAAGGAACTCTTTGCTGAGTAGTGAATGAATTAGTGTTTTACCTTTTTATTTCTGAGGTAGGCTTTCTTGGCTGAAATGCGCCCACGCCTTGCTTCTAGCTGGCGGACTTTCTGTTGCAATTTCTGTAGCTCTTCTCTTTGCAAGTGTATAGATGCTGCCATATCTTCTTTTTCGAGCATGGCTTCCATACTTTCATAGGTATCATAATACACTACTTCATCTCTTTTCTCTGTTAGAAAATACTAACAATTTTAATAATTTTAAACATGCACACACACAAACTACACAATGCAATAAAATCTAGATCAACCTTCAGTTGTGATAAACAGAATTATGTAGAAATAAATTGTTTAATGATATTGGAATGGGTCACAGAGCCAGAAGGGCTTGAGGGTTATAGTCACACACCAACACTGATCTAATACCACACAAAATCCCAACTATAGTGTGACCAGAGCAGGAAACAGGAGCAACTAATGGAAATTACATTAGAGGTGACTGAGACCAAGGCTACAAAGGTATTTTCTCCCAAACAGATATAAGGATTGTGGTGCTCGAACCGACTCCAAGTGTGGCAAACTCCACTCAACATGGAAGTTACATCTCTCATCGCCCTCAATAATAAATTCAACTTATCCAACATTTTGACTCCAACTGGGACAATCTTTGATACCTCAGAAGGAGAAAGAAATCAAAAGCCAAACAGTTAAGGCCACAGTTCTGTGCACACTTACCTGGAAGTGAGCACTACTGAATACAGTTAGATTCACTTCTAAGTAAATATGCATAAGAACTGGAGTGGGAAATTTGTAGCCACAGGATAATCTCAATAACCAACTTGTACTACAGCTGCCTATGGCATATTGTTATAAATAATATACATGTAAAATGAATGTATGTCACCTGAAATAAGTCTTTTGATGCTTTCAAGTTGTGCTGTCAGCAGCAGTTCTTCACACTTCAAAATTTCAAACTGTACTTCATACAACTGAAGTTGCAGGTCATAATAATCAGATTCAAGTTGATCCAAATGGGCTATGGCTTCTGTGCCACCTTGTAAACTCTGCATCTGAACAGGAAATATATAATAGTTACAACAAGATGACCTATTAAATCTTAACTCTGTCACAAAACGTTTACAAAGCCTCCTATCAAGAAGTATTGTGACGTTATTGAGCTTTATGTGGGGGTGGGTGGGTTATTGGCTTGTTGTTTTTACAGTGGTACCTCGGGTTACATACGCTTCAGGTTACATACGCTTCAGGTTACATACGCTTCAGGTTACAAACTCCGCTAACCCAGAAATAGTGCTTCAAGGTTAAGAACTTTGCTTCAGGATGAGAACAGAAATCGTGCTCTGGCGGCGCGGCGGCAGCAGGAGGCCCCATTAGCTAAAGTGGTGCTTCAGGTTAAGAACAGTTTCAGGTTAAGTACGGACCTCTGGAATAAATTAAGTACTTAACCTGAGGTACCACTGTATTTTAATTACGTCTTTGTGATTTTATAATTTGAATTTATTCTGTCTGAATTTTATAATTTGAATTTAACCGCCCTGAGACCTCTGGTTATAGGGCGGAATATAAATTCAAATCAATCCATCAATAAAATAAAACAAAACTATTTAAAGGTATTTTAAATGAAAAAGTATACTAATACTACATAAACCTTAGCTTCATATGCATCATCTAACTCTCCCCACTTTATTCAAAGGGACATATCTCCAATATGAGGATAATAATATTGACCTATATATATTGCAGGCCTTTTGGAATGACCGAAATGTACATAAGCAAACTGAACCCTTGATGTGAGCTGTAAAAATGCTAAGTGTAACTATTGTTTTATAAAACTAAAGACAGCCACACAGAAATTAATTTTCACACCGAAAACCTTATTGGAATAAAACAAGGGCTGAAGAAAAACAGGACACTTTTTTTCTTCTGCCCCATGAAATACACCCTCACTTTTGGCAATTTTTCAGACTGCAGAAATGGGAACAACAGTATTTGTATAGAGGGAAGTCTCCCTGGCACACATTCAGGTGCCCCGATGCACATGATGTTCCCTTGGCACTTGAATTTCAGGCAGCAATGACATCACAGAACGGGCTCTTCACACCCCCCAAAGGCCGCTGCTCTGGTACCAATTATGGCAAAAAGAAAATCTCCCAAGTAAAACAGTGACACTGCCACACAATTATTTTCATTTCCCCTTGCTAATATTGTCGCACAACCAAACCTGACTAGCTACTTGACAGCAAACAAGGCAGCAGCTATGTTTTTAAAGAAGAAGAAGAGCCAAACCTGCTGTGAACCTCTCTGAAAAGGTAAGCTTTGGAGAAATCTATTGAAGAATTTTTTGGGTTACCAAAAAAAGCCCTATTTTTACAGTAAGTGGAAAATGTTTGCCTGTGAACATGCAGTTTAGCCCTTAATGCAATGTCCTAATATTCTATTCTAGGTACCTACGCTGTTTTACACATTTAGAGAACTACAAAGACTACTTGATGATTTGGCGTTTCTGGCTGTCATCACAAAGACAAGGCCTGGCAGCTGAACTGCAAAACAGGATCTGGTATGCCTCCAAGAAAACTCTTCACTGTTCCTTTCACGCTTTAACTACCCATATTCTATGTATTTATATACAAGTGCTTAAAGGAAGAAACTAACTGTGCTCATGGGTTTTAAAAAAAATAGTTTAGATGTATTTGGTATCAAGTAAAATAGAAACTCAGTCTTGTTTTCTTTCCTTGCATCAAAAGTCTTTATCCACATTGTCAAATTAGGACCCAAAATCCAGCAGGGACTGCTAAATGATGCAAGCAAGGGACAAAAAAATCCCTAATTATGTTATTAACAACTTTTATGAGTGATAGAACTACAACAATGGTCAACATTATTTCAGTATGCCATTTTCAAAGAAGGGACCCAAATTTTAAGCACAAATAGTTAAAGCAGAATTATCTAGCAAAAGAAAAGCACACTGGAAAACATTAAAAAAAATGACAGCATATAGGACACTATGGCAAGATTGCAAAGTGTAACACAGAGAAGGAAGAGATATCAGAGAACCATCAGTTCCCTCTATATGGCATGACACAAGCCAGAGGTCCAAGAACCAGAGAAAATATCCAGGACCAGATTTAAAGAGGCAAGTAAAAGCTGCCAACAGAGGCAGATCCAAGGTGGGCCTGGAGTCTTCCCAAAGTTATTTTAGAAGGAGCATTCATAGCAAATATCCAATGATCCATTCTCTGGATAATGTCTAGAAGTTCTCCAGTACCACCATGGGATGTGCCAAAGCTCAGCCCTTGAGGACGGGAAATACTCATCTACCCATGAAAACTAGGAAGCAGGAATAACCTTTTAAAGTACCTTTTCCCCAAACATTGCCTCAGCTAAAGCATTGTCGATTTTATGCTTGGTAAAAGTGGTTGGAGTAGCCCATATAGACATTGCACATTTCCAATGAAGAGGCATTATTTGAACAGGCAGCAGAGGTAGTTGCAGCCCTAGTAAAAAGAGCAGTAACATTAAGGGGTGAAGGGAGATACTAAGCCTAATATGCTGTAGTGATTCAGGCACTGAACCATCTAGATTCTAGACCGTGTAGAGAAGGACATCTTTTTACCCAAAGTTATGGAATGAAAGATGAACAGAAAGTCAGATTTCTGAATTAGCTAAGTTATTTAGAGATATATTGTGAGAGCCCTTCAAACATCCGGTTAATGCCTTGGCCACTCTAATGAGAGAGTTTAGGTAAAAGGAAGAGAGCAATTTTTTCCTGCAAACAGTGAAATGAGGAGTTCACTTTAGGCGGGAAGGGAGGCTCAGTTGGCAAAAATACTGAATGAAAAGTGCAAAAACAAAACAAAACAAAACATCCTACCCACCCAAAACTATTGGGCAGGACCTCAAAAAATCCTCCTGTTTGTTCTGAGTTCCCAGAATATACTCGGTCTTGTGGGACAGGAGATTGGACTCCCTGTGCATTTAATGAGGCTAGTTCATTCTCCCCTACACCTTCCTCAGTTGATCTGATGTATTGTCCATAGGCTATCATGGGTGAAGGCAAAAGAGGCTGCCAAATGAGGGGAAACTAGATGGTCTTTTCCAGAGCCCCTAGGGGCAATATTGAATCTAAAACAATTAGGGCAGCCAGTGGATGTGACCAGAGTGGAACTTGGCCCACGGCAAAACTTTGATGCTGGAAATCAGGAGACCAAGCACATTTTGTTGGCTAGATTGTCGCAATTAAAATGCATCTTGTATCTTTAATCATTGTATTTCTCAGTTGGCAACCCCAGTAAGCAGAAGCACTAGAGCCCAACTTGTGTATTTGATAACGTTGTAAGTACATGTTTGTTAAATAAATTTATGTTCAAGCATTACATATAATGCTTTTAAGAACATGCATCTTATCTCTGTATTCTATTATATCATTTTGGGAGTTAAAGTTGCATTTTCAGTTGGACTGAAAATTTGTTTGTGAACTTTGCAGAACAGAATGTAACAACTTTGATAAGAAATAATACAAGGCTTAGTGACTTCATGGAAACCAGGAGTTACATATGTGTTTTTATGCGAATGATTTCCCTTAAAGAGGGTTAAGAAGCAAAGAAACAGATGTAGCCTAGCAGATGAGCGAGCTGGCAATGTGGACTTTGCTATAAACAAATGGAAGAAGTTCCTATGCAAGCATAGAGAACAATATTGAAACAATTCAAACCTCAATCTTGGCAGAGATGAATGATGTTTTCACAAGCCAATTGAAATTATGGATTCTATGAGAAAGAACTTTTGTATGCCACAACACATGACTATAAAAACAGTTCTCTCTCAATATCAACTCAGAGGAAATATGGGACAGAGACACCAATGGTGGAGAAGATCAAGTAGAACCAAGAAGGCCAACTGGAAGAAGCCAATTGGGAAATGGATTACAATTTGAAGAAAGGATTATAATTCAGGTCCTTGGGGTATGTGAGTTTAGAGTTAGTGTGCTGGGTAGGGTAGTATCTTCACTCCAACTTCTATTTCCCTTTTCCTCCAGAGTCAATCTTCACAAGGGAAAGAACACCTCACTGGGTAAGTATTTTTAAATAATAAAGCTTTGGGTCTTCATTTTTGGTCTATTTGTTTGTCCTTGTGTTCCCTTGCGAAGGAAGACCACAGGCTGCCATCTTTGCATTCCCTGTGCAAAGAAATATCCTGAGCTATCTGTTTTTCAGGCCTGATCACTTTGACACACACACATAGCAATGCTGTTGTTCGAGGTTTACTATCCAATTCCATCCCCAAACTGTGTTGTAACAAGTTCCTCCCTCGCTTGAAGCAACAAAGGGGACCTGACCAGCAGGTTGTCTAGATAGGAATAAATGTGAATACCTTGCAGACTTGATGCAACACCTTTACCATCATTATCTTTGTTAAGACTCTGGGCAGTGAAGCAACACTGAAGGGCTGGGCTTTGAATTGAAAGTCCCTAGAATTTATTTTCAGCAAATACTATTACACAATAAGGATGGGTGTATGTTTAAGAATCCCCCTCTCCCAGAAGGCAAATGTTAAAACTTTGCAAAATAGCATAAGCATGTCTCCTGCTATGTAAGAACTAAAGACCAGGCACTCTTTAAGGATCCACAGTACAGTCTAATTAGATACAAGTCTCTTTGCAGTTAAGTGGGTACAGGATGGCAGCCTAGGCTTTGGTTTAGGTTCGGCACTGCGGGGCGGGAACAGGGTTCTTGTACCTTTGACAGCTGTATGGTGGGCATAAATTCAATAAGTTAAGCATTTTCTAGAATAGAAATACAATTAGGGGGAAAGCTTCACCATGACAGTACTCCCTCTTAATTTTCTATTACAGCCCTCCATGACAACCTTGTTGCGTTATGCCACTCCCCCCTGCAACAATTTTGTGACTGATGCCCCCAGCACTCTCTCAAAATTCAAAATGTACCACCGGTCCAAAAAAGAACTGGTGACAACCCCAATCAAAGTCCTTCCTGGACAGTAAGCCATAGCCGAGAGACATGGGAAAATGGAAACTGTTGACCTTTGGGCTAACACCTTTCTTTTACAATGTGTTTTAACTACTTGTTTAGACAGGTGGGAAAGACCATCCTTAATCTGCAGGAAAAGTGTGTGCTGCCCATGGTGGCTTAACAATCCAGCCTCCTGAGAGGGCGAAAATGAAAGGCAAATAAATCTGTCCTTCGCCTAGGGAGGAAGGAAGGACAGTCTAATGCAGAAGTGCTAACTGGGTGCTTGGGGCTATGGGTGCACCAAAATTTGTGGGTGCCTGGTCCCTTCATGGGGAATTTTGTGGGTGCCCGGGCACCCAGGGAGTTGGGACCCATGGTCTAATGCAGTGTTTCCCAAACGTTTTTGGGCAACGGCACACCTGTTTACCGGAAAAAAATCTCGCGGCACACCACCATTAAAGCCCCGCCCCCGTGACGTCATTCGGGGAGCCGGCGGCCCGGGCCTGAGCTGGAAGGAGAGGCGGTGCTTTTCGGCACAAGGCAATCGGCCTGGAATTGTTTCCCGCGCGCTGCGAAAGGGAACAGCTGCGGTCGCGCGAACCCTCCGGCGCTGGGAGGGGAAAGGGCGGAGTCGCAGAGCACCAGCTGGCCGAGCGGTTGCGCGCAGCGTTGCGCTTTTGGAGAGCGTGCGGCTGCTGCTAGGGGATCCGGGGACGTGAGCAGGCCTGGCCCGACCCGGGTTGAAGGAGGACAAGCCGGCAGCGCGCCAAGTGAGTTCGGTTGCGCACGACGGCCCCCGCTCCCCCCACCCCCGCCGGATCCTCGCCGCCGCCGCCTCTCGCCCGCCTCCCTCCCACGGCACACCACCCGATGTCTCACGGCACAGTAGTGTGCCGCGGAACACCGGTTGGGAAACACTGGTCTAATGAATCAGCCTTGATCCAGAAAGGGGTATGTGTGCAAATTCTATGGCAATAATCATGGACAGGAAGATTAGGTTTCTGCTACCTGAAGAGCGCTGCCTCTTGGGTAATTGACGGAGGGTACCACAATCATATCCTGAAGCTAAGGTGGTGTTTGTTGACTTTGCTGATCAAACAGGACAGCAAGAAAATCTTCTCTTTTCCCCACCTACATTTGCTGCCTCATCAATCTGTCCTCAGTTAAAACCATTGGTGGAAAGGCAACAAGGATTGGAAAAGTAAGAAGGAAAGTAGACAGGCAAAAGAACTGGGGAGAGCTGAAACAGCAGTTTTTACATTTCTATCATCTGACCTGTCTATTAACAGCAGCCTTAATCCATGGTTATACTGAAGGCCTGTAGCTTGTCACCCAGAGAATCTATGTATATAATAGCATGCACATTTATTTAAAATAACTAATGCACTAATTCACAACAAGCATGTTGAAACAACTTGTGTGCTTCAAACTTCCAATGAATTACTGAAGTAGTATTTACTTGCAGGGCTAGTTTTTGCAGTAATGCATGTCTGGTAATAAATTTCAACATGGATAAGCACTTTCTTTGATAAATGTCCCTCAAAATGTTCAAGAGAATGAGAATCAATTAAGTGAGAGAGACATAAGTCAGATTTTGCAGTGAGTCAGTTGTACAAATCAGTTCATGTTATTCCTTTTAAAATGGAGCTCTGGGGAAAAACAGAAAATGCTCAATATTTTTCTATACTGGCTGCAAATGGAGACTACAGTTTTAAATGATGTCATCAATGTGTATGGCCACTTCACAGAGTTTTATAATCAAAGATTGCTCCTGACTCAAGAGCTTATAAGCTGCATTTTGACAACATGGAGACAGTGGGAAGAAAAGGAAGAAAGAAAATGTGGTGAGTGTCACAATATTCTAATCAAAAACGGGGCACTCCATATTTTGAAGTGACTTTTTTCTATACAAGGATAACTTCCAAGTGGGGGGAAATATTCATACTATCTTGCCATTCAAATTTTCATAGAAAGTAAATCACAATTAGCTCCTGCATTCTTGAAAGAGAAATACATTTATGTAAAAAAAAAAATCCAGTCTCTCCAATAAGTCAATGCAGTAGCGGATTTTATATTGTTTTCAAAGCAGTTTGAGGTAACAAGCCATTATCTTTTTAAAATCTAATTACTCAAAAAAATTACCTCTTCTTTTAACGCATGTTTCTTCTGTTCCAAACAGATTTCTTTTGCTCTCATAAGCTGCAAAGTCTCCTTAGACACTGCATACTGAAGCTTTTCCATTCGTTCCACTGCTGCTGCCCAAGCTGCCTTACCAAACTTTTTCTGGTCTGCTCGCATTCGATCGTATACAGCTGTAAAAAATGATTTTTTTAAAAACAGCAGGAACGACAGGAACATTAATTAACAGGAACAGACTAACGTATATGTTAGAAGTTTACAAAATCCCTTTTCACTTTGTTAGCAGCCTATAGCAGCAGTAATGTCAAGATCTTTCAACATCAATATCATTTTCAGTCCGAACATACAAGTATTCAGTTTACAAATCGAATAACAAACCAAGAATGTTTTTTAAAAATATAAGGGATCTCTCCAAATTTAGTGTGAAATCTCAATACCTCAAGACTGAGAAAGAGTTGAGTAATTGGGAGGCTATGAACACAAGAAAGAATCAGACAGAAGGATGCATAAATGAATATCAGGGCCTTCCAATTTGAGAAATGGCCAGTACACTATAAGGCACAGAAATACTATCCTAGGAGGGAGGGGGAGAAAGCAGAGGTGAGGAGGAAGGAAATGACTCAATTAAAGCCTATGCCAGTCCCTTTCCCTACTGCTATGAACCATCGTGTAAATGTTTTTGAAGATTTTGAGGAAGGAAGGAAACCGTGTAAGATTCTCACTTTTCCAAAATGATTAAGCTTCAAGAGCCAAGAACCAATGCATCAATCCACATTCTCCATATTGTACAATGGACTTTGTACAAAAGCAGCACGACTGTCTCCATGGAGGCAGCCCGCCATCTTTTTCCATACAATGTTCCTGGGAGATTCTCCGTTACAATGCAAGGAAAAACATGGCTGCCTCCCTGGGTACAATACCATCTCTCTCACTCTCTCTCCTTCTTTCCTTAAACAAAATCATGTTCCATTGCTAGCATGGGCAACACTGGACCCATTTTAATGCATTTTTTCTGGCCATCCCAGACAGCTAGTATGTGGGTTTATTAAAATAATAATAATAATGTAATGTTAGACTTCATATTGTATGTACTTAATGAAAAGGATGTGCTAAACCTGTACTGATTTTTATCATCCACATGGAAGGGCAGATTTAATCTACAGATGAATACACGTGAAAAGTGACACAAACCAGATGAAGTCTTATTTGTTCATCTCTACTAGCAATTCATAAAAAAGCAATGACAGTGATTTGAGGCAAAGTAAGAAGGTGCAGCTATAAGACCTTGGATCATGTGAATAAGACTTCCTAGTTCTTAAAAGGCCTTTACTGGAAATCATGAAGTAGTAAAACTCCATTACCTTTCTGTGCTTTTGCTGTTATTTCAAAATATTTAACAGTGAGGTCTTGAATAGAAAGCACAGCCATGTGGGCCTTCCGCTGCCAGTCTGCATCTTCTTTTTGTAGACTCTCAATTCTTCTAGGTCCCAGGTAATCATTCTCTATGGATATCTGAAAATAGATCAGTCCATTATTATCCACCATCAAAGCTTAAAGGCTACACAGAAAACTTCAAAAAGTTAAACTGTTTAACAATTATGATATAGATGAAATAATTTAACTGGGAAGGACAGATGAATGATCATGTGCTTTCCGGAACTGCTTAGAAATAACTTAGGGAGATAAATCTCACAAGCAAATGTTTCCTAAATTATTTGCTCTTAGCTACTAATCTGAGTAAGCATTACAGCATGGGTAAATCTTCATAAATTTGCATTGGATCGAAGCATGAGAAAGGGACTTTTTGAAGTGACAAGCTCAGTCACAGCACACTCATTTACTCTGACATCTGTTTTTTTACCAATGGAAGGACTCAAGTAATAGGATGAGAGCCATCCTTGAGATAAAGGTTTGGAAAGGTGAACAATACAGCTTCTTGCTGAGAATTCACAAGCAATCAAAGCTCCCACAGAATGCTACTGTCTGGAAGGAGAAATTTCCAAGACATAATTTGTACTGAGAGGCACTCTGCAAATCAAGTATCACATGAGCAGTTGCACACAAATTCCACCCTACTTCAAATGAAAAGCTTTTGCAGGGGTCTGCAATTGTAATATATCACTTTTCTGTGGGGAGAGCATGCTTAACTTGGGCTGTTTTTCCTCACAAATGAAAATGATTAGCATGTTACTATGGATAACATGCCGTTCATATATTAAAAGCGTATTTTGGCATATCTCCCAATCTCTACCCCTTAAATGATCTAACTGATTTGGTTTGAAGAGATTTATAAAAAGGCATATTAGGAAAGCAATCTTGCTCATTAAACACAATTATACCCTGTGTTTCCTATCCTTAGAACACTATAAAAATGTTAAGAGTGCCTAAATTTTTAACTATTCCTTGTACAAAGGACAAGAGCAAAATGAAACATCAACTTATCTTTGCTTTAACAAAGGTTTTATTACACTGGTAGGTGAATTCGCGCTACGAAAAATTTGATTGGCTGGTTCACAAAGTACATCCACGGAACTGTCTTTTAAAGGATATTAGTATTGTTTCAGGATTTTCTATATGAAATGTGCTTGCATGACTATTAAAATTTAAATCCAACTTCTAAAATGGACTCTGGTGTCTCCTACATGATTCCAGTCTTTGTTCAAAGAAAGAGGCAACTGCGGGAAAATACTTTGAAACATGTAGGCCAGTGGTTTTCAACCAGTGTGCCCTGAATGATAGTCAGGGGTGCCATGGGCAGCACCAGCCTCTTAACCTCTTTCCTTCTCTCCCTCTTCTGATGCCCTCCTGCGTCTCTGCCTCCCAAAGGCTTGCACGACTGTTTACTGCAGCAGCCCTGGCTGCAAGCTCCCTAGGCAAATGGTGCCTCTGGGGCTGGCCAGGCCCCTGTGGGGCAATGTGAGGAGGCACCTCTCTTTGGGGCGGGGGGGGGGGCTCAAAGACCAGGGGTGGCAGCTGCGGCTGCTCAAAGAACACCCAAGGAGAGGGAAGAGGAGAGGAGGCTGAAGGAACACTCCAAATTGGAGGGTGTTCAAAAAAGGGTGAGAGGCTGCTAGCGCTGCAAGCAAGGGGTGACATAACTGGGTTCCTGAGTCCCACAGGGGTGCCGCAGAAAGAATGTAGTTGTTCAAGGGAGCCGTAGACTCAAAAAGGTTGAAAACCTCTGATGTAGGTGATTAGCTACCAAAGCACAGTGCCCTCCAGATGTTGTTGGACTATTACCCCCATTAGCCACAGTCAGCGTGACCAGCAATTAGGAATGATGGGAGTTGTAGTCCAACATTTGGATAGCACTGTATTGGCTATCTCTGTGCTAAAGACTCAAAAACCATAGTTGAAAGGTAGAGCTAGAGGTGTGTTCCATCTGTCCCAGGCAAACTTTTTGAAAGATAACATAACCAAGCATACTGAAGAACAAATAACAGGCTCTGCTGAAGTGGAATCAACACTCAGACCCTGCTTGTGGGCTTTCCATAGGCATTTAGTTGACCACTGTGAGAACAGGGTGCTGTATGAGATGGGCCAATGGCCTGATCCTGTAGTGGCTGTATGCAAATGCAGACAGGTAGGGAGTGAAACATTTCCATATATCAAGAGTTCTCATATCTGAGGCAATGAGGGTAAACATAACTCAAATGAGAAAGAGGGGGGTACTTCACTGCTCAGTCCCTTGCCCTGCCTTGCATAAGTCTTTGCTCTAAACAGGCACCTACAGCATGAAGCTTCTTGTGTCAAGGCGCTCAGGGGTACACTCAGAATGACATTAGGACAAAGCACTTCAGTAACACCTCAGGTGGTTAATGCTTCATTATAAGAAGAGTGGTCCCTGCCACCTTGTAGGAAGCAGTCATTAGATCAACTCTAACAACATCAGAAGCCCTCCTTCGATGCAGACTATTGTAACAACTATAAATATCAACAACTATCAGCCAGTCACAAGTTTTCCCTTTGGGGGATATTTGGGGATTCCACAGGTGGTAGAGCAGAGCTTTCCAAACTCTGTTGCAACACATTAGTGTGTCGGCTGCAGTGTGTAGGTGTGTCATGCGAACGCTTCCCGCACTACTCCGGGGACTGGAAAGGGGTTAGTTTAACCTCTGGTTTGCTAGTAAAACTGAATTAATGTGTCATGAAATGATGCATGTCTAAAAAGTGTGTCACCAACATAAAAAGTTTGGAAAGCTCTGTGGTAGAGGATCAATTTTAGCTTTTATGACCACCATTAACTATCTGGACCCATTCTGATTTGGCACCCAAACACAACTATATTTTTACACAGCAGGTCAGTGGCTTTTTATTCTTCAAGACTTCTAGTCACTGGCCTGTGGTTCTGCCATTTTCAGATGTTCACCTGACTTTTAAGGTAAAGGTAAAGGTACCCCTGCCCGTACGGGCCAGTCTTGCCAGACTCTAGGGTTGTGCGCTCATCTCACTCTATAGGCCGGGAGCCAGTGCTGTCCGCAGACACTTCCGGGTCATGTGGCCAGCGTGACATCGCTGCTCTGGCGAGCCAGAGCCGCACACGGAAACACCGTTTACCTTCCCGCTAGTAAGCGGTCCCTATTTATCTACTTGCACCCGGGGGTGCTTTCGAACTGCTAGGTTGGCAGGCGCTGGGACCGAACGACAGGAGCGCACCCTGCCGCAGGGATTCGAACCACCGACCTTTCGATCAGCAAGTCCTAGGTGCTGAGGCTTTAACCCACAGCGCCACCTGCGTCCCTGACTTTTACTAGATCTCTATTCTGCTGCATATGGCTGCTGCCACCTGTACTGTTTTTATTGTTTTAACTGGGCCCACTTTTATTCTAAGTCACTCTGGATATTTTAACAGGAAAGCAGCACAGAATTTAGATCAATCAATAAAAGCAATAAAAATACGGAATTCCAAATAAAAATTCCAAACTCTCCAAATTCATGCCCTAATTATAGATCAGATAGATAAGACAGGCAGAACATACAAGTAAATACAGAACTCAAACTTTCAAGAATTTCAAACAGAACCATCACAAGGTGATTTGAAAATGACCAAAATTTCTAAAAGACAAAAACAGATTATGCATAAACACATGTAACACCTTTTAAGATTTATATACATTTTATCTTCTTTGTTATTTTTCAAAATAAATTTAAATTATACGATTTATGTTAATGTGTACCTTTATCTGCTGTCTTCTGAGCATTGCAAGCTCCCTCATATCTCGGAATGGCTGCAGCAAGTACTGATAAAGTTCTGTAGTTGCTTCAGCAAGAATGCTATATGCTTCATCTTCCATTTGATATAGTTCAAGCAGCTCCACCATGCTTTCGGTATTCTTGTGTTTCTCTAGGAGCTAAGTAAAGAGAAATAATAATACATCAAAGCATAAACACATTTTCCTGCTATCAAAATGCAACCAGATATAATGACTAATGTTTTCAAGTTTTGTATTCTGATACCTTGGTGAATAGCACCAGTATCACTTAATCCTACTTTCTCTCTTTTGCATAAATTTATAAAACTAAAAAAAGGGTTAACAGGGCAATCCAACTTAAAAGTAAGCCAGACTGAATTCAATGAGGCTAGATAAGTGTGGTTAGGATTGCAATCTAAAATATCTGATCTCCAATTTTATGTCAAGCATGTAGGAAGTACACAGCGTTAGGAAGGCATTCGAAATCATGGTCTAACAGAATTAGAGGAGTCTGAAACAAGCAAATCTCTGGCTGGGCTCAGGCTGGGATACAGCGCCTGAAGTCCCTCATCCTGTCCAAGTCAAAAAATAAGCTGGCATAAGCCCCCTAAAAGGGGTCTGGTGGCACAAGGGGAGACTTACTCCTATTCCAAACACTTTCCACTCAGTTGTGACCTAGCAACCCAGTGGAAGTTACAATGGCAAAAAGGGTAGAGTAAGTCATATTTTACTTTAAAGGCTTTGTTCCCCTCTGCCAGGCTTGGGCTGGCTCAGCCAGCAGTAGCTTCACTCCTAAATGGTTTCTGAAATAGGGGTAAGTTACACCAGCATAATTTATCCCAATGTAAATTACACTGGCTTCCTTTGGACTGTTATGCCCGTATATTACTTACAATTATATCTTTAAGATTTTTTTTTTTTTTTGTCATTTAGCAAAAGACATACCATTAGGGACATGGGTTGCTCGGTCCCTGCTCCTGCCAACCTAGCAGTTCAAAAGCATGAAGTGCAAGTAGATAAATAAGTACCGCTCCGGCAGGAAGGTAAACGGCGTTTCCGTGCACTGCTCTGGTTCGCCAGAAGCGGCTTAGTCATGCTGGCCACATGACCCAGAAGCTGTACGCCGGCTCCCTCGGCCAATAAAGCGAGATGAGTGCCACAACCCCAGAGTCGGCCACGACTGGACCTAATGGTCAGGGGTCCCTTTACCTTTTATACCATTTCTACATTGCACTAAGTTTTTTGTTCTTTCTGTAGTAGTAGTAATAATAATAATAATAATAATAATAATAATAATAATAATAATCCATCCTGCTTTAGAAACCTCTGCAAACTAATTTTATGTAGAAGTATATAATATCTGTTCCGCATCATTTCTATGTTCTCTACAATTTTATGATGAAATCTTCCTAAAGCAGGAAACCTAGTTTGATAGAGAAGTAGAAACTAAGAAAGCCAATTTGTTTTTCTAAACTGTCCAGAGCTTGAAGATGTATAGTTTGTCTGTAAATATTTAAGATGTTGAAATATCTCACTGCTAAACAAGCAGTAAAATATAAAAATACATAGCACGATCTACTCCCAAGAAGGTACAGCTGCCCATGCACAGGGGGGCTGCCACAAATCTTAACAGAGTGCGCTGTTCGCACTCCCATCACCTTGTGGGTGCGGACAGATTTGCCACACGAAGTACACTAAACATGAGTAATTTGTACCAGGCAAGGAGCTGTGGGAGTGGGACAGAAGCCCCCCCATTCCCAGTAATGGCTTGGCAGATTGCAATGTGGAGGAGGGGAAGAAGCAGGGAACTGGGCTCCACTGAGTCCCATGCTGACCTTTTTGTGCACCTGCAGCTGTGCTCATGAAGAGGTGGATCATACTTTTAGATTAGAATCAGGAAGAAAATTGAAAGCACATTTCCCAACTTCCCAAGAATCCCAGGAACTGTAGTTCTGTGAACTGTTAGTGGTACGTATATTACAGCTACCAGGATTTCTTTTTGTGGGGGCAGAAGGCTTTAAATGTATGCAGCCCCAGTTTTTCAGAGGCCAGGTCTACCCAGCTCAGTAGACTCTGCATCCAGGCCTCTCAATCAGGAGATGTACTACAGCAGATATTCTCCAACACTATGTAAGCGAGTATATACTGTACCGCTTAGGTCCTTGAATGCAAAGTATGCCCAAAATCCTGCTCAGTCAAAGGACAAGAGCTCTTTATCTTTGTTCCTCCATATCCTTGTTCTTATCTTTGAATCAAGTGACTCAAACAACAAAGAATAGTGCAAACCATATTCTAAAACCCTGAACAGGAAACAGCTGATCAGAGAATTTAACTGCCCTTACTAAGAAATGCATAGTTCATATCAAGACAAAACTGGAATACAACTTCTCATGCTGTTTTATCTACCAATTGAAGTATAAAAACTCTATAAGGCTATGCCTTGATGTTACTTATTTAAAAGTAAAGTGGAAAGTGTAGGTATAAGGGGAAAACAATGTCCATGCCCCTGGCTGCTTTTTAATGGTTTTACAATATGTAATCAATATACAGAACTTAAAGAACTTTCATAAATGCTTACAGTGAAAATCTTTTCTGGACAGTCATTAAGCTAAATGATGCCAAGATAAGCATCTGATGGAATTAGAATATATATTCCAAGATAAAAGATGCAAGAAGATACTTGCATTTATTATTTGCACAATATTTCTTTTATATTCTTCAAAGAAATCTCAATTAAACTAAGGCTTCAACTGACAGAACTGCCTGGCTAGCTCTGCTCACACAGCAGGGCTTTTGTCTTTTGGCTCCTCCCTGAAGCAGAAGTATCCAACATCTTATGACATACTACTTGTGAAATTAAGTAGAGTTTATAAACAGCTTGCAATGTGGTGTAAAGGTAGAGGGAAATTGGGACAAGGGAGTGGGAATTAGGCAAAAGTGTACTGTGTACACAAACCCTCCACAGTTGTACCCACTGAATAAAGTAAATTGTTACACCAGCAAGTTATGGCATTAGCCTATTATATGCTGCAGTACCAAGTTTTAAAACGAAAGACAAGGCATAAAGAACTTCTCTAAAATATGCAAGGCAAATTTGTCAGACCAGCACACATTTTGTTTAATATGACATCTGTCTGACCCACATGGCAGCAACACTCCTGAGACATTATTCATTACTTTTTATCCCATCCATCATCCATCCCTCCATGGAACTTAAGAGTGGCTTTCTACCCTCACAAAAATCAAAGCAGAGGAACAGAGACATGTCTGAGGCTACACTGTAAGTTTAATACCTGAATAAATATTTTAACCTGGATTTTATACGTTCCAACCCTACTTATTACCCACTTAACATATTCGCCACTTGATTTGACCACCTTGCCTAGGTAGACAGAATGTAGATTATACTAAGCTGTCAAATACTCTATTATATTACTATTTGTAAATATCAATTATTTTTCACCAGTAGCAAAAAGTAGACATACAGTGCTCTTGGTTTAAGAACAGCTTAGTTTATGAACAACTTAGATTAAGAACGCTGCAAACCTGGAAGTAGGTGTTTTGGTTTGTGAACTTTGCCTTGGAAGAACATGTTCTGCTTGCTGTTGGGTACCCTGCTGCTATGGGAAAGCAAACCTTGGTTTAAGAACGCTTTGGTTTAAGAACAGACTTCCGGAAAAGATTAAGTTTGTAAACCAAGGTACTACTGTATATGATAACTAAAACTGTGAGATCACAAACTTGCATCACAAAATAAAGCAAGGGATGTACACACTTAAACCATACCCCGTAACCCTCCAGATCAGAGCTATCCCACTTCTGACAGCACAGCTGGATATGATGCAAGAAATTTTCCTCCCTTTGATTTCCAATGAGGGGGGTATTAAAAATCCCCACTAAATTGAGGACCACCAAACATGGGATATAATGTTAGCACCAAATCACAGCACACCAAACCTCCAACAGGAAGACCATAATTCAAATAAGACATATGACACGGAGTACAACTCTCTGTCCCTGTGTTACAATATTTAGAGCTGCAAAGGAGAACTTTGCACAAAACTGTCCTCAGAATATTCTGGGACATTATTAACACTTCTCTACCTAGAACCTTGAGAAGTACTCCTGCCTCAGGACTCTCTCGACACAAACAGCCAACACCCCACTCCACAACTAGGACTGCTAGGCTAAGCAGAAGTATAACTTCAGAATCCTCTCCCTTGTCTTCTACCTACCCCTTTTGCCATACAGTGGTACCTTGGGTTAAGAACTTAATTCATTCTGGAGATCCGTTCTTAACCTGAAACTGTTCTTAACCTGAAGCACCACTTTAGCTAATGGGGCCTCCCACTGCCGCCACACGATTTCTGTTCTCATCCTGAAGCAAAGTTCTTAACCTGAGGTACTGTTTCTGGGTTAGCGGAGTCTGTAACCTGAAGCGTCTGTAACCTGAGGTAACACTGTATATGAATATCAAATATTGTCTGAAATGTACTGCTCTAATGCTGTTCCCTATTATCAACAGCAGGAAGCAGTGTCTTTCAAGCAGAGGAGAGGCACTTATTCCCATACAGTTAAGCTCCCAGTTGGCAAAGGCCAGGCACTCTGTCCCCAACCGTCACCGCTGCTGGCCAAATACTCATCAGCAGTTTTGCTTTAGAGGAACAACTGCATGCATGTTCTGGATTCCACTGCAACCCCCAAGGGATGGATACACGGTAGATACAGAGATATGTAGATAAACACACACACACACACACACACACACACACACACACACACAGTCACTGCATTCCTCTCCTTCCCACATGAGAGAGGGGAGCCTGAGGCATAAGTGCTGTCTAAACATACAGGTGGCACCACTCCCTCTGCTCCCACCCACGTACAGCCACTGAGTATCTAGATTCAGGAACGATGAGCGCCGGCTGAGGTCTATTGCTCATTCTCCCTGTCTCTCCCTTTGTTCTTCACAATCTCCCCCACAGCTACAGGATGAATTTTACACCCTGTTCTATGCAGGTCCCAAACGAGATCTACACCATGACCAACAACAGTGACCAGGATGTTCCAGTTATTCCTCCTCCAGTTATTCCTCCTATATCTTAGCAAGCTCAATGAGCGACCGTCATGCAACAGGCAAAGTTGTTCCTACCAATGGCGTTCCTGAGATAGCTCAGGTGGTAGAGCCTAGTAGCATGCTTAACCTCAGGGTCATGGATTCAAGCTCCACGTTGCAAAAGATTCCTGTGTTGCATGGGGTTGGATTAGATGACCCTCATGGTCCCTTCCAACGGTACGATTCTAAGCATAGGACTGATGCTGGTGCCATGAGTGACACTGAACCTAATATGATGCTATCTGTTCAGCCACTGTCCAAGGCACAAAAAACTTGCAAGGGTGACTGATAGACATGCGTCTCTTCAGAGTACATTTCATCCTGGATAAAAAGGCATTGACTTTGCACAAATTTTTATCTTGTAACAAATATTAGGTGGCATTCTTAAACATTTTTCCACAAAAACACATATCCAAAAACTTACTGTTTACAATTCCAAACTTACAAATGGATTTCAGCAGCCCTGCTTGCAAAAGAAAATCCCAAAAAAAGATTACTAGCTCGAATAATTACTCTTTTACTGTATTTTTTAAAATGCCACTCCTCGGTGAGGAGTTTACTTTCATAGTTAGTGTTATGGATGCTCAATTAAGAAAAAGCTGCAGTCAGAAACCTTAGTATTTTTAAAAACATGGCCAACATTGTCAAC
This sequence comes from Podarcis muralis, assembly GCF_964188315.1. Taxonomy (NCBI): domain Eukaryota; kingdom Metazoa; phylum Chordata; class Lepidosauria; order Squamata; family Lacertidae; genus Podarcis; species Podarcis muralis. The sequence continues at coordinate 39,151,084 of NC_135665.1, read as the reverse complement.
AATAAAAGGGAAAAATGCAGCTAATAGGGTCAGGATGTCCAAGGCTGAAATTGTACATAATATTGGGGCATTTTGTTTTGTTTGAATGACAGTTCATTCTTTCTTTAAAGAAATAAAGTCACTTATCTACAAGAAGACATGTAGGTGTTAGAAATGGAAGGTCATACATACTGTAATAAATAAATTTTAGAGTAAAACTGGGTGAGCAACATTAATCCCTAGCCTACAATACTATTTTCTGGCCAAAGTCACTACCCTCACTACCACCACTAGGCAGGCCTGTGCAACACTTGTCTGAGGCCCAGGACGGGAGTCTAGTTAGAATAAAGCTATAAACTCAAACAAAAAAGCAACCAGTCCCTGGTGGGGTTCCCTGACCAGCTTAGCCGTCTGAGGCCCAAGGCAAGTGTATCCAGCTGCCCTGCTCCTCTGCATGGACCTGCCACTAGGCCCATAACCACTGACACACACACACACACACACACACACACACACACACACACATATGAAGGATGATTCTCCATGTCATGGGAGCAGTTGTAACAAGCCAGAGCCTAAATCTAGGCTCTTGTGTCAGCAGCGGCTGACGACATCTTGGAAAAACTCAATAATCATTGGAATGAAAAATTATGGAATACTATTAAAAGAGAATCTATGTTTATCCCAGAAAAGGGTTCAAGCAGTAACACTTTATAGCAAGAGAATTATTTAGATTAAAAGGACACGAAGTGCAAGAACTATAGAAACCCAGCCAGATTGGCAGGGTATAAATAACGAATTATTATTAATTATTAATTATTATTATTATTATTAAGGTAAAGGTAAAGGGACCCCTGACCATTAGGTCCAGTCGTGGCCGACTCTGGGGTTGCGGCGCTCATCTCGCTTTATTGGCCGAGGGAGCCGGCGTACAGCTTCCGGGTCATGTGGCCAGCATGACTAGGCTGCTTCTGAAGAACCAGAGCAGTGCACGGAAACGCCGTTTACCTTCCCACCAGAGTGGTACCTATTTATCTACTTGCACTTTGACGTGCTTTCGAACTGCTAGGTTGGCAGGAGCAGGGACCGAACAACAGGAGCTCACCCCGTCGCAGGGATTCAAACCACTGACCTCCTGATCCGCAAGTCCTAGGCTCAGTGGTTTAACCCACAGCGCCACCCGTGCCCCTTATTTATAATAATAATAATTATTATTACATCAGCTATTAATAAATCTCTTCATCTTCTTAGAAGTATACTGTTCTAAACTCAACACAAATGTTTTGTGAGAACAGGCTTGCTTTATCAGATCTAGGCACCCATAGCCTAACACATCTTCTAACAGAAGCTATTCTTATGTGTCTGGGAAGCTCACATGCAAAGTACAATAAGAATAACCACCCCCTATTATTTTTCTCTATGTGGTAATTAGCAGTTTGCTCCTTTTGAATACTGTGATTCCATATAGATGTCAAAACAACTGGTAAGAGGTAACCTTCATTAATTTTGAAAGATATCTAAGCCTTAATGCATACATTATGACAACTATGGAGATGCCACCAAAAATGCCAACCCCATTAGTGAGTTCTGGATAACATTTTGAAGTACTCAATATGTGGAATGCCACCATAGCACTGAGAGTCTCCACATCTGTACCAAAAGCCACCAGTTACATGGTATGAGGGCATGGAGAATCACATGACGGTAGCACCCCACATGATGCACATGGAAGTTTCATTGCTTCTGAAAAAACTACTCTTTTAACTTACACAGAACTGATAATTTATGACAGATAAGGTTGGAGTAGTAGACTATTACAACCTAAGATCAGTTTAAAACATTTCAGATGGAGATAAGCAGTAAGCAAAGCATTTCAAGGCCTACCACCCACACACAACACATGCCACAGTCTTTACCAATTCGGATTCTAGATTACTCTGGGCTTAATTGAGCAGAAGTTTTATCTTTTCTAAAGTGCAAATGCAGTCATTAATGCCCATTCAAATTACTGATCCTCTAATAAAGTATTTTAATAAAGATAAAGCATTACAGTTGTTATAGAAAATAAAATGACTGCTCCTCACTTACTTATTACATTGTGATTAAAGCTGCAGAAGGATAGATAAGGATGAAAAGCCTGGAGTTACATTTACTAGGTTTTTTTAACAGCACCTTGATCTACAATAGTATACAAATTTATACCTATTGAGAACAATGGGACTTACTGCTGAGTAGACATGTATGGGCTTGAACTGTAAAAATCACAGGTAGAGGAAATCACTTGGCTACTGAGCTGTCCATCTTGATCCCTTGGGCATGTATAGTAGGGGAAGATGGGGCTCGACAACCTGGGAAGGTAGGGGAAGGAAAACTCTGATCCTAAACCTCTGCTGCCTTGCGCATTCATGACAAAGGCTTTGGGAGTAAACCCCAATGAAAAATCTGTAACTGACCCTTGTGCGACATTTTTTGGGAGGAAAAAAAAGACTAAGGAATAAACCCTACACAAATCTGGAGTAGAATACAGTTGGATGGCACCTTGTATGCCTCCTTCCAGCAACTCCTGCAGTAAAGCTGGTGGCAAATGTATTGCTGTGCTTTCCTTTGGACCACATCAGCAAGGCCAAGAGGGAGGATTTGTCATCTGGGCAGCCAAAGACCTCTCCATACACACTGCCCAGGCTTGTGCCCCAAAGAGGTCACTTCGGTGCTTGTGAACACAGCGAAAACCATGTGGGAGGCAGCAGTTATGAGTTACCAGTCTCTGCAGCCACAGAGGGCACTGTGATTTTCCAGTGGTTTGACTTCATAGTGAAGAATTTAAGCAAATGATGCTTTCTTTTTAAACATAAATCTCCTGTGTGGGAAGATAGACCAGAATTCCGCTCCCTTTGTGTGATTGGCCTTTTTTAAAAAAATTACTATACTTCCTTTTAGCACAAATCATAGCCATTCTTTTATTTTCATGCCTTGAAGAACATTTACGGTGAAGTTCTCATATTTTATTTGTTTATAATTTTGAGCTTTCCAACCTGGATTCTAATGCACTGCCTCATTTAAAAGCATTGCATACGGTAATTTAGAAAGATTTAGAATTTTACAAATAAATCTAGTACTGTACTGATCAGAACAAGTTTTAAATGTTGCAGAGTTAAACTAAATGATATATTAACCAACTGAACAAAAGACTGGCAGTGTTAGCACTCTAAAACAATAAGAATTTTGTTCAAACAAGTTGAGTCATACATACAGTAGAATCTGTCGGTTAGAAAGAGTTTTAGCATAAGTCTAATAACATCACACATTTTTGAATATCTTTGTTTTCTGTAATGTTCTTCATTTGTTTTATGCTAATAAAATATTATCTTCATTATTTATTAAATTTGTACAATGCCCTTCATCAAAAGATCACAGGGCAGTTTACAATATATCATTTTATGAACAATGTCAACTTTTATAGTTTCCCTTTGAAACCAAGACCACATTTTCCTGAAAGTTCTCCTAGCTTTTTAATCACACAAATGCCAGAATCCAGTATCTCTATCTGCATCTCTAGTCTTTTGAAAGCTACTTTCAAAGTGCAGGTGGCAAAAGTAACGTGGAAGAAAATATATGTGAGCTTGGTTAGGTTCATATTTCAGGAAGAGAACAGAGTCTCATCCTGAAGTATGGAAAAGCACTGCATCAGAATTACACATTAATATTAAATGGCTGTCATCTATTGTTCCATTATCATGGAATAACTTAGCCAAATGAGATATGAGCTTCTTGTTTCAAAGAAAGCCACTATCAAGCGTGTAACAGACAGTAGAAACCTGAGAGCCAAAGGACAGAGAGCTACCTAAATGATCTTCTTTCTTAAATATGAAGCACATTTTAATTAAAGATGGGTCAATTTACACCACATACATACACTAACAGAGATACTGACACCAGATATGGATTAATATTCACTGGATTAAATTAATTGAGTCACCAAGAGAGCTGCCTTGCAATTAAACACAATATCTTACCCAGTTGGATCATATCTACACTACAGGTTGTGGTGGGTGGCACTGTGGCCTAAACCACTGAGCCTCTTGGGCTTGCCGATAAGAAGGTCAGCGGTTCGAATCCCCACACTGCTCTGTCCCAGCTCCTGCCAACCTATCAGTTCGAAAGCACACCCGTGCAAGTAGATAAACAGGTACTGATGCAGCGGGAAGGTAAACAGCGTTTCCATGCGCTCTGGTTCCCATCACGGTGTTCTGTTCCACCAGAAGCGGTTTAGTCATGCTGACCACATGACCTGGAAAGCTGTCTGTGGACAAACATCGGCTCTCTTGGCCTGAAAGCGAGATGAGCGCCGCAACCCCATAGTCACATTTGACTGGACTTAACTGTCCAGGAGTCCTTTACCTTTTTCTACACTACAGGTTACTTCACATTATTTTGGAAAGTTCCACACATTTGCCTTTGGTTCTTAGCATCTCACCTATTCATGTATCTGCCTCACATTTTCTCTGTCTCCATAATGCATTTGTCCCACAGAACTACAATAGAGGAACTGAAATTTTACTGAAGTCGCTTGCTTGTTACTACGGGTGGTAACAATTATTCTTTCCTAGCTTTCAGTATCAAAGTTTTTAGGCACTTAGGCAACCAGGTGTCTTCCACCATCCTTTTTTAAAAAAAATGTCAGAAGTGAAGTTTTGCATATATTCATGCCAAAAGAATATACCTGTGGCAACTCTGTTTTGAGAAGCTGAACAGTTGTACATGGCCCTAAAAACCAAAAAAGAAAGAGGAAACACAGAAGGCATTGAATTTTAACATAAACTAGTAACTATTCATTACCCTGGCAACAGCATTCCCAGGTCAACTAGGTAAATGTAAAATGAACACCAATTAACACTAAATTACAAATACAACAGATTTTCACTAAAGTTAGCAGCCTTCAATCCATGCAGATTATTAAAAAAATATATTAAATGAATCAAATCACACTTTTCTAAAAATAACCACAACCAGCATTTCCTACAAATGCCACCATACAGGCATATAATCATCAGAACTCTGAAGCAGCCAAGTCAATGGCTCTAGAATCACATTTAATTCAAGCCAAGCATGGCCTTCACATCATGCTGCAAAGTTTCACTTGACAAGCATGTTGGGCAAACAAGAGTAATTAGTTACTTGGGAAATGAGTGAGACTATTTTTGGTCCTTACCCAACCTCTTATTCCAAATACTGTAAATATATATCTTCATGAAAACCACAACTAGACAGACTCGTGAGGTATTCACACAATAGGATAACAAAGATCACACTCAGAGTTGAAATACTGTGGGCAAAATGTTGGTCCTCTGCTTCAAAACTGACAATGTTGGAAACATCATTCACTAATTATCTTCCTCATTAAGTTCACTAATAATATGATTTCATCATAAATGGAAATATATAAAAAATTCAGTATCTGTTGCAAAATGATGCATGTAATTTTTGCCCAATTAAAAAAAATACGAAGTATTGTTTGATGTATCCACCACCAACTATAAATAAAAAATGCACAAGGTGAATGGAAGATATTGACTCACACTGATGCTGATCTTAGATGTAAATCTGACAGGACAATTTAGTTCTGACTGATTTTATTACAATCCATTTCCTTGTATTAGGAATAGTGTCTAGCTAGCAGAATAACTGGCAAACATATCCAAGTACCAGAGTAAACATGGTCAAGTACAGTACCCACCCACCCCACTGACCCAGCCAGTTAAAATAAAAACATATGGCTCCTCCTTAAAAAGTCAAGATACCAGTAAGTACTGTATAAGAATACACCAGTTTTGGAAAGATACAAAAAGGGCCTTAGATACAGAAAGCCAGATCCTCTGGAAGTTTACTTGGAAGCACATGTGACTGGCTATAGATTAGATAGATAGATAGATAGATAGATAGATAGATAATGCACTGGATTCAGCCTTTAGCATCTTTCTGCCCTTCTCCGAAGTCTTATTTCCCCCCATAAAGACTTTACATGAAAATATAGTCAGGTCAGCAGCAGAGTTGGAGGCAGAAATCCAACGAAAGCTTATACTGAGAGTAAGTTGCATGGGGCCCAGGGGAAATTGCTTCCAGGTAAGCATGTTCAGGATCGGGCTAAAGGGATTTCTATTTTATCAGCACTGGGGACCTTCCTCACCTCCTGGATGCGCTTGCGGGCCCGCTGCAGCACTTCCTCGTAGCCCTTTTGCCGCAGCTCGCTCAGGCTCTCGTAATACTCCTCCGGGTCGTCCGTTTCGGTGAAGAGTACCTGGGAGAGGATCTTCCACCCGCAGGTGTCCAGGCAGTGGCCCAGGTAGACCTGCAGCCGGCAGCACAAAGTGTCCATCTCCTCCTCCGACATCTCCGGAGCTCCGAAGAGGACCGTCCACATGCCCGACGGCTCCTCGGGAAGGACCGGCAAGCAGGGCTCCAGCTCGGAGCTCACCGAGCACAGCAGCTGGTGCACGGCCCGCAGGTCCTGGAAAGAGAAGAGGCCGGCCCAGCTGCACTCCTCGCCCGACGGCGCCTCGGTCTCCGCGGAAGGCGGCTGCGGGGCCGCTGCAGGCCCGGCGAGCGGGGACGGCAGCAGGAAAGCGGCTCCTCCCGCAGGCTCGTCTTTCCCCAGCTCCAGCACCTCGATGTCCTCGGCCGCGCAGGCCGCGGGGCTGAGCGGCGCCTTCGCAGCAGGCTGAGGCCTCCGGGCAGGGCTGCTCCGCGCCCGGGCCGGGCTCCTCTGCGGCGGCGGCGCCTCTGCCACTCGGCTGCCGGGGCTCCTAGGCAACGGCTCGGCCCGGGCGGGAGAAACCGGCGAGCTCCTGGCTTGGCCAGGCTCGGCGCTGCTCCAGGCCGGGCTGCTCCTGCGGACGGTGGGGCTCCCAGGCACCTTGGAGGAAGAGGCGCAGGCGGTGGCGGCTCGCTGGTGCTCGAGGCCGGGGCTCCCCCCGCGGCGGATCTCCCTGGAGCCGCTGCGCTGCCTCTGCGCCGTCCGGTTGTGGCAGGTGATGGCGAACTTGCCCTCGATCTCATTCCAGGCCACGATGAAGACGAACTTGTGCTTCTCCCGTTCGTGGAAGGCGTGAGGCCTCACGGCCACCCAGTCCGCCTCCAGGGTCTCCTCCAAGGCGAAGGTGCTCATGGTGGCCGGGGGGGCAGCCGCTGCCCGCCGCCGCCCGGCTCCCTTGCTTCCTCACGACCACCAAACCGGGACCAGGGCGCTCAAGTCACTGCCCAACAGCCTCAGCCATTTTAGCGGCGGCGGCGGGCAGGGAGGGAGGGAATGTGAAGGGAAGGATGCGCTACTGGCGGGGCCGGGTGGGATGCGAGGGGAAGGGACGACGAGGGGGATAGGCTAAGAAGGCGCTAGAGAGTCGTCAGCAACTGCAGCTGCTGCCGCCGCGGCGCGCGCTCCCCTCGCGCTCTCCCGCTCGGCTTTGTTGTCATGAGCCTGGCGGCGGCGGCGGCTCCTCTTGCTGCTGCTGCTGCTGCTGCTGCTGCTTGCCTGCCGGAGACAATACGAGAGGCAAGTCAATACAGTCCCCTCACACAGGTACTTGAGGCGGTCACGTGGAGGCCCCGGATCTGTTTACAAGCCGCTGCGGCGGCGACGACAACGACGAGGAGGCGGCGGCAGCTGCGTTCCGGCTGCTCAGCTCTTGCCCCGCCTCCAGGACTCTCTTCTCTCCCCCTCACGACACACACATACACTGCGCCCCGGCGCAGACGGCGACTCCTCCTCTCCGACGCCAGCCCTGGGTGTGGGGAGGCGACGGAGCGGGGGGGGGGGGGAGGCTGCCGAAGCCGTTTGCACAGCCCTTCCCTCCCCCCTCCTGTTGTCTCCGGCCCGACCAGATTGCCTCCTTTCTCCAGTTTCTCCCTCTCCCGCCTGCCAGGAGCGCCTTCATTATCCCTCTCCCTCAAACAATGTTCCTATTATTCAAGCCACGCAGGCAGCGCACGTCAGGCTTAGCCTCCTGCTCCTCCCTCGCTGAGGGACTTGCACCGTACCCGAAAAGCACAATAACCTCACCGTCCTCCCAACAGAACAATACCCCTCGCCACGGCCCTTGTGCCTATGGAAAAGCAATGGCGATTGTGGACCTGGTGTGTGCGAATAAATATGGTAGCCCAGCTGCTGGAGGCTCTCCTGACAGCTGCATCTTACAACCGCTTGCGCCTCACGAGGACACGCCAGCTTTTGCTAGTATGAATGTTGACAGTGGGTGTGTTATTCGGAGGGGGGTGGTATTTTATTCATTGTAAATGTCTATACTGTATTCCTAAATTAAATTTATTTATTTCAAATGAGTCCTTGTTAATATCCAAACGCTTTGGGAAGGAGATGTGTGCAACAACACAAATGGGCATTCATGTGCTACTGGTCAGGTGGTCAGAAAGGACATCTCTGATTCCCCTGGAAATCAGGAGGACTTAATTTTGAGCTGGTTTAGTCTGTAGAAGCTGTTTGGTACTTCCAATGCCTATCTCTGATCCTGGAATATATTGTAGCAGCCACACCAATCTCCAAGCGGCGCAAGATTCCAGGGGCTCCAGGTGCTTACCCAGGTTTTGTGCTGCTTTTTGGAATGAGGCACAGCAGAGACTGTGATGTCTTTATAACACAGTGGTACCTCGGGTTACAAACACCTTGGGTTACAGACTTTGCTAACCCAGAAGTAGTACCTCTGGTTAAGAACTTTGCCCCAGGATGAGAACAGAAATCGCATGTCAGCGGTGCGGCAGCAGCAGGACGCCTCATTTGCTAAAGTGGTACCTCAGGTTAAGAACGGTTTCAGGTTAAGAACGGGCCTCCAGAATGAATTAAGTTCGTAACCAGTTGTACCACTGTATATGGTTTATTAACACAGGTATACAACCTGAGCCTACAAGGGAGGAGTTCACAGCATGGACACCCCAAAAGAGTCTTGTTTTTCCCACAGCTGCAGCCTTGGACTGAAACAGAAATCTTGAATGCCTTGAATCTAACCCATTAGCAAATTGGCAGCCGATACAATATTTTCAACACGTGTGTTGCATGTTGCTAGTAGGTTGCCCTGGAGAACAATCACACAGCAGTTTTCTGCACAAGCTGCAAGTGGTGTAGCATGGGTTGCCAGTGCCCGGGCAAGGCAAGTATGCTCTCCACCACCTGCCAGTAGACAGAACAAATGGGCAATAGCTTGGCAACCTACATGAGTGGCAGGCATAGTGCCCAGTGAGCACCGAGCACGGCAGAGAGCAGGTATATTTCTAAAGCCCATGTAGAGGGCACCCTAGCAACCAGCTGTTGCCAAATCCACTCCTCAGTCTGCCCATGCAAACATTGGGAGATTTTATGTGCAAGGGGGAAGGCACACTAATTTGTATTTAATTAATTAATTAATTAATTGATGATGATGATAAATTATTTATACCCCACCCATCTGACTGGGTTGCCCCAGCCACTCTGGATGGCTTTGAGCATATATAAAAACATAGTAAAACATTAAACCTTAAAAGCTTCCCTATACAGTGCTGCCTACAGATGTCTCCTAAAAGATATCATTACTAATTATTATAATGATTTATTATGACTATTTTCTTTCCTTTCCTTTTGAAATTTTGTACCCCAAGAATTTTGCACCCAGGGCCCCTGCCCCTCCTATGCTCTTACAAGCTGCAGCTTCCAGACCAAATTCAAGGGCAGCCCCAAATAAAGTGTATTACAATAATCAAGTCTATTAATTAATTTAGTTTCTAATGCATGCACCACTGTATCCAAGCAATCCCTGTCCAGGAGCAATTGTAGCTGGCACACCAGCCAAAGCTGGCAAAAGACTTTCAAATACATTGAAGACACCTGAGTAGTACCCCCCCCCCCAAGGAGTTCCCCTAAGCTATGCACCTGTTCTTTCAGAGGGAGTGAAACCCCATCCAAAGCAGGCAACAGACCATTTCCCCAGACCTGGCAGTCACTCACCCACAGGGCCTCCATTTTGCTAAACTTCAGCTTCAGTTTATTGGCTTTTATCCAGCCCATTACTGAGTTCAGGCAGTGGTTCAGGACTTGCTCAACACCTCCTGGTTCAGATGTTAGAGAAAAACAGAGCTGTGTGTCATCAGCATGTGTATAACACTGTGCTCCAAACAGACTACATACTGAGTTCCAAGCAGATGCCTTGGCTACTTAGCAGTCCAGGCTCTAATGCATAGTGTTATTAGTTGCAAGTATTAACAAAGCTCTCCCAGATACCGCCCTGCAGCTTATGCAACTGAAGCACATACAGTCTTTCTTTCTTTCTTTCTTTCTTTCTTTCTTTCTTTCTTTCTTTCTTTCTTGATTTATATCTCTCCTTTCTGGTGTATTTGCATTATTCAGAGCATCTTACAACAATGAAACTACCACTTCCCTAATAAAACAACCATATAAAACCAAGCAATATAAAAACCAGCTCAACAGATATTAAAACACGCTCAGCAGTTTAAAAGCCCTAAGCAGCGTTCACCATATGAAGACTCATCTGCCCGACAAGATAAAAGCTTGCTGGTCCTTGAAACATCACAAGATTATAAGACCATCTCCAGTTAAAGCAGCTGTCAATTGTAATCCTGTGTTTACACAGCAGTGGGTTATGCCCTAGTGCAGGGGTTGCCAACCTTTCTGGACCTAGGGACACATCTGGAATTTTGAAAAAGTGCCATGATTGCCAGTCACAAAATGGCTTCTGTGGGGATGTGTCATTGCAAATATAAATTTTAAAAAATGGCTACAGTGGGATAACACAAAATGACTGCTGTGAGGAGTAATGGCTGCCATATTTAAAACAGCATATTTCAGAGGGGGGTATTCAGTGTGGGAGAAGCTGAGCCAGTGCAAACAGGAACTGAGCAGGAAGACAAAAAAAAAAAAAAAGGATTTTTGAGGGGATATTGACATTTCATGGGCACCATAGCAGGTACTGATGGCCCCTGATGGTGTGCTTTCCAAGTGTTTTTGGAAATATAATTTTGCAAAACACCCAAAGGCTATTTTGAGGGTTGTTCCCAGATTCACTTATGCAAATATAAAAGGGAAAATGAGAATTAGTCCTGAGAATTACATTGGTAAGGAGAAATATAGTGAGTTTGCTTAATAAGGAGACTCCTGTCAACTGTGAATCATATAATAGCAGGTTATATTCTGGGATGTGGGTGGAGCTGTGGCCTAAACCACTGAGCCTCTTGGGCTTGCCAATCAGAAGGTCAGAGGTTCGAATCCGTGCAAGGGTGAGCTCCTGTTGCTCTGTCCCAGCTTCTGCCAACCTAGCAGTTCAAAAGCATACCAGCATGACCCGGAAAACTGTCTGTGGACAAAAGCTGACTCCCTTGGCATGAAGCAAGATGAGCAACGCACCCCATAGTCACTTTTGACTGGACTCAACTGTCCAGGGATCCTTTGCCTTTTTACCTAAGTTATATTTTAATGAAATGATGGAGAACCTCACTAGCCAATGAATCTTTACTTCCCTTTCCTACAGGAATAGACGTATCCCATTCCAACAATCATGTCCAGTTGTGTGCACAGATATTTGCCCTATAAAATAAATAGGAAAGACTGCATCAGGACACTCTAGATTATGGACCAATGCTATAATTTCACTAGAACAGAATACTTATTCCAAAAACAAAATTAAGTAATTTAGCAAGTAACCACAACTGGAAGCTGGTCCTCCAAACAGTAAATCAGGAACTGAGGGAAACGCCACAAACCACACAATATGTATTATGTAATAGCTGCTGGGTACATTTATTTTAAAATGGAAATGTAACTCATTCATAAAAGAAAGGATTGACCAAGGTTAACTATGAAAACATTACTCTAGCACTGGTTGGGACCCACTATCTGGTCATGGGTTTGGGTCTTATCCCTAACCTTTATCCAAGGTGGGTCATAACAGCAGTACCATCACCATACAAATATATGGTAAAAAAATTTAATAAATGGGTCCCAAAACACTAGGTGGGTCCTGAGTTTGAAAAGGTTGAACTTTACTACTCTAGTACAGTGGTACCTCGGGTTAAGAACTTAATTTGTTCTGGAGGTCCGTTCTTAACCTGAAACTGTTCTTAACCTGAGGTACCATTTTAGCTAATGGGGCTTCCCGCCGCCACCACACAGTTTCTGTTCTCATCCTGAAGCAAAGTTCTTAACCCAAGGTACTATTTCTGGGTTAGCAGAGTCTGTAACCTGAAGTATCTGTAACCCAAGGTACCACTGTATTCTATAAACTAAAACGTCCAGGCCATTTCTCCATTAACTTTCCAGAAAGAAGCAAATAATATTTTACCCTTTCAGCACTGCTTTTTAGATGAATCTCCCACTCTCCCATTCTTCAACAATAGTTCTTATAATTGAGGTGTCAGATTTTGACATGGATATCTTCATGTCACTTTGCTTCCCAGCACTGTCACAATGGAAAACACCAACCCTTGCAACTTGGGAGGCGATAGGTTTGCTAAAGAAGATGGAAGAGATTTGTTCTCTGTTGTTTACAAGGGTAGGACTAGAACCAAAAGTCCAAACTGCACAGAAGTGTATTTCAGCTAAATATTAGGGGGAACTTTATTTGGTAAGGGGAGTTAAACAATGGATCAGACATCCCCAAGGGGTGGTGGACTTACTCTGCCAGTAGTATTTAAACAGAAGCTAGATTAGACAACCATCTGTCAAGGCTCCTGCAGTTACATCCTGCATTTTGGATCCTGCACCGAGTAGCAGGTTGAGCTGCATGACCTCCAGGATCTCTCCCAACCCTATAATTCTATGAAAAGTAACAACTATGTTGAAATATAGTGTCTAATTAACAGCAGGCAGGTATGTTATTGTTAAGGCAAAACTTCCTTCTTGTTAACGCAGATACTGATTCATAGAAAACAAACAATATTATTTAATATATATATTTTACCTCACCTCTCAACCTAGTTTCCAGGTGAGCATATGCTAATGATATACTATGAATAAATGATGGTCTATTTAAGCTTGCATATTGTATATTCATAAAAACATTGTGCCCTTGTTTAGTGAAACAAAAGGACCAAGGATTCATCCTACCTTGGTATAACTGAGGAATTACAGATTAGATATGCTATGATATATGTGTCAGGAAAGTAGATATTTAAATGTTGTTCCATTTTGGCATTTTTAGATCCTAAAATAGTTATCAGCTTAAAGCGCTTCTCTGAAGTAAAGCCAGGCTATCCTTTCTCCCCCCAATCTCTATCTGGTTTGACAAGTTATTTTGCCAGCGCTTTGCTGCTAGAGGTGTGTCAGAATTTTTGCATTCTTTTTCATATGAGGCAGTATTTAAATGATATCTCAGTTGTCATACATTCCTGTTTGGTGACTTAGTATTGCTTGGCTTTAGGGAACTCTTTGTCAACAGAAGTATTTGTTTGAAGCATTCTTGGGGAATGCAACTTGGGCACATACAGGCACTTTGGTAGATGTTATTGTTTTTCATTCTTATTTAATAAAACTTTTGTATCCTCATAAATAAAAATATAAATAAAAATGAAAAATTGAAACTTCTCTCTAATTTTACACATTTTCTTATCAAACACTGCATATCTGCTGAAATTTAAAATCAACTGAGTGATGCTTCCTTTATAGTTTCCCAAATTGTAATTATGAAGTGCATTGCTTCAATTTACCGTCTCTCGGAAATATAATTATTCCAGAATTTCTTTAATAACAGTTTACTAATTAATCCAAACACTGTATTTGCTGCAACAAATTAATAGCTACATCTTTCAAACAAATTAATATAATCAGCTTACTTCCTTTCTTCTATAAAACTATCAAACAATTTCAACCAGGTATACTTAAAAGGTATCAGCTATGTGCAGATCCTCACTTATTTTGGCTAAGGAAAGTAAAAAAGCTCAGTCTCAGGAGCTTTTTTAGCTTGTCCATACAGCTATACAGTAAAGATGGATGGATAGATGGAAAATCCTAAGCTGTATTGGTTTTAATGGATGTGTCAGCAATGTCAGTACTGTACATTGATCAGAATTTTTTTAAAAACAGTTTATTTAACTTTACACACAGTGTTTGGGAAATTTTAATATCCCTTTGTGTAATGAAACAACATTTTGTATTTACTGGATCAAAGATCACTGAGTTTGTGCAATATTAATGACCATGTGTCCCCATAATGAAAATGTTCTTTAATCCAAATTAGAAGCATACTGTTGCACACAACCTCAATCTCAGAGTTGTGCAAGATTTCAGGGTTTGCAGGCTCTTTAACCTGGTTCGGTGTTTTCTTTTGGAAATGTGGAGCAGAGGAGATTGTGGTGTCTTTATTATATATGTTTTATTTACACAAATATACAGCCTGAGCCTACAATGGAGAGGTTCACAGCATTAACACTCCAAAAGTCTTGTTTCTCCCATATCCATAGCCTTGGATTCAAGCAGAAACCAGCCATGGCATTCTCTCTGCCTTTCCAGATCACAGCTTTCCCCTCTAGCTCACATCATAGGAAGATCTGCTCTCAAACCAGACTTTTGTTTTTCTCACTATCTCAGGAAACTGAAAGAAGGGCTCCAATCGTTTCCCTTCTGGCACAGAGCCCCCTTTCCTCATTTCTCTGAATGGCCCATCAACCCAGACTGCATTGGCTATTTCACCCACTGAATCCATGCTGGATCCAGGAATCAGAAGGTCTTCCATTCAGCCTACTTCCACCCTACCTCCAGCAAACTGGTCTGGCACCCACAAACTCATAAGAATACATATTGGAGCAACCCTGATTCTCAAATCTACTGGCTAAAGGGGACTAGGACTAGGCTGAGGAAGACACATTTACCACACAACATCCTGCTGTGGCTCAACCCACAATGTAAAACAGAGAAGTAAGGCATCAGATGAAGTGTGCTTGAGTCCACGAAAACTTATTTCATAGGAAATTTGTTAGCATTTAAGATATCACAAGACTCTTTGATTCTTTTTTATCAGTGTTGGCCAACAAATCTTGAATGTAGAAGCAGTTGTAAATCATTGAATGACTGTGGGAACAGGAGATAAATGTTGATGTGCACTCTTCACAACTGAGTAATACATATGTTCAACACAAGGTGAGCACGTGTAAAACCGGGGTCTAAAATTACCTGTGCTGCTCAGCATGCTGGACAAAATAAATTGCTTGCCTGAAACCACAAACCGAGTACAAGGCGGTACAGGTGGGGGTCTTCTGAGCCCCACTTATTTGAGCCCAATTTGCTACTGCAACATCCATTCCTGAAGGCAAGCTAATCAGATTCTGAGATATTGTGAAATAAAAATGAGAGACCCCAGATCCCAAACTTAGGTGGAAGGTTAAGTTCTAAGGTTTCCAAAGTACCATTTCCTGAAATGCTTCCTATTCTATTTACAAGCAAAACTTTATGGTCTCAAACTGTCAGTGCATGTATGACAAGATGGTATTAGGAAAGAGGGATTACATTTGTTAGGCACAGATAAATATTTTTAGCTATAACTAAAATGTGACTCTACTGCTGGTACTTAAAATGAATTAGGTTGCAGAGAGGCTTTTAAACTAACATCTGGAGGAAGGCTGACAGGTACTGAGTTCAGTTTGGGATGACTCATCCATCTGGCATGATAATAAACACACACAGCTAGTGTGCTCTAAAAATGGTTATAGAATAGAAGCTAACACTGTGTACATAAAATCCAGTGAGCAACCAAATAAAGTAAAGTGTCAGGTAACAAAATATACAGTTGATGGTTGTGTTGGTCACCACACAGTTACAGTTGCTAGAAATTCCAGGCCCCTTAACCAATCTGGTGATCATGGCTTTGAAATATTAAAAAGAAATGGGACAAAAGTAAACAAGGGAACAAAACTGGCTGACTTCAGCTCTCCTTGTATTGAAGAGGAAGAGGAAGAAGAGTTTGGATTTGATATCCCGCTTTATCACTACCCTAAGGAGTCTCAAAGCGGCTAACAATCTCCTTTCCCTTCCTCCTCCACAACAAACACTCTGTGAGGTGAGTGGGGCTGAGAGACCTCAAAGAAGTGTGACTGGCCCAAGGTCACCCAGCAGCTGCATGTGGAGGAGCTGAGACGCGAACCCGGTTCCCCAGATTACGAGACTACCGCTCTTAACCACTACACCACACTGGCTCTCTATTGAACAGCATAAATGTTAAGAATCAAGGCAGGTCACTATTAAGTATTACTGATTCCAAATAATGATAGGTATTATTCTTCACACCAGTGATCTGAAGGCAGGCTCTTGTCTAAACACCTGGTTCTCAGAATTCGGTAGAAGGGATAAACACAGCGAAACGACTTGATTAAAGTGACTTCAGTCTACCTGAGATGGGCAAATCTTCTCCCAAATCATTATTAACACTAAAATTGAATGGGAAAAACTTTTTTGTGCTTTTGAAAGGACTAGTTAAGAGGAAACATAAATGTATATTATGTGGTGGGTCCAATCTCTTCAAGCAACATGATAGTTATTTCAAATACTACAACTGAAGCTTAATTTAGCATATGCACAAAATTCTGCAAAGCATATACAGAACCAATATGATATTTAAATACAATAAATCTATGAGAATATGAACGTGACAATAAAGTTGATTTTATCATATTGAAGTGTAAGAGTCTCCCATTCTTTGAATTAATCTGGGTAAAGAAAAGACAAAGGTAAGTGATTAAAATAGAATATGAGATTTGAAGGATCAGAAACAAAATGAGTGGATCAGGATATATGAAAGGAAGAAGCGACTATTAGGTTCTAGTGGGGACACAAGACACTGCGCTGGGCAATATTCTCTCTGTCTTGCTACCTGAAGAGGGCACCTACAAAAGGTGCAGTCTACAATTCGGAATTGTGTCACTGGCGATCATTCTCAACTGGCTTGGGATTCTAGTCTCTATGCTTCCAAAGAAACTTTCTCAATAATGGTAGCGACAGCAAATTGGGGTAGAAAATAATGCTAGGAAGGTACGCAATATAGCATGGAATTTCAAAGCCAAGGTTGTTATGGATACAGTCAAGTTGAAGCCATTTCAGCATCACCCACATGGATCCAGCTGGTCAATTTAGACCATGCAGGGCTGGATCAAGGCAAGTTCTAAGTTATGTCAAGTTTAAGAGATGCCATAGCCTTAACAACCACAACAAAAACTGTAATTTTAACAGAAAGGACAATGAAAATAGAAATAATTAACTTTTATATTTGCATATAAACTGGTACATAGCTGAGGATGCAACTAAAAGCTAAAAAAAATGTGTATCTTGCAATAAAACTATGTTTTTTTTAACCAATTACATAAAACTTGAAATTTAGTTTAGTTTTTGTTCTTAGAGACCCTAAATTGCAACTTACTTAGCCTACTTAATCTGAGACCCTAAACTGCAGCCTGCTTAGTTTGCACATATATCTAGCACTGTGGACCAGCAACGATCAGCACGTGGGCTACAGGTGCCAGCTGCATAGAATCATCTGGAAGCGCTTCAATCTGGAAACGATTCCAGCATATCTGGTTACCATCTGCACAGCAGATTCACCTTTCCAGGTTTTGAACACAAGTCCTGAATATAGGATTGTGGTATTAGATTGACACGAGCCCAGTAATGACAAGGCAGTTATAATGGCCTACATTTCCTTCAATTAGTATGCAATAGCTCTGTCTTCCTTACAGTCTGAAGGAATGTATCTTCCATTACACAGACTGATCGCTCCTTTTATGTAAGTACTGTATTTGGTCCTCTTGTAAACAAACTTTGCTTCAGGAACTTTTTGGCTCCCCTGTGCAGTAACACAAAGAGCCTTTGTTATGCTCTGGTTAAGTCTGCCAATTAAAAAGGAGAAATGCTCTGGAGCTATGAACTAGTTCTGCAAAAGAGTTTTCTGCAAAATTATATGAGGCAGTGATGTTGCAATACTAATGGAGTGGGTCTATAATACCGTTAACATTATTCTGATGCCACTTTGCTTAAATAATCATTTTACAATCCTGGTCTTGCAAGTTGTTACAATTGTTACAGGTTTTAGCTTCAAGGATTCTACCATTTCCCGCAAATTCTACTTCTACAGTGGTACCTCGATGTACTAATCTACATACAGGGGTAATAATTAAATCTATATAATTTGAATCCCTTATGCTTGACTCCCTGAACATTTGTTTTATTTGCTATTATATGCTTTTACACTGCTGATTTATTGGTCTTACATTGTATTTTTGTTTTCAAAATATAGATCTATAGAATACTGCTAACAGGTTTGTAAAGTATCAAGTGGTTTATAAATGATTTTAAATACAGAACTTAAAAATAAAACAACACAGAATAATAAAGTCAGAGATTATCTAAACTTTCTTAACATCCAGGAACAGTAAGGGAGACACCAACGCATATGCCTAATTCCTATAAATTATAATGAGCACATTATAAATCCCTTAATATAAGCCTTGTTATTTTCTTCTAACATGCAACAATATGCCTAATTGTGTATACACCCAGTTTGTATCAGGAGATGCCTTTTCTCTCTTACATTAGCTCCCCTACACATCCTGAAACATCACAGAATCCCTTATACTGCTTTGGTACCCGTGATCCAGACTTTTCCATTCATATTTATACATTACAATCATATCAAAGAGCCAAGACTTACAATTAAAATCACAATTGATCCCTACATTTAATTGTACTCAATGAGAGATAATGGAATAGTGAAGTGGTGGCTTATTCAGGGCAAAAGCAATTTATAGCCCAGCTATTTTGGTGATTTTGATTAGTTTCCTGTGGTTATGAATTCCACTCTGGCTGTCCTAACATATTGGCTTGCAAGCTGATTTTGATTGATCATTGTTATTATTTCGCCTAACAGAATTGTCCTGTTGTTCCTTCCAAAAGCTACCAAAGAACAAAAATAGTTTCGTACTGAAGTAATTTGCATTTTTCATCAGTAAAAAAAAATGTTTGGATGCAAGTCACAGATTTTATAGGTTTTACCCCTTTGCACATATCCTGGTCACACGTCACTTTCTGCCATTTCTGATACATATAAAAATCTGGCAACAGTGATGGATGAATCTCAGTCATTCTGAGTCTCTCAGAACAAGGAAAGAAGCTGAAAATACCATGACAAAATAAAACCAAAGCATCAACAGCTAATAACTGTGTATAATGTCAACATTGTACATAATGCCAAGCTCTTAAGAGGGCAAGGCCCTACTGGACTCCATAAGGCTGTTGTTTCTCAAAGCTGCTGCTGAAAGCCAGTGCCAAAGGCAAATACCTTTTAAATAGGGTTGCCACACCTCCAGGTCTGACCTGAAGTCCAGGTGGAGGGCTTGAATCTCCAAGTGGTGCATTTAAAGAATAATAGCAGCAGCAAAAACAGTAGTTTAACAACAACAACAACAACAACAACAACAACAACAACAACAACAACAACAACAACTTATACCTGCCCATCTGGCAGGGCGGGCAGGGCATCAGCCTGTGTACCTGTTGGAGCTGGTAGACAGCTGCCCTGGACACAGAATTGACCTGCGCCTCCATGGACACCTGTGAGTCCAAGATGACTCATTGGCTGCGCACCTGGTCCTTCAGGGGCACAGTTACCCCATTCAGGACCAGGGAGACCTCCATACCCACCCGCCCCCTGTGCCCCCAAAACAGTACTTCTGTCTTGTCTTGTCAGAATTCAACCTCAATCTGTTTGTCACCTTCCATCCTCCAACCGTCATTAACTTCTGTTTCTTTATTATATAAAGTTTAAGTTATTAGAGTTTAGTTGTTTTAAAGCCTCTTAACACCCTTTGCCTTCTTTTTACCTGTTTGCTCATGTCTCTTATTTGTCTTCTTGCTGTCTTTGTTCTTCCCTAACTTTCCTCATAGCTAAACCTTGAGTCACTTATTCTCCTTCATGCCTCAGCCCTTTTCTCTAGAAATTGCAGCCTCCCGGCATCTGAGCCTCTCCCTCCTTGCTGTTCAAACAGCTTTTAAACTTTATCTCTTATTCTCCTGTGCCTTTGACCTCTAATACTAGCCTCTCCTTTTCCTTAACCCACTTCTTTTTGTATCTTTCCCTATTTTCTAAGGTCTTATGCCCTCCGTTTTATTGCATGTTTCTTCTGTTAAATGTAATCAGTACCCAGTGCCCAGTTCTTCAGACTTACTATTATTACTGTATTGTTATTATTTTACCCATCATTAGAACTTCTCTGGGTCCCTCCTCTTAGGAAGCCGCAGAGGGTGGTGACAAAGGAGAGGGCCTTTTCAGTTGTGGCTCCCCATCTGTGGAATGCTCACCCCAGTAAGGTCTGCTTGGCACCTTCACTGACATACAGGTATTTCTGGCTCTAGATAAAGACTTACTCTCCCCGCCCTCCCCCTGGCATTTTTTTTGATCGATTGAGATGATGTTTTGTTATTAGTGTGCTGCCAAAATTCACGTGACTGCTATGGCGTTTAGAAAATCTGAAAAATATTTGCCATGGTATGTATGACTATATAACTCATACACGTTTGCAGGTGACACAGAGCATATTGCCTCTCAAAAACACCTATACAGTACTATGTTTGTATTCTGTTTAAAGACATAATGAGAGGGCACAAAAACATAAAAAGCTATGCTGCATACATGGTAGTTAGGCTTATTTTAAAATTGTAAATGTTACCATGCATATATTCATACTGTAAATGAAAGCGCATTAGTCTGGTATGCTTATTAAACAAGACATAGGCATACCTAATTTTCGAGATGATGAATAAGGTGGATCTCTTAGACTCTGAGGTTATTAATCCATCAAAACTATTAGAAACACATCCTTGTGAACAGCAACACACCTCTTTCTATTCATTTCTGAAGCTGTTGGTTCATTTCTCAACTCAATAAACAATTCTCCATTCCTATTTACTGGATTCCTTGATTTGTTGAAATTCAAGTACACCTGAACATTAGAGAATATCTTTTTATAGAGCAGGATTTTCCTTTGTACTTCTTAAACAGGGTAAACTACTACACAAAACCAAGCGAACAAAGTCTGACTTCCATAAGATAAATGCTCTTTTAAAGGCATCGCTTCAATATGTAAAGGTAGATTGTTATCCTAAATTAGCTTACTAGGGGATAAATCCCACTGGAAAAAGTGTGACTAATTTCTGAGTAAATATGCTTCTGATCCAGCTAACAAATACACTATCCTAATAATCACACTATGCACAAAGCAATATACACTTGCTTACAAAGTGTGCCGTTTGCCCCAAAACCTTGACAATCCTTTTGGTGTCTTTTGACACTGAGACCTCAATGTGCCCCTAAATTGGCATTCTATGAAGTCAGAAAACATCACTGAGTATCATTCAAGCAATTTAACACTAACAATAGCTTTAAATGATTCATGCCTAATGATTCAAGCCGCCAGTTGCAAAAGCATGCATCAAAACACATAGAAACTGTAAGATGTAGAGAAATGGTCAAGGGGGAAAAAAGATGTTGACTAAAGATAGAAGGGGAAATTTTAGCTGGAGGTGGAGGGCATCCAGAAGGGAACCAGATAGAGCCACTTGCTTTAGAAATAGAGAGGAAGGTTGTCAGAGGAAGGAGGATGCAAGACTTTGGGGCATGGCCAAAGGTTGAGGTGAAAGTGGGAATGGGAAGAAAGAGAGCAGGTCTACCCAAGAAAGAGGGACCCGATAGATGCTGAAAGCAAAAGAAGATTGCTCTTCATATTTTGAAGATCAAAAAAGCAGACACATTTGCTGACTTCTGCATTTAACTATGGATCACTATGACTCTGATTTTACATACCCATGAAAAAGAGGACACATGGCAAACCTAGGATGGACTTGCCAAAGGGATTAATAGTCTAATCGTTCAGCCCGGACACTGAGATCCAGCATTTTGGCAGTTCCCACAATGCAATAAATGAAGCTACAGGGAACCAGGCAGAGGGCCATCTCAGCTGTGGAATGCCCTCGCATCAGATGTTAAGGAGATGAGTAATTGTATAACATTTAGGAAACACCTGAAGGCAGCCCTGTATAGGGAAGCTTTTCAAGGTTTAATGTTTTACTGTGTTTTTATATGTGTTGGAAGCTACCCAGAGTGGCTGGGGCAAACCAGCCAGATGGACGGGGTACAAATTAGTGATGCTGATACTGAGCTGATTAATGGGGGGGGGGGGTCAGCCTGGATGAGACTCTGGGTACCCTTCCAAACCTGAGATCCTGTATCTGTGAGGGTAATGACTTTGGCTGACTAGTTTAGTACCATGATTTAGCATATCCAACGAAGTTATAGCAGAGATTGGGTTCTGTTTTGGGCCACTGCTAGCTGATTCTATTTCGAAGTCTGATGTGGAAGCAGTGGCCTTTGTTTGTTTGCCAGAGCTTTTTAAGCTGTGCCTTCACCTATGCTCAAGCAATTCCTTAAAAAAACCCCACGGAAATGTTATAAAATGTCAATAAGCTTCTAGTGACATCCTTTCAAAAGAAACTGGACCCAGGTAAATGCTGCACCCATTGAACTTCTCAACAGGCCTAGCAACCTACCTGTTAAATGGTGTGGATTTGCCTCGGCATAACTGTTCTCTGTCTTGCCATGTTCACACACCAACCCTTCCAGATAACAAAGTAACTTGCATAATGTACAGTTATTTATTGGAGGATAAGGTCCACATGCACTGTCTGGGCAGTTTTGGTTACTGTATGACTTTTATTGTGTTTTTATTATGATGGTGACATTTGTTCATCTGTAATTTTTTTTAATCAGGATAACACACCAGGAATTCGATTCAAAGCAGGATGCTAAAACTTGGGGCTGAAGAGACCACTGGGAGAAAATAAATTACACTTTGGTTACTGTTGTCCACATTGGCTCTATCCTCTGGGGAATGGCCATAGCTCAGTGAATAAGCATCTGTTTGCATGCAGAAGGTCCCAGTTCCAGCATCTCTAGGTAGGGAGATGACCCTATCTGAAACCCATCTGCTAGTCAGTGTAGACAGAATTGCACTAGATGGGCACATTTCTATGTGATAATTTAAATAAACCATGGTTAGGACCTTTCCAAACTGTCCTAGAATTCAAGAAGCAAAGTGTGGACAGCAGGAAAATACCCCAACCTTCCAACATTTATGTGGCACTGGTGAACTTTATATGTTGATTGTGTACGCACAAATGTCATGGGCTGCAACAGAACTGTATGTATATCGCTGTGAAGAGCAGCACAGTCTCATCAACCCACATCTTATTGGGCCCTGGCTGTGATCCTCCCCCCCCCCCCATGTCCAATAAGGAAACAGTCTCCCGTGTTTCACAATAGTGATGTTCCATTGCTATACTCCCTTTGGACATCACTATTGGTGAGTGTCTGCTCTGTACTACCTGAAAAGCCACATGGGTGGCTTGAGCACTGGGTGCCTGCGTGGAGAAGTTGTCCCTGGAGTGTATTCACCATGACAATGTGGCGTAGGTATCATCAGTCCGTTGCTCCTAGAGCAGCCTCCCACCTGACAGTATATTTGTGTGCAGCAGGTAGATATGTGACAGTATATTTGTGTGCAGCAGGTAGATATGTGACTTGATCAACTGCACAACTGAGTTGCCCAATTGCCTGTGGGGCTCTTGGTAATGCAGCGGATCCTTTCAGAAAGTAGAAGCTGGCTTCAAGCCTGTTGCCTAGAGCCTGTGCAGGACTCTTTGCAAGCCTTGTACGAGGCATTGAAGTCCCGATTGGAAGTCGTTGTGATGCAATATTGGAACACATTAAAGTTACATGAAGCCTTATTCTCAGTTTGCAAGTATATATCCTCATGGATATAAGTAGAAAAATTGTAACCAGTAGGGCCACATGGCAATAAAATGTATAAACTAGCACCTGTGGCAGTTGAATTTAAGCTTAAATGTATGCAAAATAAGCACAGCAACTGTTCACAACTTAATTAACTGGGAATAAATCCCTTGGGAGGGTTGCCTTATCTTCCACTGCTCTTGTAACTATCTCACTTACCACAAGGAGGCAGTGCTTTTACATTTTTACAGTACTTTAAAAAAATCCACCTAGTGATGTGTAGGGTGGGGTGGGGTAGGGAATGCTGAGATGGAAAAAATAATTATAAAGATGTTTTCTAGGGACATTACCTATTACCTGCTTTTCTAGATTATTTTTTTGTATTAGTGTTGAACTACAAATAAAGAGTGTGAGATTCTGCTCTGCTGCCAGAGCAACACCCTTACGATGGTTTTTCAAGGCAAAATGCCTCACAATACCACATAGTTGCACCACTTTCTGGGACAACATAAAGAGAAAGAAGCTGAAACTGTTGATGTCAAAATTCAGCACAAGCACATCCATTTCGTGCTAATGCATCACCTTGGGTTTCGCCAGTGTTTAGCTCATGTTTCTTCTGGTTAAGTGCCAGTCTTCAGTTTGGGGCAAGGAAGGAAGGATGGAAACAGAGGCTGCAGAACTACAAATACTATTCCATCAGATAGTAACTGTTGGATGTCCTTGTTGAATTACCGATTTCTTCCCATTCTTCACTTTATGGCTGACAACCAAGGGCACTTCTAGACAGCCACTGATTTTGGCTTGCAATTTACACAATAAAAGTTTATTCTGATCTATTGTGCAGCTATCCTGCTTCCTCCTCCACTCCCCCCCCCCAGAAAAAAACCCCTAGACTTTTTGCAGTAAGAAAAACAGTGGGGGAAATGCACTGGAAAGTATGGGATAAGATTTGCTTGACTCAGCATCAACTAACCACCCTGCAACCAAATCAGAATTAATACTCAAAAATTAGCTGACAACGTCTCATCTCCCTGCAAACCTTCTGCAAACAAATCTGGACGAAAGTTCAACTAACAGGTTGTCTGGAAGTGATCCCAGAATGGCAACCAAAAAGCTGCTCTAATATGAAGATCATGGAATTCAATTCTCCTTAATTAAAAACTGACCATCATGCACATTCAGTGCATGTGAGAACGTTGATGCATTTCCATGATGCTATCTCACTCAATGGTAGGGAAGAGTTGCATTGTTACCACGAACTGCAAACAGATGTGCAGCAATTTTATTTGTTTTTGTTTTTTAAATACTATATATAGAAACAGTCACACTATTGTTTATGGAATAGGAAAAATTTCATGTGTGTTTTAATAAAAAAACCTGTTTCACATTTTGTTTGGTTTAATTCACTTTATTGCCAGCTGAATGGACATTTTATATGTAATGGAAAAGTTTCTCAAGTTGAGTGGATGTGCTTAATGGAGCATTCTTCTGAGGCAGCCATCTATTCCAGTTTAATAAGCAATTCATGTTATTTACTCTTGCTCAGAGACATTAGTGAGGAAGAAGCAGGAACAGCATTCCATTGTTACTATTAACATTTACTTGTAAATGTTTTTCCACTTGAAGGCTCTCTAAACAGTGGATTAAAATACAGTCAATGTAAAGCAAATAACCTGTGGGCCACCATATATTGTTGGACTCCAACTCTCATCAGCCCCATCCAGCATAGCCAATGGCCAAGAATGATGGGAGCTGGAGTTCAACATCTGGAGGGCCACAGGTTTCCCCACCCCTGATTTAAGGAGCATATATTCCTAAGGACTGTTTATTACCATGTATATTACCAGAACAGAACACCCTTATGCCCAACCTAAAGGCTGTCCCAGAGAATTGTGAGAGGGTGTTATATGATTTCCCTCAGCCAGCTCCTCCTTGTGGAGAAAATAGAGAATGAATCCAAATACCTTAAATGTGTGTAAAGGCAACACAAACTCCTCCAAGTAACTGCTGCAGAAATGCCCTATTTGGCTTCCAGGATGTGCAGCAAATGTTCAATTCTCAGTGGATGGTTAACTGAAAACATTCAAGGCTTGAAAAATTGCCTGTTGATATTGTTTTAAAACAAACTATGGTTGCTCCAGAACACCCAGGCAAAGCATCTTCTTGGACACAAGACACACAAAATGAAGTAAAGTCCTAGATTCAAGTTGTTGACAGCTACAGTATTAGACTAGACCTTTTGGACACCAGTGACAAAGAACAGGAATGATATATATACAGTCAAACCTTGGCTCCCAAACACCTCCATTTTGGAATGTTTCAGCTCCTGAACACCGAAAACCCAGAAGTAAATGCTCCAGTTTTTGAACATTTTTTCGGAAAATGAACATCTGATACAGCTTCTGCTTGAAGAGCTTGGATTTGATATCCCACTTTATCACTACCCGAAGAAGTCTCAAAGCGGCTAACATTCTCCTTTCCCTTCCTCCTCCACAACAAACACTCTGTGAGGTGAGTGAGGCTGAGAGACTTCAGAGAAGTGTGTCTGGCCCAAGGTCACCCAGCAGCTGCATGTGGAGGAGCGGAGACGTGAACCCAGTTCACCAGATTACGAGTCTATCGCTCTTAATCACTACACCACACTGGCTCTCAAGAGTGCAGGAAGCTCCTGTAAACAATCAGAAGCCTTGGTTGTTGAACATTTCAGAAGCCGAATAGGCTTCCTGGACAGATTATGTTTGACAACCAAAGTTTAACTGTATATATATTGTTACAGCTACATCTGGAGGGCCAGAACTTCCCATTCCTGCTTTATTGTTACAAGATTGATATAGCCTTTTTTATGTGTATGCACAATTACAAAAGAGTTCTATAATGTGTCATGGAGAAGAAAGGTGGCAGGGCAAACACATTCAGGAAGAATATTTTGTGCCAAATGAAGCATGTTAAAACATTGTGTTAGGTACCTTTATTCATTTTTTCTTAACACTGCACATTTTAAATATAATTTCACTCTTAAAACAGCAAGACATTAGGGTAATTTGTAAATCTTTATTGGTATTAATACAGAACATTGCTCTTAGATATAAAAGAACTGAATGATGTCACATATAGGCCAAACCCCTCAGTATATAGCAGATATTAGTCATCTATTTAGCTTTTTCAGGCAAGGTGAGGCAAGCACCTTAAGTGGCAGGAACCACAGGGGGCAGCAGATTCTTTATTTCTCCCCTTGTTCCTGATGCATATCTTCACTCACCCCTTCTTCCCTAGCAGGGAGGGTGGCGCCATTTTGTGGTTTGCCTCAGGTGCCAAAATGTCTCGGGCCGGCCCTGAGCCACATGCCAGAAGATTTTCAGTCGTTAAGGTTTTAACATGTGACCTTAGTTTCAGTGAGAAATGGAGATTTCCCTTTTTAAAAGCGGGTACCAAAGCCCTCATACGATATTAGATGTAAGAAAGATTATTTCAACTACTTGATCAGGTGCACCAGTGAAGTATATTGGAATGGATCAATCATGCTGAGTGGTGAAAGTAAATGTGATCAGCTTCCACAGATGCTACATTGTGAAGTGGACCTAAATATCTGCATAGTTATAGAGTGGTATCCAGTGGCAACTATTTATTGACGGAAGGAATTGGTCAGCAAAACAGGGAGGGTTTTTTTTGTCCATTTCCCCTTCCTGCTTAGCACCTCTCAAAACCCATATACGGGGGGGAGGGGGGCAAAAATCTGAGGGATTTAGAGAGGGCATGGAATTTAGGGGTCATTGAAATGGCCTCCTCCCCATTCCACTGGTGGATTATTTCAGTACCATCACTTCTGGATACCACCCACAGTCTGGGAAGCTAAGCTGCTCAAGAGGAAACTTCAGTCATGATCTATATAAGACTTCTTGCTAATTTGTGATGGAAAAGCCAAGTGGATTTCATACATTTCCAGAAGTTACATGTTTGGATTTCACATGCAGAAAAGAGTTTTATATTCTTGTATCTTTTTTACATTTTTCTGTTTCTAATTAGGACTGTAAATAACTCTTTTTAATAATTTTTTTTTAAAATGCAGAATAATTCTTAGCTTAATTTGATCTCCTGCAATATGCATTTAGAGATCGCAATGGCATCTCAGGTCTGGGAGAATAAAACCAAGAAATATTTTGAAAATAGTCTGCTGTTTATCAGAAGTATTTTATTTTTTTAATTATATAATTGCAGTGATTTAAACTATTCCTATCCTGAGAAAAATATATCTTTCCAAAGTAAGTATTCATCTCTCTTTTTTTGCTTTCATAAAGAGTGCTATGCTTGGGGGGGGGGGGGGGACAGAAGACAAAATTTATCCATCTAAGATAATGGGCACAATCCACAATCCATATAAAGTTCCAATTAACCCAAGTTCTTTGGTGAAATCCTAAGCACATTCACTAGGCAGGAAATTCTGTTAAATGCAGTGAGACTTAATTTTGAGAAAAGTTGCTTAGGATTGGACTATTTTACATGTAAGCATTAAATCCCAATTATTTCAATAGGATTAGAGGTTGAACGTGCTCTGAATTGTGTGTACTGCAAATAAGTTGGAGTATTCAATAAAAGTGCAGCACATAGCATGGGCGCATTTTCATTTTTAAAAAGTGTTTTGAGATTTATTATACTTCCAACTTGCAATTAATAAATTCTGTCTGATCTTTCCACTGAGTTGTCAATTATACAGTGACATGCTTGTTTTTGCATAGACAAAATTGTTAATAATCTATGCTACAGTGCTGGACTTGAATTTCTGTCTTTTGAAGAGTTCTTTCTGCTGTTGTTCAGATGTTGCTTCTTTCTGCTGTATCAACTCAGCATCCCCTTTGGTCACCCCCCAGGCATCTGGCTTTGAGAGTGAGGGGCAATATGGTCTTCCTGAAGCAGGCAACAGATTCTCCCAGTATTCCTTCCTAGCCCTAGGTTAAAAAAGGGACAAATCCTATTCAATATATTTTTAATAAAAGAGGGATACAGTACGAGATATTTTACAAAATGTTTTAGCATGTAAATCAAGAGATTGTCATAGAATGATTTTGGTTGTAAACCTAACAGTGCAAAGGATTGCTTTAATAACTCAATTTAAGGTGTTCTACTTTTAACTATGGCTCACTATGACGACTCTGATTTTACATACCCATGAAAAAGAGGACCTGTCCTGGAAAAAGAGGACATGTGGCAACCCTAGGATGGACTTGCCAGAGGGATTAATAGTGTAATCATTCAGCCAGGACACTGAGATCTAGCACCGAGGTCCTCAAACGCATAAGGGGGCACATCAACATTGGTAGTGCTGTATTGTTGCTAATTCTCCCCACCCCACCTCCCCAAGGATATTGAGGAATAAAACCCTAACATATCACTACTGAAATACAGGTGCTTTTGACAGGGTTATATGCATATTTCCTAGTTTCTTTTCCTCCTAAGGCCAGGTCAAAAATAACATTGACATATATAATACAGTGAAAAGGGGGAGGGGGCTAAAATGAACTTTGTAGCCCCAGGAATATGGATAGTAGTTTTCCAGAAATCTTGACTATAGCTTTAAACATTGTTGAATGTTCAAAGGCAGCACATTGTTGAACTTCAAAGGCAACCTATATAATGATTGCAATGTAAGACGTTTAAATGAGGTTTCAGGACCTCAGAAAACCTTCCCAACCATGCTACAGATATATGCTGAACTTTTTAGTGGCCCTCTGGCTTAGCTGCAACAAAAAGGAGGGCAATACCACACAACAACAAAAGAATCCCCAACATTTTGTGTCAGGGAGGGAGAATATTTGGAAATCTGAGAAACTGTTATGAGCACCACAAAATACCCATTTCACAGAATGAAAGTGGTGATGCTCGGAACTGCCCCCACCCCCTGAAAAAAAATATCCCCAGGGGCCCAGGCAACATATCTACATACTCAAAACAAAGAAAACACAGACCCCCCCCCAAAAAGAGAAACCCCTGGCCTGAAATAAAACCCTCACAGGTTTTTTTTTTAAAAAATTAAAAATTGGTAGGGACAGAAGGCCATGATGGGCACTGCATCGAGCGCCCAAGAAGTAGTATGAACAAAACAAGTTAATTATGAAATTGATTTCTAAATGTCCCCACATGTTTGGAGCATGAGGGCAAACTGCACAACTAAGAAGCTAGTATTCTGATAGAATTCAGTCTCTCTAGCTTTTCTATACATAGCAAATGCTTCCAGCCTAAAATGAAAGGAACAACATTTATATCATCAGGAAATCTGAATGAAACTTGACTGTACAATGGTTGAATAACAGGTACCCTTGTAAATTGGAGGGTATTTAACTCAGTCAGTGTATTGATCTAAATGCACATATTTAGTAATATCCTGCATCCATTACTTCCATCTTGGTCTTTAGGTCTATAAAATTACTGTTCAAAACTGCTTGTGTGCATGGTTTTGTACCATGACATAGAGTTCTATTACTACCAAGTAATTTGCTATATGAAGCAATGCATTTCTGAAAAAGAAATATATATAGTGGGTTATTTTAGTATCAGAGTTAAAAATATACTTTACCTTGCTCTGACCCATGGTTTGGTATGCATGCTCAATTCGCTGCCCCAGCTGCCATGTTTTTCAGAGGCTTGTGGTAAAAATCCTCTTTCAGGGGCCAGCTCCTCGGCAATTGCTCTGATGTGATATGGTTCAAACCCACAGCACCCTCCAATATATCGAACCCCCAAATTATAGGCCTCTCTTGCATATTTGTGAATATCCCATCTGGATAGAATTCTTGGCTCCAAAGCTGTAATGATATGTAATTACTTTAACTTCACTATTATCTGAACATTCGGTGATAGAAATCAGTGCAAAACACTACCATTGTCATCCAAATGCTTTACAAAATATGCTTATTTTCTTTAGACAGCGCTAACCAGGGCAGACAATTGTGTATTTATTCACAACTATTTAGTTTGCAAACAGCAGCAAGGAGTGAATCAACCTTGGGAAACAGTCTCTTTCTGGGTACCATAAGGCAGAGCCACAATAGCCACTCTTGGGGAGAAAGTTTTCGGTTTTGACTTTTCTTAGGTAGGGGCTCCCTATTCCACAAAGTGATCTAAACAAATTTTTCAGCACTCTTTTCTAGTTCCAAGAATTACCTACATGTTTTCCCAACCAAATGGAATAGATCATCTGATGAACAGGGAGATTCTCTCTCTCTCTTTTTAATCCCCAGTTCAGCATGCTGGGTGGGAAGCTTTAAGCATACTGAGATGGGGATGAAAATCAGTAGCTTTCTCCTGCTCCTTAGATGATATTTGCAGATCATCTGGGAAGCAGATGGCCCAATTTCATCCCAGTCTCAGCACGGACATCAAGCCCAGCCCTATAACAGAATGAAAATAACACACACACCCCTCAGCTGATCTGCATGGTAACTGGCCCTGTCTACTTTTGGGCCCACGTATGAAATATGACCCCACCCCTAATAGCTTTTTGCTGAGTAACGTGGTCTGTGGCCTGAAAAATGGTTCCTATTCTTGCTATAGACGTTTACCTGCCGGTAATCTTTAGGTATAAATATTTAGACTCTGACCCTACTGTTTTAGTGTTGTATTTTATAATTAATCTAAGTAAAGGTAAAGGGACCCCTGACCATTAGGTCCAGTCGTGACAGACTCTGGGGTTGCAGCGCTCATCTCGCTTTATTGGCCGAGGGAGCCGGCGTACAGCTTCCGGGTCATGTCAGCATGACTAAGCCGCTTCTGGAGAACCAGAACAGCGCAGGGAAATGCCGTTTACCTTTCTGCCAGAGCGGTACCTACTTATCTACTTGCACTTTGTCATGCTTTTGAACTGCTAGGTTGGCAGGAGCAGGGACCGAACAATGGGAGCTCACCCAGTCGTGGGGATTCGAAGCACCGACCTTCTGATCGGCAAGTCCTAGGCTCTGTCGTTTAACCCACAGCGCCACCCGCATCCCTATAATTTAGGTAAAGGTAAAGGTACCCCTGACCATATGGGCCAGTCGTGTCCGACTCTAGGGTTGTGCGCCCATCTCACTTAAGAGGCCGGGGGCCAGCACTGTCCGAGGACACTTCCGGGTCACGTGGCCAGCGTGACAAGCTGCATCTGGCGAGCCAGTGCAGCACACGGAAACGCCGTTTACCTTCCTGCTAGTAAGCGGTCCCTATTTATCTACTTGCACCCAGGGGTGCTTTCGAACTGCTAGGTTGGCAGGCGCTGGGACCGAGCAACAGGAGCGCACCCCGCCGCGGGGATTCGAACCGCTGACCTGACGATTGGCAAGTCCTAGGCGCTGAGGTTTTACCCACAGCGCCCCCCGCGTCCCTATAATTTAATTGACTATAAATCACTCTTGAAATATGAATAGAATGATGCTGCATTTTAAAAAAATTAATGATACATTTTATACAATGCAACATGGCTTCAGTTCCAGACCAACTGTATGCTTTTGAAGGCAATGGGGCCTATTTCCAGTACATGGACTGGATATTTGATGTATACTGTATACTGCTATTTGATGTATAAGTGCTATTTTTCTCGCAGCTTCACGCTAAGAACAGCAACAACAACAAAAGTCTTACCAAAAGGAAATTCAGGTAGATCAATGAACCCCTGCTTCCCACAGTCCGGAGTATGAAACGCAAGTGGCTGTGACATGAGGTGCGCTTTTAGTTTAGCAGCTGCCAAGCCCTCCTTCATGAGTTTCAGAGTTTTGAGGGAAGTAGCTGGATCAAAATGGCAGTTCACTCCAACAATAGAAGCACCTAAAGAACAAGAAGTGAAGTGTTTCACAATATCTTTCAATTCAATGTTTTTAAACTAATGTGATCTGTGTATAAAGGGCCCCTTGTAATGTTATGGTGTTTTTTTTATCTGCACTTTAAATATGCATGTATGGAAACAGACATAAACAGCAAAGTACTTATTGTCTTTGAAATGCTGGGAGCGTCAGATTAAAGTATGAGATCCACACCTTGCAGGGCTGGGCTGAATGTACTCTAGACCTGGGGTGGGCAGACTTCAAGCTTGAGGGATTTGCTAAATTCCCACCCACAAAACCCAAAGACCACAAGCTGGCACCTATCAATCAATCAATCAATCAATCAAGCAATAATAAACAAACAAACAAACAAACAAACAAATTTTATTTGTATCCCACCCTCCCCGGCAGAGGCCAGGCTCAGAGCGGCTAACATCATAAAAACAACATAATATGCATAAAAACAGATATCAATTAATTAAAATACATCTTAAAATTAATTCAGACAAGTTAAAATCTGGGCAGGTGGCAATTATCAGGTTCTAATCACATGCAAAATACTACCTCAGAAAGGGAGGTAAATGTACACTTAGAATTAAAGGGCAGGATGTACCTCTTAGTGATACCTCCCAGTCCAGAAATTTGGTTGTGTGTGTTTTTGTTTTTGTTTTTGCTCACAGTCCTTTCACACAAAAACCCATTTCTGGTTCCTCCCATCCAAAGCTTATTTGTTTTAGCTCCCTGATTTAAGTGTGGAATTGTTGGTATTGTAAAGCAACCAAGTATGGGTGTGGGGTACAAGCTTCAAGTATTTTGTGCCGGGATTTGCATCTCGTGCACCTTTTCAGGCAGAATCAAGAGACTGATAGCTGCTCCCTACTTGCCTGTTTTTCTGTGCTGCAATAGCTAAGGTGGACGATAGGGTCATTTGTAAAGCACGTTAAAATGCCCTTTTTACTTTGAGCCTTAATAATAAAGCAGATTCAAAATTTTAAAATAAAAAGTAGAATTATTTGAGTAATTGGTCCATTAGGGAGAATGAGGCAATGTCCCTTCCCCCCATAGGCTGGGTCCACTATGATCCAACAGGCCTTCCCTTTCACCTTTCTCCCTTGTCCAGTACAGTGGTACCTCAGGTTACATACGCTTCAGGTTACATACACTTCACCTTACAGACTCCACTAACCCAGAAATAGTACCTCGGGTTAAGAACTTTACTTCAGGATGAGAACAGAAATCGCGTGGCGGCGGCGTGGCAGCAGCGGAAAACCCCATTAGCAAAAGTGGTGCTTCAGGTTAAGAACAGTTTCAGGTTAAGAATGGACCTCCGGAACAAATTAAGTATGTAACCAGAGGTAGCACTGTATTTTCCTACTCGAATATGCACCTACTTTTGCTGAGCTTCTTTCATCTCATTCCATATCGCTAATATTTTAACTTGTATCACGATGGATACGTCAAATATATAATCTTACCAGCGTTTACAAGTTTGACAGCACATTCTCCAGGTAATATGCCATGCATATCTCCTTCTGGACCAATACAAAGAGTTGCTGCAACTGGAACCCCAGCTTCTTTTAAGGTTTCAACTGCCCACACAGCTTCTTCAACATGTTCAAAATACTAAAAAGAGATGAAAGGAGTAAGTAAGAGAGAGAGAGAGAGAGAGAGAGAGAGAGAGAGGATAGAGAGGAAGAGTTCAGAGCATAATACTACCTTTGGTGTGAAAATGTAACAAAAACAAACAAAAGACTAAAAGAAAAAGTACATTTTTATTTTTTTTAAATTGGGATACAATGCAAAAACCCCACCCCCTGACAAAAGGGCTTTGTGGAAGGTCAGAGCCATCGTTACATTGGCCCCATATCTATGCATGGTGGCTGTGGTGAAACGGAGGTGGACTACGATTAGCCCTGATCACTGCCGGAGCTCCAGACTGGCACAGTGATTGACTCCACACAGGGCCTAATGCCTAGCTCTGCTCCCTCCCCACCTTTGGAATGCTCCATATTTCAAGGCTTTCTGCTGCCCTCCAATGGCAAGAAGAATACCACCAGTGGGCCACTCACCTGCATGTTCAGTTGGGAGACACCTTTGCTGAAGCCAGTGCTTCCCCTTCCCAGCCCAGCAGAGAGGGAAATGGGGATTCCTGTTATTTTCTAAATATTCAAAACTTTCCCTCCAAAAATTGCATTTGCTGAGTATCTTTTGTAATATACTAAACTCATTTGTACCTCAGGGTATCTGTTTAAGGGTTCTACCAACCTATTCACTGAGCATCTACCCCGATTTGTTCATGTAAAATTTATGTGGAGGCTATATGATATCAGTTTATTGAGCATTCGTTCTGATTTGTTTGTGCAGAGGCTAGGCCCAAGTCATTGTTATCCCACACCTTCCAGGATTGGGGTGGGGCCTGAGGGGCACATGGCCCTGGGCACAATTTTCTGAGGGGGTGCCCTGCCCCCCCAACTCTTTCTGGCACTCTTTGATGAAGCAGATTTTCTAGATCCATTTCAATAGGGGTTTAGGCCCGGTTTTGGCATGCCTTGGTCACTCTTTGGTGGCAGGTGGGTTGCAAACCTGCAGAGCCCCATTGTGCAAGCAGTTTTTCAATTCACACAAACTCTGGATACGAACCTATCACAAAAGCTGTTTCCCCCATTATCACCGTTTACTGTTTCCTTAATGGTTGCATTTACCTCTGCAATTAAGAAGTCCACATTCTTTTTGGTAAAAACCTCTAGCTGCTTTCGAAAGATTGATTTAACTTCAGCTTCGCTCTTGCTACTTAAGTATGAAGGGGTTTGGCTGACGCCTCCAGCCACCAAAGCATCCCCTTCTTGAGCCACTTCTTTTGCAATATCACAGGCTGCTTCGTTTACTTTCTTGCCCTGATAATACAGAAATAGCATTAGTACGGACTTACACCATACACATACCTACACTTTTATTGTAGGAAAAATGAACACACGTTACATTTGTTGCCCAACTAAGATGTCTCACATCATCACTTACCAATCATCACAGTACAATTTCACAAGGGGGTGGTTTTTATTACAGGACAGTGTAAAGGATTTTACAGAGAGTGCTTCTGATCTACCTGTGCAAACCTAGCAATGCATTTCTGTTCCTCCAGCCTAAGGTTCTGAAAAGGGATCTTGGAGAAATGCAACCTACAACTTGCATGTTTAATCACAGAATTATAGAGTTGGGAGGTACCTATAGGATCATCTAATCCAACCCCCTGGAATGCAGGAATCCCGTTGTGGGAATAGAACCTGCGACCTTGGTGTTACCAGCACTATGCTCTAACAGAACTTTCTAGCCTTCCGCTTTGCCCATCATGGCTTGTAACACCTGCCAAATGTTTGCCTGCTTCAGAGGTCCCAAAAATATTTCCTGCAAATAACTCCTTCTAATCACAACATAAATATAGTTCGCCTCTCTTTGCTGCCATTGAGCTAGCCTGCTTCTGTTTTGGCAAAAGCAACTAACCAACCAACAACTAACTAGGTCTTGATCAGTAGTCCCACCCAGACAGTCAGGAGTCATGCAGCAAATGTCATTTATTCTGTCACTCCAGGCAAGCAAAGTTAATTTAGAGTGAGGACATGTGTGATCCTAACCAACTACCTAAAAATAGGCAAATGATCCTTAAAATATTGAAGAGGCGAGTGCTTCTCAGTGTTGACAAAAGTGTCTGTATCTCTTTTCTGGTTCTGTCCTGACATTGCTGACATGTTCTCAAGTGAGAGATTTAAAAGCACCTGAGGAAAATATTAGGGTGGGGAGAATGTTTTCAAGTCTGAAAGGTAACCACAGTGTTACGATATCTCTAAGGAAGAGCAAAGGACAAACTGGCCTCCAACTTTAGTTTCTAGATTAAAAAATAGTAACTAGGTTTTACTGAAAAATCAAACAGAAACATTCTTCTTGGCAATCATGTCTTGCACATAATATTATGCCACACTATAAGGAGTTACTTCTGTATATGGGTATACAAACTTTTCTTTGTCACAATTAATTGATAAATTTAGCACTTGTCTGCTCCTGTTTTCCACAGTATTAAACAACTTGAAAGTGCTTTGTGAGAAATAACTACAGTAAGAGTAACTAGCTTGCTTCTTTCATCTGACAGGCGGTTGTTCCTGTTTTTTTGGAAGGTAATCCAGGCAGCATCTCTGTCATGCCATTTCAGTATACTAAATCTTCATATATTTTATTTCTATTTGAATTTTTAAATCTACATCTTTGTATTAATGAGTTAGGTCTTGCAAAGATGACCTATGTTTCTGTGTTGAGATCATGTAATTCTGCTTGTTTGTCAATACAGTAATAATAAAAAGCAGTTGAAACTACTCACAGAATGTTTATCAGCTACATAGTTCCCCCTGTTTTCTAATTTGTCATCACTGGCATAAAAGGTGAATGTCTGTAAAACATTTGATCCAGCCCTGAGGAATTCTCGATGCAGCTGACGAACTGTAAAATGTTTAAACAAAATGGAGAGTCAAATATGATGTTAATATTGTGGCAGCAGCTCCTTTCACATGGTATTGCCTTATCATGCTCCATTTTATGACCTACACATAGTGATTTGCTTCATTTTTAACTGAGTTGTTATACTGTTAAAAAGAAACACTCCCATTGATTTATTAATAAAGGGTATGCGTATTTAATCAATTAAAAAATCTGCACATTAATTTCCCAACTTGCAATTGGTACATGATTAATGCAAAAGGCATCTGAGACTGTTAAACCATTTCACTTGTAGGTCTGACAGTTGGACAAAATTGGATTTGAACCAGGAAGGTTTAAGGTTCATCTTTATAGTACAGGTATCTTGGGAAAGCAAAATCACTCTCTCTCTCATCCTCTTTTTCCTGCCTGTAAAATAAGAACAATGCTGACTTGAATGTTTTGAAAAACTCTGCAAATTAGAAGTATAAATAAATAGGATTCATATTATAATAACTGATGAAAGACTTCTAGGTAGATCTGAAGTTGCAAAAGAAAGGCACATTCTTTCCTTTCCTTAGAGCAATATCCAGTGTTATCCAAGCAGATTTCCCCTTCTTCTCTTTCCCTCTGCAGCCTCCTGCACTCCTCCCCCAGATTGCTCTAGACTCTCAGGGACATCCAACTCCCATATGACTGCGATCTACTCACAGTATTAAAAAACTGGCAGTGATCTACCCATTGTTGTTGTTGAGCTTTCTTAGGAAAGGCAAAGTTGTTAAACTTTTTAGGAAGCCACAGGTTTTTCCCCTTTTTTGGGGGGGGGGGGGAGATCACTGAGGGGCCAAAGATCTACCAGGAACACCCTGCGATCTACAAGTAGATCACAATCTACCTGTTGGACATGCCTGCAGAGGGTCCACAACCCTACACTGCAGTTTTAGTAGGCATGCAAGGAGCTGAATGAAGAGGAGCTTGGCAGGGGGTTGGACTTGATGGCCCTTGTGGTCTATTCCAACTCTATGATTCTAGGAAGGGGAAGTCCTGTTGCATGGATCGAAGTCTGTTCTCCACTACTGGATATTGTCTTTAGCCAATTAAGCTATTTTTCCTTAGTCTACTGGTGCAATATGCAATAGCATTTTTAACAGGCAGTGTATCAAAAGTAGATTTTAAATGGGAAATGTGCCACCCACAACTACAATGAATTTATGGAGACAATAGAACAGAGACAGTCAATGCAGTGTCCTCCAGATGTTACTGGATCCCAACCTCAGTTGGCCGTAGTCAGCATGACCAAAGGTCAAGGATGATAGAAATTGTAATCCAACAACAACTGCAGAGTAACTATGTTGGTATCCCTGCAGTGCAGGATACTTAATGTGCACAGGTAGGCCACTAATTACTTCTACTCGTTACCTCATTTAGGAAGCATTTTCTGCCACAATAAAAAGGACTTAATTCCAAGCAAATGTGTTTATAATTATGATGCCAGAATAGCTGTCTCAAATCCCACAGCAGTTACTGTGCAATAGCTGGCACCATCCACACTCTAACCAAAGGCCAAAAAAACAGGCTGTTTCTTCACTTCAAGACTGTTTGGTTTCCTATCCAGTTTCAAGGTCACATCTGACACACTGACACTCTCTGTCACCCCCCCCCCCATTTTGACCCATACAAATGTAATTTAAGAATGATTTAAGGTCATATCTATTTCACACTTAGAACACTGTTTGCCTGACTGGTATGGGACTTTCGCAATACACCCCAGTTGTGAAATAGTTGTTTGTTGCATTTTTAAAATCTTGCCTTACTTTGAAGGAGTTGGAGGGATACATGGAAAACTGTAGTGGTGGACAGAAGTAGTAGCATCAGGCTTAATTTCACTCTCCCCATACTGTGGCAGGGACAGTTTTGTCTTTGAAGAGGTACAGGTTTTGCCAAATGATTTTGAACATAAAGCTACTACTGAAAATGGTACCAGAACACCTAGTATTTGACACCATCAGATATAAACAATGTGGTAGGTTACTACTGTTCACCTGACCTCCTGTTAGTTGCATCACTGCTGCTTACCAGGAGGTAGAGGGGTGAAGTGCTGGCAATGCCCACATGGTGCAAATGCAGAGGCAGAGCCAATCCAATACTCCCATTAGCGCATTTGCACCATAGTCACCACCCCCCTCCTGGTAAACATCGACAATGCAATGACTGGAGGTCAGGTGAGGAGTGCCATCCCACCACATTGTCTGCTACTACAGAAGCAGAGGATAACCAAAAGCCCACTGATTACATTAATAAGGCTTTTTTTGTGATTATCACAGTATTTGCTTGCATCCCCTTGTCTTTGTAAATCCAGGACCCTATCTTCAAAGACCTATAGATGCCTTCAGACACAGGATAACAAACAGTATACTTTAAATCCTTATTTTAAGGCAGTCCAGAAACTGCAAAAATATAAAAAAGATTAAATATTACTGATATAATGTTAAAGCAATACTTCTGTAATAACCAGTTCAAAGTGTCATAAAATACAAAATCAGGTATAAATCAGAAAATGTGCCCATTAAAGAGCCCATTAAAATTTGTTGAATAGAACCAATTTTCATTGTGCCCAACAGCTGCTATTTAGCTAAAGTGGACTATGATTAAGTCCATTGAATGAAATGGGATGTGAACTAATTGCACCCGACTTATTCCACTGATTTCAAGGGGCATAAAGTACAATCCTCTACACTTACTCATTGTATTTAATGATGTTTACTCCCTAGTAAGTTTGTTTAGGGTCACAGCTTTTATCATGACTAACTTTATCAAGCATAGGGGTCAATGTGTATTCTACAACTGGGAATTTTACACAA
Source organism: Podarcis muralis (assembly GCF_964188315.1). NCBI lineage: Eukaryota > Metazoa > Chordata > Lepidosauria > Squamata > Lacertidae > Podarcis > Podarcis muralis. The sequence goes on along the minus strand of NC_135665.1, from coordinate 39,111,193 downwards.
TTCATAATGTATACATTGCAAATTAAACTAACCTGCTTCTGGGTGTTCTAGAGCAGCTTCTGGAGTCCAAGGACCAGCTTTTACATATCCCCTCTTTTCGAGAGCAATGACAAATCCTCCATCGCCAATTACAATTTCTCCAGCATCTAGACGTTCAAGAATACCCTAGAAGAAGAAGAAGAACAACTACATAGTGTTTATATAATATTTTAGAACGTTCAGCTAAAATGTCTGCAATATAAATATAAACAGATATAAAATGTCTGTTTATATCTGAAAACATATACCATACATATCATGGGGAGGAGAAAAAAATCATAAAAGACATTAACATTTCATACAACATATAAAATTAAGCCACTGCACTTAAGTGATCTTCCTGGGGTGCAAGCCTGGGCAGTGTGTATGGAGGTCCTGGGATCTCTAGACAAGACCCCACTTGTTGGTGTGGTCCAAAGGAAAGCAGAGCAATATGTTTGATTCCAGCAGGGCAGCAGGAGTTGCCAGAAGGAGGCGTACAAGGCACCATCCACTCATCTTAAGACTCCATAATGGATTTGTGTAGGGTTTACTCCTTAGCCTTATCTTCTCCACAAGATATCATACAAGGCAGCAGAGGTTTAGGATCAGAGTTTTCATTCTCTGAAAGTAGATGGGCTACTTTCCCAAGTTGATGAGCCCCATATGTCCCTAATTTCCCTCTACAGCATATGCAGAAGCCGCCTTCTTGACCATTGGACCCACTATTGATCTTGTCTACTCAATCCGCCGCAGTCTGTCTTTGCATGTAAGGGAAGTCCCTAACTTGCCAAGGGTTGGAGACTCATCAGCTACCCTCATCTGGTTTAGCTTGCCAGTTGAAGCTGTTCCTGAAGCTGTCGCATACTGACAGCTTCTAGGAGCCACAGATGAGAGCTGAAGAAGTTTCTGAAGAAACTTTGTAAGATTCCACTGGTGGATTGCCATGTAGAAAGCAGCTATCATCAACCATGCCAACACATCTGTCTTAAATCTCTCTTTGTGTGCTAGTTTTATATCATTCCCACTGATAAGAGAATGCTTGCCAGGAGAACTATGCCAAGTTTATTACTCAACCCTCTGAAACTCACACCAAGTCATTTTGTGTCATTGTATTAATTCTTTAAATGCAAGACTATTACAACAGCCACTAAATTCACCAGTTGTGTGCTGGGTTCACAGAGCACTATTTATTTTTTTGGACTAGTTACTTTGAATCTGCACGACAAAAACTACAGGAAATATGTAGAGGGTCACATTCAGGTTCCAGGATGGAAATTACCCCTTCCTGATTTAAGAGGACTATTGAAACCCTGAAAGGTCAAAGGAACACAACCTTCACCCTTCATGGCACTTCATTATCACCAATGCACTTGTTGGAAATTCTCTCCATTACAGCAAATTCGTATATATATTTATAAAAAAAATATTTGTACAAAATATTTTACTACTTTGTCTATAGAAACATATCTGGTGGCTATTATGGGCCTAAAAGGAAAAACAATACTTGCATTCTGTAAAATACCCAGTCTGGAGGTGATTCTTACCACTGACGGTATTTATAGTATATCATACTAGCATCTCTTGGGTGACCAGGTAGACTTGAACCTATTTGTGCCCTATGTTGGTTTTTATATCAAGTCACATCCATCTAGCTCAGAATTTTCTACACTGACTGGCAGTAGTTTGCAGGATTTCAAGGAGGAGTCTTTCTTAGTCCCACTTGGATATCCTGGGGATAGAAGCTCCTATACTAAACTATGCCCTTCCCTAAGATGAGGTGTCATTTTGGGTTATTACTCCCTTATGTGCTTGATGGCAGATCCTGTTCAAAGTATTATTTCCCCTTGAGTATGTAATGCTATTTATTAGGAAAAAGTTTGCTGACAATTGCCTGGGCTGCCATCTGAACAGCTTTTTGTGATCCCTCAGTCGTAGTTAACTGAGGCATTAGTGACAGCTGTCCTGTGTTTCTTTTCATAGCTGCAGTGACAGTTGCTGTTGAATCTCAAACTGACCTCTCCCTAAATGTCTGTGCCCCCTTTTTTATTAACTGCTTCACGATTTACCAGACCTGCTTCATAAAACTCTGCTTCTGAAGTGAAGACAGTGTGAATTGAGTCTAGCAGTACTGTACACATGTTACACACTACACTTGCCCATGGAACATATAATCTGGACGCTAACATTTTTTAAACAAATCTGAAAGGCAGTGTATTTCCCTATCACCAAAAAGTTCACCCTTCCGTTAGGAAACAGCTGTTCTGGAATGGGGCACACTGCCTTTCTAGCTTAAGTAAAAGCTTTACAGAAGGTTCCACCAAATGCTTTGCCAGGTGTTGGTCACCCACATATGCAAATACTGTACTTATAAACACTTGCAGAAGAATACCGTAGTTCTCTGCTACAGCAACATGACAGTGTCTCTCATTCTTAGTTCTATGCTTCTTTTTCTCCTCCTCTCTCTGTGAGGCTTTTTGGGCAGCATGATTCCCAACACAGTCTTTCTAAATCTAAACGGTATCACAGTATAATCTCCTGCCCAAGCATTGTTTACACTTCTCTTCATTTTCCATGCTTTGTATGCAAGAGGTGCCCACATTTTCCACTGTAGTCAAATATTTTTGTTCTTCTATACATAACATTGCCCAGATTTACCTTTCTTTCTCCATTAACACTGCCAAAATCATGGCCAAGGAGCTGTTTATTGGTTGACTGGTGCTACTTTTTTATCTCTGTTTTTCTGAACACTATCTAGTATCATATGCTAGATTATTAGATTTTATCAATACAGCTTTTATGAAGATGGATAATCTATTTCTTCAGGTTTCCCCCTGCATGTGACTTTCCTTCAAACATATAACTCCATATAGCTATGCACACATACATACTCCATTCTCCAACAGGCATATTATCCATAGGTCTAATATTTAAGAGTACTTTTACCTCTCCTATTAGGTTTTAGTCATATACATCATCAAGCAACAGTAACACAAATATTTAGATGAATTCCTTTGAAATCACACGGAGTAACGTTTATGAAAGGAATTAACAATGAGTCTTCTAGTGAAGCTTTTTAATGACAATGAAGATTCACATCTGCGGGACTGCAAATTTGCATATTCATGGAATAGGAAGTCACCCAACAATTCTGACTGATTACATTTTTATGCAGAATCCTGGCCAAAATGTGGAAAAAGTGTATCTATCTAAATCAGTATCACATTCAGTTGTTCCAAATGCAGAAAACACACTTTGCTATCATACTGAACATTCCCATAGCAATGTGAATAATCAGATGTGTGTGTGTGTGTGTGTGTGTGTGTACACACACACAAAATGAATGAAAAGTCCTGGGATATAAAAAATTTGTCAGAACCAGGTGCCCCTGGCTTCAATACGCCCCCTGGCTTACACTCTACAGCGTGTAGGGGCAGCTGTGATAGTTAAGGGTGTAGACCAGTGGTTCCCAACCTTTCTTTGGCTATGCCCCACCTAAGCATCTCTAAAATCCTGATGCCCCCCCCCCCCATATATAATTCTTATTATTCGAAAAGTGAACTCCTATTCACATGGAGGAAGCCTAAAAGGCCATTCACTGTTAATAACCCATTCTCGAATTGGCCCCCTGTGGGGCGTGTGCCCCACGTTGGGAACCACGGGTGTAGACCGAGGTGTCTATTTCTATACCTCAACTCGTGGAGCGGACTTTCACCTTTGACCCTCTTGAAGCCCCCAGGGTCTGCCTATTAGCAAAGCCCCAAACGACCCCTCTCGCTCACAACTTTTCTATTAAAACACCATTGTTCTTTTTCTCGATGACGCCTTGCAGGAGATAATCGACCACCTCTTGCCCGAACACTCCAAAGACAGAGAAAGGTCTCTAAGTTTGACGGCTCTATTACACCTCGGGGCTTCTCTTCCCAACAAAACCAAGAGCCCCGAGCAGCCGGCGGCTTTACCTTCTTGTTTTTCGGGGTCCCTCCAATAGGTGCCATGATCCGCCGCCCTGTCGATCCTTGTCGGGAACTGCACTTTCCCTCCTCTGCCGCCGAGACAAAACGAACGGAGCGCGCCCCAGCGAAGAGGCACAGAGAGCGCTGCAAACCGCTCGCGCGTTTTATATCCCTGGGAAGGGGCGGCCGGAGGTGGGTGGATCCTGAGCTGGACGTCGATTGGAGAAAGAGGCGTCTCAATATAGCTGCGTTCGCCCGGGCAAGACCCTGCTCGGACTTGCTCCTTTCTGCGAAGGGCGAAAAGTAACGGTGCCTCGAGAACTCAAGCACCGGATAACGTCTCTCTCTCACTCTCGAAGAAGCAGCACTGTAGAATTACGGCTACTTAAACGCTCCATACATTTGAAGCGCCACTTCGAGCATTTGGCAACTCATAGCTACCTATAAATAATTATTAGCGTGTTAAGTGCTAACGGCACAGCATTTTGCCTCGCATGCAGGAGGTCCCAAGTTGGGGAAAACTCGTGACTGAAACCCTGGGCAGCCGCTGCCAGTCAGTGTGGACAATACTGAGCAGGATAGACCGATGGTGCCGCTCAGTATATGGCAGCTTCCTACGGGGCGGGAGGAAGCAATGCTTCAAATTCCCACATAATTCCCCTCGCCTCCCTCAAGCGCCTAGTTCATGGATGCCACAAATGCATCATATTTCTCAGTGTGCTGTTAGAAGCTGGCTGCCAACGGCCATTTTTAGGATTTCGTGTACACTTCCCAAGGTTTTGAGATTCCTCACTGCAGGAAGCAAGTCATTTTTCCTAAACCCCACTCACCCAAATATGTATCTTTACCGGGCATAAAAACATGGGCCGCTTACAATGGGTGGGAGAGGGCGCAGGAGGAAAAGCACTTTTTAAAATACGAAAGAGTTGGTCTTCGGTTTGGGCGCGCCTCCACCGCGTTTCGCCTCCCCTCACGGCGCCAATGTCGTTTTCTTCCTTAACTTCCCCTGAGCCTCAGTTTTTGTCTCCTCGCCCTGACACCCGCATCCCTAGCTCCCAAGAAGCAATTTCGGGGGGGGGACCCATCCAGCAATTATTGCTCCCTTTCCCCCACCCCTCAAAGGGAGAAAGGTTTAAAGATAATAACAACACCCCCATAAGCTGCTCTTTCGCCTTCGAGGGGCGGTCCTGGTTCCCTCCGCAGTGGGGATTGGCCGCAGAGTGAGCTCTGCCAACTGGAAAACGACGGCTCAGCCTGTCTGTCTTGTGGGGAGCAGCGGGAGCGGGGTGCACATTGGGAAGGAAAGAGCCTCGGCTGGCCGAGCCACCATATCCTGAGACAGACAGAGAGAGAAGAAGCCATGCTCCGGGGAGCCCTGCGGTCGCTCCCGCCAAAGCTGTGGGGCAGGGAGCCCGCCTTCTCGCTCCCTGCTCGGCCTTTTGCCTGCAGCCCGACCACTGAAAGGTGGTGAGTCCAGCTTCAGGCACTTGCCTCCACTTCTTCTCTAGCTGCGTTATTCTCGAGTCTGGCCTCAAATAAAGGCTGGTTCCGTGTGCATAGGCAGCCAAGCTGCTCTGTGGTGTTGGTGGTGGTGTAATTTGTCCCAGACCCGAGACTGGGAAGTTTTGGGGTGCTCCTGACTTAAAAAGGGATGTTTCTCCTATTTCGTGAAATTGGTCTGAGGCAGAGAGACTTGGGGTTGCGTTTTACATGCGTGAAATTATTAAAACATAGCAGGGTGAGGATGCACTGAATTACACCTGAACAAATTTAATGTAGATCCTGTGAGAAGTCAAATTAATATTTAGTTACATTTTTATTGTATTGTTCCTTCACAGAGTTCAGGGTAGCATACATTGTTCTTTCATCTTCACAACAGCGGAGAGAAACTCATCCCTTTGTCATCTGGGAAGCTTTGTGGTTGAATAAAGATTGGAACCCAGGTCTTAATGTCATAAGTCATTTCTAAAAGGCTGCATATATTCCTGCTTGCCTTTGATCCATTCTTGGCATACTTAGAACTCTACAAAATTGCCTTTTTCTCCTCTAACAGTGTATATGGAGGCGTTTTGGGGGTGCATTTGTATGCATCCTGTTGTAGCCCATATTCTGTAAATCCTATGCAGGTGTGAAATGCCTTAGCTAAAAAGGTAAATACTTTCTCCAAAATCTTTGCATGTTGGTGACACTGAGATGTCCCTCCCTCTCCCCATCCCACAACTATAACCTTTGTGTTTAGAGATCAACCAAAATTGAGAGAGGTCCATTCTGTGTTCATTCCCACATGGTGTATCATTAATACACACTGAAAGGTAAACACAATTGAAGACTTTTGAACATTAAATTGGTGCACCTCAGCTCAATATGGAAGCTGCCTTTAGGGTGAATGAGCCTGTGAATGGTTGTGAGTAGTGAACAGTGGTGGTGGCTGCTGCTCCTCACTTGAGCTGGTAGGGCAGTGGGCAGGGCAGCTAACAGCAACTGGAGCTAGGGATAAGCAGAGCCAGAGGTCACAAGAGGCAAGCTCACTTAATCCAGAAACACACACCACTGGGCACTTCTAGACTGTCGCCATTGTATAACCTCCCTGCCAAAAGAATAAGAATGAATGCTCAATAAATAGCTCCATAAACATGTACAAACAGACAGGGCCAGCCCAATACATTTTGGAACCTGAGGTGAACCACTAAATGGTGCCCTCCGCCCCACCAAGAAAAATGGGGTGAGTGAAGACCTACATCAGGAACAAAGGAGGAATAAAGATCTACATTGGGACCTGCTGCCCCTGTGCATCCTGCCGCCTGAGGCAGTCATCTCACCTGTACTCATGGGTGAGCTGGCCCTGCAAACAAAGCAGGATGAAAGCTCGATAAGTAGGTTATATGGAAGCAAACACAGAGTTGACACATACACAAGTGAGTGTGTGGCAGGGGAAGAAAGCTAGGCTGGGGACTCGGAGAACGACAAGTGGAGATGTTGAAGGCAGGCAGGGGGGGTTCTGCATGGCACTGCAAGAAAGCGAGTCTTTCCCTCCAGCACGGAAACCAAAAATCTTGCTGTGGCTCATTGCCTCTGCTTCAAACAAAAGTGGCACAACCTACCTGCTCTTTCTGCTGCTTCCTACCCAGTGTCTGGAATGGTATGTTAACTAAGCTCCTCTCAGATTTGCAGCAACAGCAGCAGCAGTGTGATTAGCTGAAAGCATTCTCAGTGAATCCTCGTTTCGCAACCTGGATAAAATGGGAGGGGAATATTTTGAAGTGCTCTCAGCGGATTGGTAGTGGGGGTCATTCTGAAAGCAACAGTGTTATGAATAGAATCGTTGAATTGTAGAGTTGGAAGGGACCATGAGGATCATCTAGTCCACCCCCTGCTATGCAGGAATCTTTTGCCCAACATGGGGCTCAGACCCACAACCCTGAGAGTCTCATGCTCTACCAGCTGTGCTATGATTTTGCACAAAGTGCAGCAAATAAGTCTCATAATTGGCTAGCTGTTTTCATTCTCTAGGAAAGAAGGGAATTTGATTTTCATTCTCTAGGAAAGAGGGGAATATGATTATTTATTTATTTATTTTTATATAATTTATTTTTTAAACTGAGGCTTCTTTCACTCTGCCATCTATACTTCTTGAACTATTTATGTAAAATACATAAGAAATACAGTATGTAAAAAAAGGCAAAGAAGCAAGATTTCTATGTTTTTCCTAGGGAAGAAAAACCTTCTGTAGAAGCAAGATGGAAAGATGCAGCAGAAACAGTAATTATTGGAGGTGGTTGTGTTGGTGTGAGTCTTGCCTACCACCTGGCCAAGGCTGGCATGAAAGATGTACTTCTGTTGGAAAAGTCTGAACTCACTGCTGGATCTACATGGCATGCAGTAAGGGAAAGTTCTAACATATTAAATATGAAACAAGCCATCCGATTTCTAGCTACTTAGATAATAACAATTTCATAAATTATATAATTATTGTCATTCTAATTATAGCCTTTCGCAACTCATTAAATTGTCTCTCATAAACACAGTGGAAATTTGCATAGAGCTGAAACTCATTAATTACTGATGCTTACTATGGGAGTGTGACAGAATAGCTCATCCATTGCATGTTTGGCAATTGAAGTTGGGCCTTGCAAATGCTACCATTATAGCATGTAACCTAAGCAAGCGGAAGCAGGTTAAAAAACAACAACTATCATGTTTAGTTACAGCTCCTTGTCAAGGGAGCCTAGGTACACCTCTGTGTCTTCTGAAGCAGCAAAATTCTTCTTGTACCACCTGCAGTTTTCAGGAAGATTGCTCCCCACCCATACAACTGAAGCCTTTTTGCAACACTGGGTTTTGTTGTTTTTTTTGCAGGGGAGGCACAGCACACAGGGAGGAGAGTTGTAGACCTTTCTTCATCGTCTGCAACTTCCCTGCAAAAAGATGCCACATGCCACAATTATGCATGAAAAAGGCAATTATTGCCTCCAATAGAGGGCTTTTAAAAAGACTAATTATAGAGGGGTGGGGAGGCAGAGGTACGAGAGGTCTGCAGGGTGGATGAAGGGTCCCCAGGGGGTGTATCTGACCCATGGGTAGGGATGTTTGAGAATTCCTAAGAAAACAGAAACAGGAGTGGCAATTGGCAGTGTTTGCTTACTTTCCCATGTCTGGAACAGAAATCAATCCAGCGAATGTGTTTAGCATTCAGTGTTGTTGTTGTTGTTGCTTTCAGCCTGCAAGCAATACGTAATTGATTACCTTCGCCTCACATTTTCATTGTGTTTCCTTTGCATTGAAATGAATGGGGTGGAATAATGTAACGACAACATAATTTATATAATTAATTACACGTTAGGTAATTTCACTACAGTTGACAGCAAGACGAATAGCATACTTTTTGGCAGATGATGACTACAATGGAGTGGAAGCAGCGCTGCCTGCTTACAAATACAGGAATGGAAAACAATGCCTTCTTACATCACTACGCATAGACCAGCAGTTCCACATCTCTGAAAGTGACAGGACTCCAATGTTTGACTTGAGTTAATGTTGTATCTTAATTCTGCCTCTGCCTCGTTAAGATTGTCAGGATTGCATTGAAAGGTGAAAAACTCTTACACTGATTTAATGGAGAGAGGAAGACCATTTGGCAAGGTTCCCTGCATATACTAACCATAGCATTCACAGAAAAACAATCTATTTATATTTCTGTAGTTATGCAAGGCATTCTGCTCCATGTGGGAATTACAGATTAGTAGCTGGATCCATATTACGCAAACTGTGCAGTGACCTAGCTAGTTACCAAGAAGAAGTTGTTTTCAGTAGCTTGCAGCCTCAGGGTAATCCTAGATATCATATCGTGTGTCAGTGGTGGTGGCTGTAGTAAAGCCAAATTAGACATTACTAACATGTACCGTATCTGCTGAAGTGGTATACATTTCTAGTCACCTTGCATATTCACATACTATTGTAAATTATCAAAGTAGCACTTGATAGGCTTTATGAAATATAGTGACTCTTTCTCAAATTTTGTGTGCATAATTCTGCACAGTGTGTCCTCCCAAGACCAAACTTCAGTGTGTATTTTGGTTCCATAAATTCCTTGAGCATTTGATGCTGCTCTCAGCATTTGATTCTCAAGCTGTGTTGATGTGCTTGCCATTGAAATTTTAGGCTGAAATCAGATACACACTTAGCTGAGAGTAAGTCCCATTGAACTCAGTGAATTCACTCAGTGTTAACCACTTAAGCGATTATGAATAGATGAGCTTCCTCTGGCTTGCTTCATAATTAAAGCTGTTGCAAACTTTGAGAAAACTCAAGTCTTTCCAATAATTTTCTGAGAATGCTTTCTGAGCCCAGTGGAGCTCTCCATTAGCTCTCTTTTATCGCTAATTCTCCATCCCAAACTTACACATTGAAGTGGTGAGGGAATTGGTCTAGGTTGGCAAAGCCTATTGCAGATGTTTTGAAACACTCCTGCAGTATAGATATCACTGAGGATATTGATCATAGAAGTACAGGCAGCACTAACTAGTATGATACAGACAGCACTAGAGCAGAATTGTAGTAAGGCCCTGCCCTTGCGTTCCTGTAAGGTAGAGATGACTGTGCTGGTTATGAACTATGTTGTGCTAGAATGAACATACTTCTATGCCATTCGTTTCCAGCCAAAGGATAGGATCAGGTTTTTAGACAAAGAATAAATTGAACTCCCAGAATTATGCAGCTTAGATTTGCAGAATACAACATACAGGGATTATTTCATCTTTCAGTGAAGCATGCAAAGTGTAGCCTATATAAGAATACTGTTTTTAGTCTTCCTATGCTCGTGCTTATGCACAAGAGAAAAGTATAGCTCTAAGGTATGAACAAGTAAAACAAATCTGATGGAAAGAAAAACCTTAAGAGGGAAAATCCTTACCCCCCAAAACCCCAGCTCCATAATAATTCAGTGGCATGGAACATTGAGGGACTAAGAGGGGGAAAACTGGGTGGAAGGAGTATAGAGTAAAATGGCTAGAACTGAGAACAGAGAAGCATAGCTACGTAGAAGGAACTGTCTCAGTGTTCAAATAGGTCACTTCTTGGTTCTCATGGAGAAGCTCTTTTTCATTTTTCCCAGGGGTGAAAAAGAGAGTTGCTCATACATGTTAATGGAGAAATTAAATAATTTAATGTAGCAGGGATTGGGCACAAATGTGTCTTTCTCCTCCCTCACCTCCATAAAACCCCAAATGTGGCAGTGGTGGAACAAAATTGTCTCAACGGTGTGGGGAGCTCAAAAAAGCTCAGTGGGGGACCCAACATGCTTAGTGGGGAAGGGGGAGGAAAACAGGTAAGTGGGGATGGAGTGGGGTGGAGCGACTGGAACCATGAACAGAAGCATTCCACGCTGCAATGTTTTGTTGAAGACACCCCCATTTGTATCCTATTTTTTTGTTCTTTTTTAAAAGGCAGGTTTGACAACGTATTTCCACCCTGGAATAAATCTGAAGCAGATCCATCACTACAGCATCAAGCTTTATGAACAATTAGAAGATGAGACTGGACAAGTGTGTATCTTTAAATATATTTATTACAGATCCAAAATCTTGTGAAATACAGCATTCTGCACAAAGCAAGAACATTCTGCATGCTTGGGGTTGTTTAGCAACTTTAGAAACTCCCTAATGATTGCTCCCAGTGGCTTCATGTAGATTTTAAATAGCACTGAAGACAACATAGTGCCCTGTGGCACACTATAGCTCAAAAGCCAAGGGGCTGAGGTCCAGGAATTATTGCAGCTGCATCAAACACAACCCTCTCAATACCTCCCCCCAAAGGGGGTATTTGTGACCAGGTGGTAGTTGTTAAATATTGTTGAGTCTAGGGTGGGTTTTTACAGGGGTGGCTGCACTATTCCTTCCTTCTTTCCACCTCCTCCTCATACAGAGACCCATTCACCACATCCTGAACTCACCCAGTCTTATCCCCCACCTTGCTAGCCTATATATATATATATATATATATATATATATGCAGGTGTAGAAGTGAAAAATCATGGGAGACGAGAGAGGCAGGTGTAGCTAGGCGTCTGTCCAGTTTTGGTGTCCTCGGGTATCTTCCCGTGTAAAAGTTGGGGTGTCTAGGCGACGTTTCGACGAGGTCTCACTCGTCATCTTCAGGCTGGTGCTTTCGGCTTCTTGTTACTGGAACAGAGCAGGATCTCAGTGTTTGAGTTCCTATAAATACTGTAGAGGAGGTATGGTGTATAGCCTCCAATGTTCTGGGCAGAGAGGAAGTTCCCAGGCTAGTGTGCCTTTTCTTCTTTTGTTCCTTAATTGCTTGAGGGATATCTTGAGTGATTTCTTGAGTGATATCCTGAGTACCACTTAGGTGGGTCATTAGGTGTGGATTAGTTGCTAAAGCCTTTGTGTCTTGACCTCTTGAACTTTGTGAAGAGTTTTTCTGAGAAGATGGGTGTACTACATTTAGTTGTGCTCTGGCTTGGCTTCGTGTATAGGGGCGAGCTGTGGTTTTGTGGCCTGTGCCAGCCAGATCTGTGTAGGGATTGCAGGGGGGTGCAGCATCCGGAGGTGCCACCATGTTTGGCTACTGGATGGTGTCTGTAATTTATCTGTGGAGAGGGTCTGGGTTTGGGTCTGGTGTGGTTGATTGGTGATGGCGTTCTGTGTGCCTCTGGATCTGGTGTCAGTTTTTGTGGGGAGGGCTAATTTCCAGATGTCTGGCAAGCGGGATGTGTCGTCACGCTTGTTCATGTTGTGAGGGTGTTTCTCTATCTCGATGGCTTCATGGAACATCACCACAAGAGAATAATCATGGAAGCCATCGAGATAGAGAAACACCCTCACAACATGAACAAGCGTGTTTGCTTTCGTAGACAACATGTTTGCTTTCGTAGATTTTCACGGGTACAGGAATGCAGGTTTTGGTGTCCTCGGGTATCTTCCCGTGTAAAAGTTGGGGTGTCTAGGCGACGTTTCGACGAGGTCTCACTCGTCATCTTCAGGCTGGTGCTTTCGGCTTCTTGTTACTGGAACAGAGCAGGATCTCAGTGTTTGAGTTCCTATAAATACTGTAGAGGAGGTATGGTGTATAGCCTCCAATGTTCTGGGCAGAGAGGAAGTTCCCAGGCTAGTGTGCCTTTTCTTCTTTTGTTCCTTAATTGCTTGAGGGATATCTTGAGTGATTTCTTGAGTGATATCCTGAGTACCACTTAGGTGGGTCATTAGGTGTGGATTAGTTGCTAAAGCCTTTGTGTCTTGACCTCTTGAACTTTGTGAAGAGTTTTTCTGAGAAGATGGGTGTACTACATTTAGTTGTGCTCTGGCTTGGCTTCGTGTATAGGGGCGAGCTGTGGTTTTGTGGCCTGTGCCAGCCAGATCTGTGTAGGGATTGCAGGGGGGTGCAGCATCCGGAGGTGCCACCATGTTTGGCTACTGGATGGTGTCTGTAATTTATCTGTGGAGAGGGTCTGGGTTTGGGTCTGGTGTGGTTGATTGGTGATGGCGTTCTGTGTGCCTCTGGATCTGGTGTCAGTTTTTGTGGGGAGGGCTAATTTCCAGATGTCTGGCAAGCGGGATGTGTCGTCACGCTTGTTCATGTTGTGAGGGTGTTTCTCTATCTCGATGGCTTCATGGAACATCACCACAAGAGAATAATCATGGAAGCCATCGAGATAGAGAAACACCCTCACAACATGAACAAGCGTGTTTGCTTTCGTAGACAACATGTTTGCTTTCGTAGATTTTCACGGGTACAGGAATGCAGGTTTTGGTGTCCTCGGGTATCTTCCCGTGTAAAAGTTGGGGTGTCTAGGCGACGTTTCGACGAGGTCTCACTCGTCATCTTCAGGCTGGTGCTTTCGGCTTCTTGTTACTGGAACAGAGCAGGATCTCAGTGTTTGAGTTCCTATAAATACTGTAGAGGAGGTATGGTGTATAGCCTCCAATGTTCTGGGCAGAGAGGAAGTTCCCAGGCTAGTGTGCCTTTTCTTCTTTTGTTTCTTAATTGCTTGAGGGATATCTTGAGTGATTTCTTGAGTGATATCCTGAGTACCACTTAGGTGGGTCATTAGGTGTGGATTAGTTGCTAAAGCCTTTGTGTCTTGACCTCTTGAACTTTGTGAAGAGTTTTTCTGAGAAGATGGGTGTACTACATTTAGTTGTGCTCTGGCTTGGCTTCGTGTATAGGGGCGAGCTGTGGTTTTGTGGCCTGTGCCAGCCAGATCTGTGTAGGGATTGCAGGGGGGTGCAGCATCCGGAGGTGCCACCATGTTTGGCTACTGGATGGTGTCTGTAATTTATCTGTGGAGAGGGTCTGGGTTTGGGTCTGGTGTGGTTGATTGGTGATGGCGTTCTGTGTGCCTCTGGATCTGGTGTCAGTTTTTGTGGGGAGGGCTAATTTCCAGATGTCTGGCAAGCGGGATGTGTCGTCACGCTTGTTCATGTTGTGAGGGTGTTTCTCTATCTCGATGGCTTCATGGAACATCACCACAAGAGAATAATCATGGAAGCCATCGAGATAGAGAAACACCCTCACAACATGAACAAGCGTGTTTGCTTTCGTAGACAACATGTTTGCTTTCGTAGATTTTCACGGGTACAGGAATGCAGGTTTTGGTGTCCTCGGGTATCTTCCCGTGTAAAAGTTGGGGTGTCTAGGCGACGTTTCGACGAGGTCTCACTCGTCATCTTCAGGCTGGTGCTTTCGGCTTCTTGTTACTGGAACAGAGCAGGATCTCAGTGTTTGAGTTCCTATAAATACTGTAGAGGAGGTATGGTGTATAGCCTCCAATGTTCTGGGCAGAGAGGAAGTTCCCAGGCTAGTGTGCCTTTTCTTCTTTTGTTCCTTAATTGCTTGAGGGATATCTTGAGTGATTTCTTGAGTGATATCCTGAGTACCACTTAGGTGGGTCATTAGGTGTGGATTAGTTGCTAAAGCCTTTGTGTCTTGACCTCTTGAACTTTGTGAAGAGTTTTTCTGAGAAGATGGGTGTACTACATTTAGTTGTGCTCTGGCTTGGCTTCGTGTATAGGGGCGAGCTGTGGTTTTGTGGCCTGTGCCAGCCAGATCTGTGTAGGGATTGCAGGGGGGTGCAGCATCCGGAGGTGCCACCATGTTTGGCTACTGGATGGTGTCTGTAATTTATCTGTGGAGAGGGTCTGGGTTTGGGTCTGGTGTGGTTGATTGGTGATGGCGTTCTGTGTGCCTCTGGATCTGGTGTCAGTTTTTGTGGGGAGGGCTAATTTCCAGATGTCTGGCAAGCGGGATGTGTCGTCACGCTTGTTCATGTTGTGAGGGTGTTTCTCTATCTCGATGGCTTCATGGAACATCACCACAAGAGAATAATCATGGAAGCCATCGAGATAGAGAAACACCCTCACAACATGAACAAGCGTGTTTGCTTTCGTAGACAACATGTTTGCTTTCGTAGATTTTCACGGGTACAGGAATGCAGGTTTTGGTGTCCTCGGGTATCTTCCCGTGTAAAAGTTGGGGTGTCTAGGCGACGTTTCGACGAGGTCTCACTCGTCATCTTCAGGCTGGTGCTTTCGGCTTCTTGTTACTGTGTAGGGATTGAACAAAACGTCGCCTAGACACCCCAACTTTTACACGGGAAGATACCCGAGGACACCAAAACATATATATATATATATATACATATATATATATATATATATATATATATATATATATATATATATATATATAATTTTTTTATTAGGTTTTACACAAATATCACCAATCCAACAATTTCACAAATAACATATTTCCATCTTTTGGACTTCCCTCAGCTTCTCTGACAATCATTCATGTCAAAAATTTTATCTACGCAAATTTTGTATCACCTTTAAAAATACCTTTCCTAACATATTTACATTCTTGCAATATTCCTTATACTTTTACAAAGCTTCTTCAAAACCCACTAGCGTTGTTTGTTCATCACATACAGTCTTCAAATAATCTGTAAATTTGTTACTGGAACAGAGCAGGATCTCAGTGTTTGAGATTCCCCAGTCCTCAATGAACTTGTGATCTCGTTGATATCTTATTTTTCCAGTTAATTTATCCAGTTCTGCGTAGTCCATTAACTTCATTCTCCATTCCTCCAGAGTCGGTAATTCTTCCTGTTTCCATTTTTGGGCCAATAATATTCTCGCCGCTGTTATTGCATACTGAAAAAGTTTACAATCCTTTCTATTTATTTCATTTCTTGTTATTCCTAGGAGAAAGGTTTCTGGTCTTTTTACAAAAGTATATTTCAACATCTTCTTTAACTCATTATATATCATCTCCCAGAACCCCTTCACCTTCTTACATTCCCACCACATATGAAAAAGGGTTCCTTCTTTTTCTTTACATTTCCAACACTAATTACAAGTTTTAAACATTTTTGCTAATTTAACCGGTGTGATATACCATCTATATACCATTTTCATAACATTTTCCTTTAACGTGGTGCACGCTGTAAATCTCAAATTATCATTCCATACTTTAACCCAATCTTCAAACTGTATATTATACCCAAAATCTCTGGCCCAGTGAATCATTACCACCTTGCTAGCCTTAATCATCCAAGAAGGGCAAGGGTCCAAATGGTATGTCATTGGGAGCATACATGCAGAGGGGTACCCAGGCTCCCTTGCACCCTTGGTCAAGAATCTGGCCTGGCTATTCCAACAATTTAATCTTTGCTAGACCCAGGAATTAGAAGTGACTCAGGGATACAGGCTAACATCTCCCCACCACACAAACTCACAATACTATGATAATGGCAATTTGTCAGTGCCCTCTTATTCAACTTCATGAAGGTGGAGCGGCAAATAATTTCCCTTGTTTTGTTTTAATGATTGGTTTTATTGTTTGCTACTTTGGAAAATACTAATGAGTGTTTAAAAAATATGTGTGAACATTAAAGTATGACTTGTATTAGAATAATAGAATTGTAGTGTTGGAAGGCGCCCTGTGGGTCATCTTGTCCAAACTCCTGCAATGCAGAAATCTCAACTAAATCATACATGTCAGATAGCCATCCAGCCTCTTATTAAAAACTTCTGTTTGTCCACCACTGTCAAACAGTTCTTGCTGTAAGAAAGTTCTTTCTGATGTTCATAATCTCCTTTTTGTAACTTGAAGCCACTGGTTTGGGTCCTACCTTCTGGAGCAGGAAGAAACAAGCTTGTTCCATTTTCTATGTGACATCACTATAGATACTTGAAGATGACTGTCCTATCTCCTCTCAGACTCCTCTAATCCAAACTAAACATACCCTAATCCCCCAACCATTTCTCATAAGGCTGTGTTTCCAGACCTTTGATCATCCTGGTCGCCCTCCTCTTCACATGTTCCAGTTTATTATTGTTTATTATTTTGTTATTTATTTCATTTCTATACTGCTTTATATTTTCAAGAAAAATCTCAAAGCAGTTTACAGCATATTAAAACATCAATAAAACAATCTGAAGAAAGTCAAATATAGAGTATACAGTCAAAGCAACATAATTAGCGAAAAACTAAAATATTACCGTATCTTAAAGATTTCAAAATAAAACATTACAAAGGAGGTCAACTACAGAATGCATATTTAACTCAAACAAAGTTAACATAAAACTTAAACATTAAAAAACCCCATTGCTAAGTGAAGTCAAATATAAAATGCACATTTAAAACAGCATAATGAACAAGAGAATAAAATATCATAAGCATGACACAGCTGTTTAGCAGGCACAAAAAGATGGGGCAAAAGAATCCAGTAGTTGGGGTTTGCTGTCAGGCGTATCCTTCTTAAATTGTGGTGCCCAGAATTAAACAGAATTGAAAAGAAAACTAAAAATTAAAGTGGTTAATCTGTTGGTACATTTCAAATAACTATAAAGTTAATTATAGCAACTCATTATTTATTCTGTAGCCTCTTCTGAAGATACACTATGCCATGGTTATCATTTAGGACTTTATTGGACTGCTTGTAAGTATTCTATATTGGGAACCTGATAGTCTTTTTTCTGTTCCTGTTAGGCTGTTGGGTTTCATCAGCCAGGAAGTATTAGAATTGCTTCAACTCCAACGAGGGTGGATGAGTTTAAATACCAGATGTCTCGGGCTGGTTGGCACCCAGCAGAGCAGTATCTTATCAAGCCAGAGAGAGTACAAGAATTATTCCCTTTAATAAACATGGAAAAGGTAAACAAATTCAATTATTTTATTTCCAAATGATGTGAAATTTATTTTACATGCAGAAAATATGACTCTATGATTCAATATCCCTCTTCAAAATTTGAAGATTATTTTATAGTACACAACTCTATTAAATTTTCCTAACATGAAACCATTTGAAAGAAGTTGCCTCAGGCAGCAGATTTTACAGAGGGCGCCATTTTTATGTATCCAATATCCAGCTTAGTATGTCATTTACAGAATGAGCTTCAGTCTGGGTGAGAGGTCATTCTGACAGGAGCTACAGGTGCAGAAATGTTACTGGCATTCTGCAGGCTGTGCTGGGTACAGAAGCAAGACTTGACTATTAGGATTTATTGCAGAAGGCTCAGCAGCTGACAGTATTGTAATGTTCAATGTATATTTGTGATCTATTCAAAACCAACTTTATCAGTGTTGCAAAAATGAAGCAGAGCAACTTGGACATGGTAGAAGAATCCTTTATTAATATGTGTAAATATATTGGCCTCTTGGTTTTACAAATCCTTGGTAATTCCTAAGGTTTTGATCAGAAACAGCCACCAGATATTCAGATGAGGGAACAAAGGACACTTTGAGTACAGTGGTAGCTCGGGTTAAGTACTTAATCGTTCCGGAGGTCCATACTTAACCTGAAACTGTTCTTAACCTGAAGCACCACTTTAGCTAATGGGGCCTCCTGCTGCTGCTGCGCCGCCAGAGCACGATTTCTGTTCTCACCCTGAAGCAAAGTTCTTAACCTGAAGCACTATTTCTGGGTTAGTGGAGTCTGTAACCTGAAGGGTATGTAACCCGAGGTACCACTGTAGTTATGTTGATCGTCGTGACAGTAACAATGTATTGTAGGGGGCCAGTGCTTTTTTTCTTTAAAAAATGTTTAGGGGGTACTCTCATTTTCCTACTCATATTGAAATACTGCCCCTCGATGAGGCCAAACTTAGATTCACAAAATGTTTAGGGGTATGTGTACCCTGTGTCCCCCCCCCCCCCCCCAGAAAAAAGCACTGGTAGGGGCCTATGGGAATTGTAATTGAGTGACATCTGGAAGGCCAAAGGTTCCGCACACCTAAATTGGTTGTAATTCTGTTCTCCTGAACTGAGTAGCAAAACACCCATTGGCTGCATTTCCATGTCATGGAAAGCCACCTACACTGTGGCTTACCATACATGAGCTGAACCTGTTTCACTCTTTGCATTCACACTGTTGAGAAACAAACAGTGAACTCTGGCATTGCGTTTTATCCGGACTAGGTATCGGGGTTTGTTTCTCTCCAAGCAAATACAAGATTTGTTATTGGCTTACCAATTGTGGTTTATTTGAATGAAACAAATCATAATCTCTGATTTGGAAGTAATACTAAGTAAAGGATCATGATTTTTACAATGTGTAGGAGTGAAGGAAGTCTGATCAGTTCATGTAAAAAAGACACTATTTATGTGTTGATACAGCCATTGATTTTAATGAATATCTTTGATTAACATTGAGGTAAGTTGAATTTCCATGCTATATTTGTTCTTTTTGGTTTTTGCTGAAACCCTTAGCTATTTTGTTTTTTCTTACATCCAGATTCTGAATTTTTCTTTCCTAGAAATTACATACAAGTCTCCAGTTCCTTGTTCAAAGAAGTCCTAATATGTAGATATCCTCCATTTCTAACATGTTGGTTAAGAAAACATAACAATACTAACACAGTTTCATTTTGTTTGACCCACTTAGGTTTTAGCTGGTTTGTACAACCCTGGAGATGGTCATATTGACCCTTACTCACTCACCATGGCTTTGGCTGCAGGGGCCAGGAAATATGGTGCTCAGATAAATTATCCAGTCCAAGTAACTGACCTAAAATCTAGAGCAGATGGAACATGGGAAGTTGAAACTCCACAAGGAATAATTCATGCAAACAGAGTTGTGAATACAGCTGGTAAGAAATGAAATATATTTGCATGTCTTTGGAAAATTTAATACCCTAACTAGGCCAGATGAAGTAGCTCACACTAAACACAGATTGAGCACAAATGCTCTAATGAATGCCATGCAGAACGCAAGTGATATATGCTTTGCATTAGCTATTTGATGACCTCCTGGAAGATAATTTGGCATGAAGCAGTGACCCCCCCCCAAAAAAAAATATAATTTTAATAGTTCCTAGAATAGCATGCCTCATTGCTTAATGATAGGATAATGTACATTCCATGTTATTAGCATTCTGGTTTTAAAAAATGCCATTATGTAAGTCTGTGAATCTTCCTTCCATGTATATTAGTTTAGGACCAGGATATGAGAACAGGGCTCCTGCCTGTAGATTGGCCTTTGACTTTGAAAACTGAGGAAATAGGCCACACTGTTAGGCAATTCCAGTCCAAAATGTCTCCATGAATTGTGGAAACACTTGCTTGGCATTATATTATGTTTACACATTAGAAACACTTAGAAGATTAAAATGGAAATAGCTTTTGCCTTTTTATTGAGTTAAGATACTGTTAGACACCACACCAATCTCCACAGCAGTGCAAGATTCTAGGGGTGCAGGTGCTTATTCAGGGTTTGTTTCCTTTGGAAAAGAGACATAGTGGAGACCATGGTGTCTTTATGATATATAGTTTATTTACACATATATACAACTTGAGCCTAGTATGGAGGGGTAGACACAGCATTACACTCCAAGAGGGTCTTGCTTCTCTCATAGGTGCAGTCTTGTGTTCAAACGGGCATCAGATATGTTGTCTGTTGCCCTGCAGCTTACCCTTCTCTCCCTGTCGCGTAACTCTTAACTTTGCACTAGGCAGCTGCCTAGATTGATTCAGCTTACTGACTGAAAAACCATTTCCCCCAGAGCACACCAGTGCAAACTGCAATCCTGAAATTCTACTTCTGGCCTTTGTCCTTCTACCTAATTCTGAGCTCAGGGAGATGTTCTGCTTTTTCCAGCTGGCACAGAATCTCTGCTTTATTAATCACCCATCTCCCTGCCCCATTTGTTTGCTTAAAGATTTGACCATTATCAGGCTGACCTGGACATGGAAAGCTGAGCCCAGCACTTACTAAATCCAGGCACCCACAAATTCTAGCACGCCAAACCAACAGCAGTACATTCGGCTCCTAAATGTAATGCAGTTGCTGTCATTTAGAAAATGACTTATTTTTGTGTGAGTAAAGGAGTATTTTATTTGGTATTTATAATAACGGAACAGTAACCTTATGCACAGAATGCCAGAGGTGGTTTTTTTAGGTCTTCCATTCATTCACACTTCCACATATTTGTGGAAACTTCCTCTTCCCTTTCCTCTCCACATTACTGCTACTTACCTGGATGAATCAGGGGTGAGTCAGGACATCTGCAAGGTCAGGGCTGCACAGGTACCCCAGCCAATCCAATCCCACAGAGCTCCAACCTTGCTGCTACTCTGCCTCACCCCTACCTGGTAAACAGCAGTGATGCCAGTGGCCCCAATCTACTGTTCTGGTCATTCCTGATGGTAGTTTTTGCCAGTAATTGGAAATTGCTTATATCTGGTGCTTTTGAAAACAAAAGTTTAAATTCCTATTTATGTATTAACCATTTGGCTCTAATGTATTAATGTTTATAATTATAGCATAAATACCACGAGTAAAAAGGGCTCTGATGAGTACACTGGAACATGGGAAGCTGCCTTATTCTGAATCACATCAGTGATCCTGCTAGCTCAGTGTCGTCAGTTTTGAGTAATAGGCTGCAACATTACAGCAGATGGTCATAGGCAGAGACTGTCCAGGGTTTCAAACAGGGTTTATTTCCCTGCCCTCCCTGGGGATGCCAGAAATTAGACCTCAAATCTTTTCCAAGCAAACCATTTACCCTATCACTTTTCACAGTTCCATATCATCAGTACACCCCATTTATTCAGTGCTGAGGAATAACCTACAACAGTAAAATGAATGGCACAGGAACCCATTCTTGCAGGCACTGCATGTGACTTGGACCTTTGACATGCATGCCACAGTTTCCTCACTGCTATTTCATATATCTTCTTACATACTCAGTAATTAGCAATGTTTTACTCTTGAGATGTGAAGTTGTGACATCTCTTCAGGCTCTTTCATTTCTTTTTAACTTATTAAACCAAAGGCATACTTGTCAAGTTACAATGTTCAACCAAAGGGAACATTTAGAGCTGGCATTGATTAATGTCCTGGGTCAGGGTAGGTAAACAGCTATGATGTTCCTAATACTCTAGCAGCCAATCTTCTTCCTTCCTTCCATACCCTCCTCTCCAAAAGAAAATAATAATTTACTGTGAGCTTTCATTCCTGTTATATTGCTAAGTTTATATTGCCAACTCAAAACATAGCTGGGTTCATTAGACAGCCGCTTACCTTTCAACCCCTTTCTCATCCAGTTGCTCAATACAGACGGTACATTTCACATTTTCCAAAGCGTGGTCTGGATATTTCACTGAATTATTCTATTGTCTTCTGTCTTGTTGCCTCATTTGCTCACCCCTTCACTGCCTTTTTTACATACCCTCCTCCATTTCCTAGCTTTTATGCTGTTATTTGCAACGATGTTTGACTCAGTAACCCATGGTTAGTGCTCATCTCCAAACAGTTTGCAAACCCACTTTGGAATATGGTTTAAAATTATGGTTTGGGGGCAATTTGTACAGCATGACAAACTATTAGTAGAGAACATTAGGAAAGACCAGCACCCCATATCAGAGAAGGAGATATAAGGGTACAAGCCCTGCTTATGCTCCCAGCTTCCAAATCACTGTTTGGAAATTAGTCTGTATAATGTCTGCTGTTTTTATATTTGAGCTTATTTTCAGTTAAATGAGAAATTACTGTGTGTGTGTGTGTGTGTGTGTGTGTGTGTGTGTATCCCAAATCTCTTACACAAATCCTGCCTAGATCCCACAGCCACTTCTTATTGCCACTCTTGCCTGTGGTGTTGGTGCATGGAAAGGAACAACCTCAGTGTTTTGTGAGTGTTCTAGGAATTGTGGCTCATTAACTACCTGATAACTTATTTCTTGTTTGACCTACGCAGGGTCCTTATTTAATGTTAAGTTATAAAGTGGGACAGAGGGTTTTAACCAACAGTCTTTTGCCTCATTACCAGGTTCTCTTCCATTCCTCCTCCATGTTTCACTTTGTCTTTTTGCTCAGCATATACTTCATGAAACTCTTAATCTTAGGGTTCTAGGTTCAAGCCCCACATTGGGCAAAAGATTCCTGCATTGCAGGGTTTGGACTAGATGGCCCTCATGGTCCCTTCCAACTCTACAATTCTATGTATTTATGATTCGTGGCCAAGACTAAATTGGCTGTTATCAGCAGCAGACATTTATTCTGCTATTTCAATCACAGCAGAAATCTGAGGCAAACGTCAGCCACAAACAACTGTACAGTGGTGCCCCGCAAGACGAATGCCTCGCAAGACGGAAAACCCGCTAGACGAAAGGGTTTTCCGTTTTTGAGTTGCTTCGCAAGACGAATTTCCCTATGGGCTTGCTTCGGAAGACGAAAATGTCTTGCGAGTCTTGCCATTTTTTTTTCGCTCCCCCCCCCCTTTCTAAGCCGCTATGCCTTTAATAGCCTTTTAGCAGCTCAGCCGCTTAGCCTTTAATATCCGCTAAGCTGCTAAACCGCTAATAGCGCTAATCCGCTAAGCCGCTAATGGGGTTGCTTCGCAAGACGAAAAAACCGCTAGACGAAGAGAATCGCGGAATGGATTCTTTTCGTCTTGCGAGGCACCACTGTATTCATGATTAAGCTTGAGAAATAGGAGCATTAATAGAAATGGGTGGAGTTGAATGCAAAAAGCTGGACTTAAATTTTTTTAGAGACAGCCCCCTAAGAGGTGGCCTGTGGTGTTATCTTATTCTCAGCACTGTCCAACACTGTCTATAGAAACTCTGGGTGCTATTAGTAGTTAGCTGGAACAGTGGGAGTTTAACTAGAAAAAAAGGTTAGTAGAATAAAGTAGGGGAAGTGAAAACTATCAAAGCCGTGGTGCCCATAGATGACGCCTTGTTTGCCTCCTCCAACACAGAAATAAATTTTCTCTTCACAGGCAACCTCTGCCATCCTGAAGCAACATTCCCACCAAATGTAGGCATTCTGTTTGTTTTTCCTGTTTGGAAAACAGGATGATCTTTGGCATAAGGAGGAGTCCTCCAATGAGTTGTCTCTTTGTCAAAGACAACAACCCAAACAGTTCCACACTATTGAATCATCTCCTTGTTTAAGTAATAGTCTGCTTATATTATTAAAACTCCTCTTCCAAGTTTCATAAATAGTTACATACACAAAAACTTGACATTGTTCCCATATGAGGAAGTTGCAGCTTGGTTGCAGGGAGAGGCAGCAATGAAATTTGGTTGCCCTCCCAAAAAGCGTCCTAGCATTAAGCTCAGGTTGACTGCAGAAGGGCAGGGTTTAGAAATGTGAGATATCTGGGATGAGCAGGAGAGCCATTTCCGTACTATAAGCAGCAGAGAAAATCAAGGAGGGGAGAGAAGAGAAGGAATTACACAAGAGAGAGAGAGGTAATGAAGAGGAACCATAGTAGCAAAAGTTTCAGAGGTCAAGGAAGATGCTAGGAATGGTTAACTGGTTTGCAGGACACAGACAGAGAGAAACTATCTTCAACCTTTCCCTATGCTGAGTAGGGAGTCCTAGGTTTAACAGCTGAGATCAGCAGTGGTTCAAAGCCTTACCTTCTGATGTAAGAGGGGATTGAGAATACACTCATCAACAAGACTGTTCCTTTAGATTCCAAGTATTCTGTTCTAACACTTTCTGTCCTTTGTGTTTTCTAGGTTTCTGGGCTCGTGAAATAGGGAAAATGATTGGATTGCCCCATCCACTTATACCAGTTCATCACCAGTACATTGTTACTGCAACTATCCCTGAAGTAAAAGCCCTTAAAAAGGAATTTCCTGTGATTCGTGACCTAGAAGGTTCATATTATCTAAGACAAGAAAGGGATGGGATTTTATTTGGCCCATATGAAAGTGCAGAAAAAATGAAATTACAGGAATCCTGGGTAAAAAATGGAGTCCCGCCAGGTAATTTTGCTGCTCAAAACTTCCAACCTCCCATTGCTTGGGCCATCACACCTCCTTAGTGATGGGGATCCTCATGGATCACAATCATGGGATAATAGCCCAGTTCTGCTAATTAGTGCTATCCTTTGTGTAGATCACAGTGGTACTATTTTTGTCATTGCGCTGATGGTTGCAGCCAGATACAGTTACTGATACAGGGACAAAACTTTATACCAATGCAGTGAATGAAACTTTAGTGGCACTGGTGAAGTGTGGAAGGCCATGGCTGCAAATTGCATGTCTGCATCTGGGTCTTTTGTTGCAAATAGCATGGAGATCATGAACATACCTGTGTGTCCCCCAGATGAAGAAATTAGCATTTGGTGTACTGGGGGGGGGAGGGGAATGGATGTCTGATGAACTCCTTGTAGGCATGTCTTTGCATCAGTAAACTAGATAAAAAGAATTTTGTTAAATAAATGCCAAATATTTCTTGTATTGTTTTATGTGATGGGAGGTAGAAATTAGTTCATTTTCAGATGCAAGATACAGCTAGGTGTATTGTTATTTTTGCAAGATACAGGTGGCGCTGTGGGTTAAACCACAGAGCCTAGGACTTGCCGATCAGAAGGTCAGCGGTTCGAATCCCCGTGATGGGGTGAGCTCCCGTTGCTTGGTCCATGCTCCTGCCATCCTAGCAGTTCGAAAGCACATCAAAGTGCAAGTAGATAAATAGGTACCGCTCTGTCGGGAAGGTAAACGACATTTCCGTGCGCCGCTCTGGTTCACCAGAAGCAGCTTAGTCATGCTGGTCACATGACCCAGAAGCTGTACGTTGGCTCCCTTGGCCAATAAAGCAAGATGAGCACCGCAACCCCAGAGTCGGCCACGACTGGACCTAATGGTCAGGGGTCCCTTTACCTTTACCTTATGTTACACATGCATATTCATAAAGACAAAGAGCCTTTCTGGCATCATTAACTTGTTCTCAGATTTCCTATATAAGCCTGCCTTTCACTTTGTGCTCTTCAAGGGGGCAGATGGGGATTCTCAGCATACAACTCCTATCCTGCAACATTTGTGTGTACCCTGAAAAAATAAGCGCTTTGTTTTGATATCAGCGCAGTGTGTAACTAAAGAGCTTTTGGAATTTGAAAATAACAAATGCATGACTCAAAACCTTTTTTTCTAGGATTTGGGAAGGAGCTTTTTGAGTCTGATTTGGACCGAATAATGGATCATGTTGAGGCTGCTATGGAAACGGTCCCAATCCTAAAGCAAGCAGACATTATCAATGTAGTTGCAGGCCCTATAACATATTCTCCAGATATCTTGCCTATGGTGGGGCCACATCAGGGTGTTCGAAATTATTGGGTGGCTATTGGTTTTGGGTGAGTAAATTGATCTATTGTTAGGAGAAACCTTGTAAATGTTAAATTTATACTTATACGTCTGTCTTCACTGAGTCCTGGATGGTATCTACATTAGTTCTTAAAGAACTCAAATTTAATATTGCTGATCTTATAGCAAAATATGTACCTTGTCCCAAAAACTGGCCTTTGTAACACCATTTTGTTAAAAGGAATTTGTGGGTGGGGGTGAGCTCCAATAAGTTAGTCCTGTTAGCTTAAAGTCTGTTATCAAGCATAAGTGCAAGTTTGGGTGAAGAAGAATCAGCATAGCTTCTGCTAATGTACGTCTTGTCTCATTTTATAATTCTTTGAGAGTTGTTAGCAAACATGAAGATAGGGGTGAATCTGGTTGACATTCTTGGACTTTCAAAAAGCTTCTAACAAGTCCATGGCCAAAGACTAGAGGGTGAATGTATCACAGCTTTTGAATTGCAGAAAGGAACGTCAAATGCATCCTGGTACAAAGAAAATTTGTCTAAGAAATTTAAGTTGTGGCATCTAAATTTGTGGTAAATGCTGGTGGTATTAGTTATTCTTCCTAGGCAGTCTGATCTTGCTTAACATATTATTTCATCATAACGTAAAAGCCAAGGTTATCATGCTGTTACAGGGAAAACAGAGCAACAACACAAATTTAATTCCAGCCAAATGTAGCTGGAACTCAGATGTTTGTTCTGTTGCTGTAATCACTTAATCTTTAGTTCAAAGCCTAACTGGGCTTTGCCCGGGTTTCATGCACCTTACATATATATTATTTGTACTTATACGTAGTCAGCCCTGTCACTGAACTGGCCCAGGGCAGGTTACAAAAGATCTCAGGTATAATTTAGCTTGAAATCATAAAATAACACAAAGCAAACAAATGATATAATTAACAAATGAGCACACTGTCCCATCTCAAATTCCAGGCTGCATAAGTGCTCCAGATTTTTAACAAGTTTAACTTTCCAGTAATGAGAAAGCACCCCTCCCCCAAAAAAAGGTCATAGAGAAGATAATAAGAGGTGAGTTTATAGTCCTCAAAGGTTGTACTGAAATGTTATGTGAAATAAGCTAGTGGGGGAACTGTCTATCTCTTCTTCTTTCCCCAGATACGGCATCATCCATGCTGGTGGCATAGGAAAGTATCTCAGTGACTGGATACTCAATGGGGAGCCTCCTTTTGATCTAATAGAATTAGATCCAAATAGGTATGGGAAGTGGACCACTCCAGAATTCACAGCAGCAAAAGCAAGAGAATCTTATGGATTTAACAATATTGGTAAGATGTAATTTCCCCCATAGAAAAATAAATAAATTAGCAATTGAGTAGAGAATTCTTGTGCTGGTTTTCTTCACCTTCCCCCCGCTACTAGATAGCAGGGCTTTGCCTTGTACAGTGGTACCTTGGTTTATGAACTTAATCTGTTCCGGAAGTTTGTTCTTAAACCAAAGCGTTCTTAAACCAAGGCGTGCTTTCCCATAGCAGTGGGGGACTCAACAGGAAGCGGAACATGTTCTGCTTCCAAGGCAAAGTTCACAAACTAAAACACCTACTTCTGGGTTTGCAGCATTGTATAAGTTGTTCATAAACTAAGCTGTTCTTAAACCAAGGTACCACTGTAGTTTGCTGGGACAGTGTCAGGTGTGAAGAGTCCTCCCCTCCCTTCGGTAACTTCACAGACAAGAATCAATGAGCAGTTTATATTTTATAGTCATTTTAGTTCAGTCATCTGGTTGCAAGCAAAAATCCACATCTGTCAGGAGTGTGTGCAGGAGCCAGGCCCTGTGACCGGTAGGGCTTCGCAGGACTGGGGCTTTCCTAAGTTTGTTCTGAAGAGGCAAGGCGCAGCCGCACAGGTGAGGCCAATTGGTAACTCACAGCACCTGGTGGCAAGAGCTGGGAAGGGAAATAAGGTCAGCATTTCCCCTTGGCTCTTTGCCACAGCAACACGCTTCCTGCCTTGCTGTATTTGGCTTGTTGACTCCTTGCTTCCTGATCCTTGGACCCTTGGCTTCTTGACTCCAGGTTTCCTGACCCTCGGACCCTCGGCTTCCGGACTCTTGTTCCTGCTCCCATCCCACCGTCTTGCCCCCGGTCCCGATGTCCTCCACCAGGACTTTGACCACCCATAAACCGGACCGTGACAACATCTCTCCATAAGGAGAGCAGTTGGCTACTCTCAATCTTCCCCTTTCTCTCCCCAGCAACATCCTAGGAGCCAACAGAAAGTTCCTCCTCCTCCTCTCTGCATTCTTTGTTCTCTAATATGGACGGACCTCCTAGTTTTTTTGGGAGGGGGGGTCCCCCCACACTCTCTAATGACGTCTCTGCTGGCTGTTCCCTCCCTTCTGTTTCTGTTTCCAATATCTTGTAACTAGGCAACTCCTGTCAAAACTTAGTGTCTGTGTCTCTCTCTGCTCCTGAAACCACCGGAAACGGGTGGGGTCGGGTGGGGGGTTGAATCCCCCCATCTCTGCCTGAGAATGCATTCCTCACTCCTCTGATTCAGACCATTCTCTGACATCCAGTTTACACTGTACTGCTTACCTTGCTTATTTTATTTCCATCATTATGGTATTTTGCAGCCTGCAAAGTTCTACAAAAGCATTATCTGTAGCTACATTAAAAATACTCTGTGTACATGTGCAGTAAGTGATCCATTGTCATATCTTTTACCATGTTGATTTTGTTTTTGCTTTTGTTTTGCAGTTGGCTATCCTAAAGAAGAAAGATTTGCCGGGAGACCCACAGCGAGAGTTAGTGGGCTTTATGAAGTCCTTAAGTCGGAATGCTCCATGGGATTCCATGCAGGATGGGAGCAGCCTCATTGGTTCTACAAACCTGGGGATGAGATTGGATACAAGTAAATGAAAAATATTTATCGATTGTTCTTTTGTGCCAAATTAATAGCATTAGCAATATTATGTTCAGGGTTGTTAAAATAAAGGATTGCGAACCGTAGTCTGAAACATAGTATCACTGTTCAGTTGGTCAAATGCACATTAAGAGGAATCATTCATTCATTTAATAAAATGTATGCACTACATGATTGTAGAAAAACTTTGAAGCAGTTTAATTGGTAGCAGTTATAATAAAGAAAGAGGGATATTTTTGTGTTTTTACAACACCAAGTGCATGGCCAATGGTTAGGGATGACATGAAAACCCCTCCTGGTGGTGCAGCAATAAAACTGCTAGTGCATTTGCAAAGCTAAGCAGGGTTCAGTATGGTTTCAAATTGGATAGGGGTTGGACTAGATGACCCTCGGGTTCCCTGTCAACTGTACACTTCTGTGACTGCACTCTATGAGAGTGCAGGCTATGAGAGCAGTATGCATATTCACTGAGGCCACCTAGAGAGGGACAGCACCTGGAAGAGTATGAAGAAGAGCAGAAGCCACTGTTCCGCTGCTGCTGCTGCTGCTGCTGCTGCTGCTTTGCACAGCAGCTTTGGTGACCCCGCCATGTAAAACAGCAGCAGGGCAGGAGGTTCCTTTCCTCCTCAATGCCATCTCTTTTCAGGTGCTGCCCGAGGCAGCTGCCTCATCTCACCTCATTCATGGGCTGGCCCTGCAGGTGGTTCATAGGTTGGTTTAGATGTGCAGTTGGTGGCTTACAGAAAGCATAATCCCCACTACGCTTCCATTGTTAAATTTGTATGAGTATAGGCATATTGCAGATATATAAGCATCCATGTATATGTAATGGATGTGGTTTGGTGCCGTGATCCTACTCAATGGCGCTTGTTAGATTTCACCTTTAATCTTCAAAACATACTATAAGAACTTGTGATAATCTCCAGCTGATAATGAAATGCAAAACAAAAAATGACAACATTAAAGATTAATTCACTGAAGCTATTGGGGTTTTTTGGGGGGGGGGTAATTTCAGCTGAAAAAGTTATGAATCTAAAATAGTTCTTCCTTCCACATATGCTTAACCCTTTTGTATAAGAAACAGAAACAGCAGAAAGTCTCCTACGGTTTTACTGGGGAGGTATGTTGGGACTCCAAGTGACCTTAAGTGTCTATCCATGTAATGATGTCCGAAGTTTCTATGTCATTCTTACTCTTGTATTGCATTTATATTCTGCACTTCAATACAGTAATAGCACCTGCATCTGTGGAGTTCCTAGTTTTTGTCTCTAGAATGCAATAATTAATAAATTTTAATGTAAAACATCCACTCAATGGAGTTGAGCAGAATTTGTAATTAAATTAAGCATTAACCTAAAGTTACAGTTAGGGAAATTATTGATAAACTTGCCAAAATAAGGTATGCCTATGATTTTTCAGTTTCATTCCCCTTCCCTACTCATCCAAAGAGGTTAGTAGATGAAAGGAAAGGGAGAGGGCTACTTACAGTTAAGTTGAAAATTACTAGGCACTATTAAAAAAAAATGCACTTATTATTTTTCTAGGCCAAGTTTTCGACGTACAAACTGGTTTGAACCTGTGGGCCATGAATATAAACAGGTGATGGAAAAAGTGGGTGTGATTGATCTCACTCCATTTGGCAAGATTAGCATCAAAGGCAGTGATTCTGCTAAATTTTTGGACCGTCTGATTGCAAATGTGATCCCAAAGGTAAATGGAAACGTAACAGCAATATAGGTCTTGGATTAGTTTTAATATATGCTGACAATAAGTTTATAGTCCTACTCATATGAAGTCCCAATTGTACTGAGCCTAAGAGTGGTTAAGGAAGTAGGATTACACGTACCTCCACCTTCCTGTGTGCACTTGGCCTGACCTGGATCAACCTCATACCCATACTATAGATATAATGTTAGACTGGAGTCTGTACATTTCACATATGCCCACCTTGTGGAAGCTGCATGCCTCGAAATTTAGTTGCGCAAAGATTGCAGGAATTGGAGCTAAACATATATCCTGGAGTAAGTGAGCATACAAATACATACACTGTATTAGTGAAAATAATATATATAATGCATTATATTAGGGAAAATTGCTTACAAAAACGTGTATATTAGGATAAATTTGCACTAAAATTCTGCTGAATTTTCAAATTGCAAACTGACGTGGAAATGTGACTAACTGAAAAACAGAAAAATGAGAAACTAAGAGAAACAAAAACTGACATTCACCTTGTGTGCAGCAAAACCAGAACTGAGGCCTTCAGGAATCCCGTAGAAATCAGTGGTACTTAAGCATGCCTAAGTCTGTGTTGGATTGCAGCCTGTGTATTCTAGGAAGAGCTCAATTTCCTTATAGTGTATAATGTCTGCTGTACTGTATTATAATTTCTTTTCTTTTTTACTATTCAGATAGGTTTCACAAATATAAGTCATATGTTAACCCCAAGAGGCAGAGTCTATGCGGAGCTCACAGTCTCTCATCTAAAGCCAGGGGAATTTTTGTTAATTACTGGTTCTGGGTCAGAGCTTCATGACTTGAGGTCAGTGTACATTGTAACTACTGAAGTTTAAAAAGCCATTTGTGATGATGGAAATAGGGAAGGAGCTGCAGTTCAGGAAAGTCGCAAGAGCTAGAGCACATAGGAACAGATTAAGTTGCCTTGGACTGAGCCAGACTATTGGTCCATCTAGCTCACTAATGTCTACACAGAGTGGCATTGTTTCAGGCAGGGAGTCTTTTCCACCCCTACCTTGACATGCCAGAGATTGAGCCTGGAACAGATGCTTCACCATTGAGCTCTGGCCTTTATGCATACTGGGCTCTTCTGAATCAGAGATAACATTGTAAACAGCTCAGAGTACATCGTAAAAATACTGAGATTACGAATCTTCTCTCCAGAAGTTGCTGGTATAAATCAAAAGTATTGTTGACCTCTCGCTGAGAGTGCTTAGCCTATTTATCCTGGTAAAACAAAGGCTTCAGCAGACTATGATTGCACACTGCAAATAGTGTAGAGGACATATACTAGCAAGGCAGGTATTCATTTGGGTAGAAATGACTAAGGGTCCCAACTAATTTCTGATGGCTGCTCCTTGATAAAAAACTAAATGGAGCTCAAAAAGAAGTTTATAAATATTTGTAGTGATAAATGTTGTGATAGCCTCAGAAAAGCTGTGGAAATTGGTTGTGTTGGCGG
Organism: Podarcis muralis; assembly: GCF_964188315.1. NCBI lineage: Eukaryota > Metazoa > Chordata > Lepidosauria > Squamata > Lacertidae > Podarcis > Podarcis muralis. The sequence goes on along the minus strand of NC_135665.1, from coordinate 39,079,038 downwards.
ATGATATTATTATTCATTTGGGTATCTCATGCATTAAAAATATATATATCTGGAATCTGAATATGGGACAGTAGGGAGTGGGGTGAGAGACGTTCTTCATGACTTGGGTTTACTTGATAGTCATAGTTGTCAACCTAGTTCTTTTATGCATTTTAATGTTTGGTTTAATAAAGTGTTGCCTTTTATTTTCAGATGGATTGAAGAGGAGGCATCTAGAGGACAGTTTAACGTTGAGATCAGAAATGTCACAGACGAAATTGGAGTATTTGGTGTAGCTGGTCCATATGCACGAAAAGTCCTCCAGAAGTTGACAACAGAGGATCTCAGTGATGCAGCATTTAGTTTTCTACAATCCAGACATCTAAACATTGCGGGTATTCCTGTTACTGCAATTAGAATCTCCTATACAGGTAAGGCGGGAGGGGGAGGGATTATTGTTGTTATAAGCAAAACAGCTGGTTTCTATACAAGGCAGCAGTGCTTGCAAGTAATACCACTTTTACTTGCAGAGACAGGTCATTTAATGTTTATTTTCATGTTATGTCTTTAAATAAGCACGGCCATAGTTTAATTCTAGACTTGATTAAGATGTCTACCTTTGGTTTGTAATAGGTGAACTGGGTTGGGAGTTGTACCACAGGCGAGAAGATTCTGCACCTTTATACTCTGCTATCATGGAAGCAGGCCGTGAAGAAGGAATTGACAACTTTGGAACATATGTGATGAATACGTTAAGGCTAGAAAAGGCTTTTCGGGCATGGGGAGCAGAGGTTTGAATATAATTCTTTTTGTTGTTCTTTCTTTGGTCTTATTTGTGTATTGGTCACAGGTAAATCATATTTAACTATTCTGCTTCTTCAAGGCCTGATAAGAGTAAAATAAGAAACAGCTACTATTATGATTTACAACTTCTATTTTTCATGAGGGCAAACTGTTAGTATTCTCAATTACATTTGTGGCACCAAAGCCTCCTTTTTAATTCACTGACTCCCCCCCCCCCAATATTAAAAAGTCTGTTCAATTAAGAGATCACAGTAGTATGTTTGGGTGGAATTCTTACTTAGAGCATGCTCTGATAATTAAACTCTGTGCCGTTTCAGTCTAAAGTGTTTTCAGCTTCTAAGGGGCTTTGAAATTGTGCCCAGATCCTTACACCCATTTTAGCAGGTTACTTTGAAAAGAGCTAAGGGTTTGTCTTCAGAGAAAACAGCATGCACTGTGGAGTCAATGAGACCTACATTTAGGTAGATGTATCCAGGATACAAACCTTTATTCTGAAGCATTTCTAATTCCTTCCTCTGCTGTATGAGGAATTTATAAGAACCTTCTCATTTATCTCAAGGCATTTCTGTTCCAGCAGTCAAAATGTGCACTGATTGCAATTTTGCCTTTGTATGACACACTTTAGATATATATCCTATCATCACAGAGAATATGAATACTAGCTATCCTGTTTGTCCCAATCCTTCTCATAAAATGTTGGATATTATGAAATCCCTTCCATTTTAGAGGAGGCTGAGCTCACACCTTCCACAGATTTAAACAAAATAAAATTCAACAAATGTTTTTAAAATGTTATTGATAATGTTGGAGATAATATACCCTTGCTGGTGCTTCCCCCTTAATACATGAGCACTTGTATGGTGGATGTGTGTAGCAGAGGATGAACAGGAAAAGCAAAGAAAGAACCGTGTGACATGTTCCTGTTCAGTATTTTGCTTGCTTAAGCATGCCTCTCTTCTGGTCCCTCCATTCAGTTCCCATTCCTACCTAGTCAGGATTCCACATCAACTGAGGTTGCTCATGCCACATTGGACTGCTTGCTTATTTATTTATTTATTTATTGTTCCACTTGCACTTCAGGGTATTTTCCTAAAGAAGTTTTGCATTTTCCGAATTGGTATAAGCTTCTTATTTCCCTAATATTTCTCAGCAAAAAGATGCTGATATTAATATGACATCAGCTCCTTCAAAATGCTACGACCGTAATTAGGTCGTGATGCATGCATATATAATTCTCTCCTTCTTTGGAAGTTTTTATGCAGAGGTTGGATGGCCATCTGTCTTGGATGCTTTAGTTGAAATTCCTGCATTGCAGGGGGTTGGACTAGATGACCTTTGCTGTCCCTTTCCGGGTCTGCAATTGTATGATTCCACATGCACAAAAACTGCTGTGGTTATGGAATTCTCTGGTTTCACCTGGAGAGCAGAGATATTCAACATGGCGCACTCCAGATGTTGAGGTTACAACTCTCACCAGCAAGTACCTATGGTCAGGGGTGATAGAAGTTGTAATATACAGTGGTGCTTTGCAAGACGAAATTAATTCGTTCCGCGAGTTTTTCCGTCTTGCGATTTTTTCGTCTTGCGAAGCACGGTGTCGGAAAAGTTTTGGAAAAGCTTCAAAAATCACCAAAGTCTTCAAAAACCTCAAAAAAGGCTACCACACCGCGTGCTATGAGTTGCTCCTCGAAGTCAAGTCGCAACTGTATTAACGGTTTTAAGAAAAAGGAAACAAACTTGCAAGACGTTTCCGTCTTGCGAAGCAAGCCCATAGGGAAAATCGTTTTACGAAGCAACTCAAAAAACCAAAAACCCTTTCATCTTGCGAGTTTTCTGTCTTGCGAGGCATTCGTCTTGCGAGGTACCACTGTAACCACATCTGGAGGACACCACACTGACTACACCTGGTCTAGAGAGCATGCCAATGCAATTGTCTCACTTCAACAATCCCATAGAATTCCCCCTACTGTCTTACCTGTTGAAAATGAGAAGAACAACTGAGGCATCAGTTAGCTGTTCACTGTGGGATGGGGGATAGGAAGGTAGATTTGCAAGTAAATCATTATTGCATCTTCCTTGGTTAGTTCTCAGTGGAGTAAAGGCTTTTTTTCAGGATGTCTCATTTCTTATTGTCTTCTTAACTGTAGATATTGAAGAAATATATGCTTGCATTTTTTTATTGGAGTTACAAATGTCACTAAGAATTACAATCCTTTAACGAAAGAGATGTTACTTGTTGTTCATAAAGAAATAAATGGAAAACAGTATGAGAAAGTGAAAAGACGTGAAGGAAATATGCCATCTAGTGATTAAATCTCTTATTGCATATTTTTTTAACAGATGAATTGTGATACCAATCCTCTGGAAGCCGGACTGAAATATTTTATAAAATTAAATAAGGTAGGTCTGAAACATTTTCTAGATATATATTTATGAAATTATTCCTGGGTTTGCAAGTATTATATATAAACTCTTCAAAACAGATATTGATAAATTTCCACAGCACTGTTCCATGTTGTATGCTGGAGGAATGGTTTCAAATAATGTTGCTATGATAGGTAGATTGGTCCCACTAATTAACTCCATCTGCCAAAGAATGTGAGAATCAGAACTAGTTCCTTGTGCATCTCTTTATCTGAAATGAATTTTGTTCTGGTGTAGAATTTTGGATGCTGATTGATTCATTTCTTTAATTTCTACTGCACAACCATTTACAGATGGTCTGGGTCTGGTCAGTGCTTGGGACAACATGGGGACCCTAGGTATATCACCCTTAGTTCATTTAAAAAGAGGGGAATATAAAGTATAATAAATGTCCAGCTGCTGATATTTATCTCCAGCATTTAGAGAAATAAATTTACTGCAAAATACAGTGAGCCTTTTGAAAGCATGAATGGAGGTAAGAAGTTTACACAAGCCTAAACTATTCACCTGCTTCAATGGAAGAAATAAATTTGCAGATGAAGTCTTGATTGTGACTCCTTAAAAAAAGAATATGCCTGGGTGGAACAGTTCAGGATAGGAAGTCTGTCAAATATTAGTTGCCTCTAGGGGCAAAAAAGACTTTTCTGTGTTTACATGTCAAGGGAATTTAATTTGGAAGGCTGTCCTGGAATTATTCAGGAATGGCCAATGAAGAATAATTAATTTCAAAATATTGCACAGGCCTGGCTCTTGTGTGCTGTAAGGTGATGGTTAAAGCAGATTGCAGCAGATGTTGGTGCCCTCTTACTCAGTTGAGTAGCTTTGTGTATATAATTTGGATCCATTCCAGGATTCGTAAGAGATTTACCCAATAAATTGTGCCATTAAAAGGTGTTCGCATGTCTTATTGACAGATTGAATTATAATATTTTAGTTCCAAGGGACCCAAACATCATTGTCCTTAATTAACTCCTTTTATTTTTCTGACTGGATAAGAAAACAAACTCACAATTTGGGAGTTTCTATCTACACTCTACACATCTGCACACTTCGCTTAAAAATAATAATAGCAATTGCTACTGAGAATGTTTCCTATAAATGAATACAGCGTATAGGAGTATATACCAAGGGTTACATCGTAGAAGGCACCTGCTGTAACAATTTGTCACAAATACTCAGATGAATCTCTTCAGGTATGATATAGAATGAAAGCAAATGACAGACTAATACTCCTGCTAAGCAGCCCCACTTCCTTGCCTCAGAGGATCAGAATGAGCTCTGTTACACAGTAGGTAGAGGCCAAAGATCAGTACCAAGGAAGTACAAGGATGAGGGAAGGAAATGCCACCTGAAAAGAATCATGGCACCATAGGGACACTATCTTTCTGTTCCTGATACCACACTTGAATGAAAGTTTAATTGAGCAAATCTTTTGTAAGTCACTTTGAAAGCTTCTCAGGTCTATATAAAGCAGGCTAGAAATAGTTTTAAATAAATTTTTAAAAAAGAATTTGGGAATCAGAACCTTTTATACAATTTGCTCATAAAAGAAACCTTAGACATAAATGGAAGGACAGTACTTTGATTGGAGTCTTCGTATTCTGCCATATATGCTCACACTAGAAAGTCGGGCTGGTTTTATTGCTATTCCATTTTGACAATAGGCATTTTTGGGACTTTAAAAAGGTAAAGGTACCCCTGCCCGTACGGGCCAGTCTTGACAGACTCTAGGGTTGTGCGCCCATCTCACTCAAGAGGCAGGGGGCCAGCGCTGTCCGAAGACACTTCCGGGTCACGTGGCCAGCGTGACATCGCTGCTCTGGCAAGCCAGAGCCGCACACGGAAACGCCGTTTACCTTCCCCCTAGTAAGCGGTCCCTATTTATCTACTTGCACCCGGGAGTGCTTTCGAACTGCTAGGTTGGCAGGCGCTGGGACCAAACAACGGGAGCGCACCCCGCCGCGGGGATTCAAAAACACCACAAAAACTTGGAATGTACTTTCCTAGCCAATTAAGCCTTATGTGAAGAATTGCAACAGTGCAACTGTATCCCATGCTTGTTTACTCAGAAGGGAGTCTCACTGACTTCAAATGTTTGTGAGACTGTAACCTTAGTCTTCATTACTTTTTTTGTCAAAGTATAAATTATTTTGAGGCTTTTCATTTCTTTGATTTTTAAAAGTACAGCAGTTATTACAGGTAAGCAACCATATACAGCAGTTTTGCTGCAGCAGCAGTAGTAGTTGTGAGAGGTATTTTCAATTCTATCACTGCTTTGGTGTTGCTGGTTTTCAGAAACAACAGCCTGATGGCTGAATGTAGACAAAGAAAATCCAGGAAAAAACTTAAATTTTGATGGAGGTCTGCTGACTGAGGTGGTCATGGTAATGTAGGGGTAAAAGTGGCTATGTCAGAATTCCACATCTATGGAATGGCTGAGGGAGGTCTGCCTTGCCCATGGGGTTTTGTGTCTAATATAGAAGTATGGGTGTGTTGCTGTTTTGATTAAGGAATCAAAATGTCAGTAACCAGACCTGCTAAAAAGTGGGTTGTTGTTTTTAGAGGACCACTTCCTTGATCAGAAAATTCATTTTCACTGATGGAAGTTATATGAAGATTAATTACATCAGTCTCTGTGTTTTTGACATTAATATTTATCAACTGGCATTTTTCTGGTGCTTTCATTTTAAAAAAAAAAATCTGATTGGAATAACTTGGTCAGAGTCAGCCCTCAGCTATTGGGGATTGGTATACATTGAGTGGGCAAGGCTTTCCAGCCATGGTGAAAGCCAAGGATGCAGTGACTTTTGGAGACTATTTGGATGCTTTTGTGGTGCATATCATGAAGAATTTCAAGGAAACTTGCAGCAGGGTTGGTATTGTGCTTGACTGCCGCAAAGACCCATCAATCAAAAACCTTATGGTAAAGTGTCAAATTGGGAAAGGAAGGAAATAAGAGTTGACATTAGCAGCAGGGACAGCATATTGCCTGTGCAATGGAGAACATTAATCAAATCCAAGGAAAACAAGGCCTCACTTGTTCTGTTCCTCAACAGAGAACTGCTGCAGCAGGCATAACATAGTGACACAGACAAGCAGTGGTGATCATGATGGTTATGATGCTTCGTCAGTTGGAAGAAACACAGACCACCTCAACTCCACTCATATGATTGTGCATCTGTCTGAGGCAGGGTCAGGTGGACATAACAGTCACTGTCACAAGGAGCGATAGAGATGCTTTATTGCTACTGATGGCCTTCTAACCTCATCTCAACAGTGAGCTATGGATGAAAGCAGTCACGTCAAATTATATGAATTATATGTTGCCAAGCACAAAGTGGAATGGTATGATTAAGGAAGAGATGGACAGCTGGGCTTTCATGCCACCTTGGGGCATGATACCACAAGCTAGCTTCCAAGACTGGAAGACCTGTTAAAAGTCTCCATCTCCTGTCTCATACATACCTGATGTCCCCCTGATTTGAAGTGTCTTACACACCTGATGTATGAACCTACCAGGAAGACACATTCAATTCATATTCTGTTCATTTGCTCCATTCAGAAAGGGAAAGAAGTGCAATGCTATCAACAGAAGAAGCACTTATTCAGCAAATTGTTGAGCCCACCACCAAGCCTTAATTTTTTAAATGCTATTGTGGCAAACTCAGTTTTCCAAGTCCCACAGAAAGTGGTTGACACATTGAGCACATTTTGCCCTCTCTACAGACGACAAAAGCCATTTAGCTGAGTGATTGGACATTACAACCTGTGGGTGTTCAAGTGGACATCAGTTTGCTTATGTGCATTATTTGTGAAAGTGAACTGGAAATCAGGATGCAATGTGTGGATTGGTGCCAAAATCCATACAGTTACAACCATGACAGTGATTTATGTGTGTATTGAAGGTGTCTTGTTATTTTGAAATGTTGTATTGTTTACTTAAGGATTAGATTTTAGTCCAAAAAAAAAGATTTCAGCCAAAATAGGTTGTCTATATAATTTGTTGCTTTTGGCTCCATTACTGTTTAGGTAGCCTTTTAGGGCATAGAGCAGGGGTGTGGAGTTTTATCAGTTTGAGGGTCACATTTTCTCATGGGAAGCATACCAGGGAGGGACCACAGGCCAGTGCTCAGAAAATTGCCAGAATCAAAAGGATATGTAGGCCCCATTCTAGCCATACAAAACTCAGAGAGGGGTGTCATACTAGCTAACTTTTCAAGCACCAAACTAGAATGTGTGTCTTCTGGGATGTAGTCCCAGGTGAGTCACATGATCCACACCTCATCCTTGCCCTGAAAAAGTTTTTTTTCCAGGGTCAGAGTGCAGCACTAGAGCATGGCACCCAAAATGGTCGTCAAGATCTTGTGCAAAAAACCCGGGATGTCCTGTTTTTCCAGGGCACTTAGGAGGTATGGTGTGTGTGTGTATGTGCATGTACCTACACACAAGTAAGTAAGAGGCCTTTATCCCACAGAGTATTTATAATGGCCATTTATAATGTTGGGTACAGCTTCGCAGAGGCAAATGGTCCTATTTTTGACAACTCATGAGTTGCAATGATTCTTGGCTCAGCCCAGGCTGCTGAGTCTTCAGAAGTCAGGAAGCAGCTAAAGGTGACCACTGTGTTTAAGTGGCTACTGCCCTGCCACCATTAGGGCACAGTTCTGTCGCCACCCTTGAGATGGAATGGCTTGTGCCTGCAGGAACCCACTGCAACTCCTTCACTTTTAAGGATCCTACCTGAGCACCATTTGATATGTCAAAGTTGTGAAAACAGAAAGCAATAAACCCTCCCATGCAGGGGCAACAAGAATATATACCCCACAGGGTTGCAAAAACTCTATGATCAGTTCTGCCAGTCCTGGGCCCAGGTAAGTTTTCTTCCTAATCCCATCAACCAGCAGCTAACACTGGGTCCAGAGAAATCTTGCACTAATTTACTTCAACCTATGTTACATAATATAGGGACGCGGGTGGCGCTGTGGGTAAAAGCCTCAGCGCCTAGGGCTTGCCGATCGAAAGGTCGGCGGTTCGAATCCCTGCGGCGGGGTGCGCTCCCGTTGTTCGGTCCCAGCGCCTGCCAACCTAGCAGTTCGAAAGCACTCCCGGGTACAAGTAGATAAATAGGGACCGCTTACTAGCGGGAAGGTAAATGGCGTTCCGTGTGCTGTGCTGGCTCACCAGAGCAGCGATGTCACGCTGGCCACGTGACCCGGAAGTGTCTCCGGACAGCGCTGGCCCCCGGCCTCTTGAGTGAGATGGGCGCACAACCCTAGAGTCTGTCAAGACTGGCCTGTACGGGCAGGGGTACCTTTACCTTTACCTTTATGTTACATAATGTTATAGCAAAGAGAGTAGGTAGGGATGGGCAGGCTAGGAAAATGCTAGCTGGATCCTCAAGAGGGAGATTGCTTGCCCTTTAATAAAAAATTCAGTCAAATCTGAGAAAGATGGCTAGGAGGAGTTGCATATGTGGCATGTTTTCTGCTTCACCCCTACCCCCCCCCCCAAGCACATGGGCACAAGGGAAGGCTCCCTGTGCAATTGGAAAGCCAGCCTTTATCATACATAAGCTGTATTGAAAGTAATGGGAGTTGAGCACAAGTACTCTTCTAGTACTGTTTGTCCCTTGTGCAAGAGAAGCTCCTGCAGGATTGCAATTTTGTACAGTACTTGTTTCTTTGCTCCACTTTTATCGCCCTTTGTTGAATTCATGCATGGAGAGTCTTTCCTCTGATACTGCACATGTAGACTGAACTACAGTATGCTAACACATTTTCCTTCTGGAAATAACATGACATATGAATCATTTCCCTATGTTGGGATTTTAGTTCCTCATGCATGATTTTAAAGTGAATGAAGGAGGTTGGGGTATAGATACAGTGAACATTATTTTAAGTTTAAGTTGTATAGTTTCATTTGCTATAGTCAGTGCTTTTTTCTGAGGGTACGCAGGGGTACACATACCCCTAAACATTTTGTGAATCTTTGTACCATTGTCCATTTACTGCATTTATTTTTCTGGATTTGAACTATAAAATAGTTATTTCTTGAGTCAAAATGAGAGTACCCATAAACATTTTTTTAAGAAAAAAGCACTGGCTACAGTGGTAAAAACTATTACAAAACAATTTTGGGAAGATTATCCTAACATACAGTATAGCAAAAATCCAGAACCTCCACAGTGGAATGCGCAAACATAAAGAAATTCAGTAAAAGAAATACATAGCGAAAGTATATTAATTAAAGCTATGGTTCTCCTTTATTGTCAATAGGAAAGGAAATAATATAGCACATAAACTAAAATGTTTTCTTGATCATTGATTTAGCTGTTGTATAATACCTGGTAAATATGGTTTGAACCATCCTTTTCTTTCTTAGAACTAAATATAACACACATGAAATTTTCTCTCACAAATTAATTTGTGAGGGTTTTTTTTTAAAAGGCTAAAGCAAATCAAAATTACTCTAGCTGTTGCCCTGTTTATATATTCACAGGCGTTAACTACCTTCTATGCAATTAATCTAGAAGTGACCCATTAAAGCAATTCACATCTGTTACCAGGTCATACTCAAGGCTCCAATTATGACTGCTGCATTAACCTTCATGCAAACTGTGTTTTCCATTTATAAATGATGGATTTATGGGAGTCAAGTGAATAATGTTGAAGAGTAAGCATGGGGGAGCTTGGAAGTATTCAAATGCATGGGCTTCTTTTAAGGACAGTTTCACTAGAACATGGAGAAGCAATGCACAGAACTACTGGCTGCAGATAAGAAATGCCAAGAGCCAACAAATGTAAATTGTCAGATTCACATCTATGATTTCCGCCCCCCCCCCCCCTTTCCATTGTATCTCCTGGAAATAACTGGAGTCAACCAAAAGCAATAGCGCACTCAATTTATATCATCTGGTGTACTATGGATTACTGCTTTTAATTGGCAAAGCCTGATTGCCATTTTCTATAAGGGTATGTCTGCACTGCTATCTCTCTGGTGGCTCGTGTTTTGGTTTGCCCTTCATTGTCTCTCATCTTCTCTCTACCTCTATTAATACATTCATGGTATATGGAGAGGACAGCAAAGGAAAAGGAGACACTAAGGACAAGAAATAAATTGTGCCTGTTCAAGCAGCATGCTGCCCATGCCTGCTCACAAGTGTGAGTAGGAGAAGTGGCACATGGATTGCAATAGCATAGTGTCCTGGTTTAATTGCTAGCAAATTAATTGGCAAGTAGAAGGGCAACATGTGTTTAAAACATGGGTAAGGAAACTTTCTAGCCTGGCAGACCAGATTGTTATTTCCTCCACCCCTTGTGGGCCAAGTTTGACAGGCCAGCAGATCCTATTTTGCCCCAAAAGGCAAAGACTCTCTCAAAACACTATTTGTGCAGTGCTTTGAGCTGCGCTTCTGAAGATTTGACAAATCAGCTGATTGCCAGATCTTCAGAAACCCCTTTTAGAACACTGTTTTCTGCAGCCTTGGGGTTTTGCAGGTACCGTCAAACAACTGTTTGGGCTGAGCCCCACCTTACCTGACCCACACCTGTAAAGTGGCCTTACAAGCCAAATGAGAAACCTGGCTGGCTAATTAGGTCTGCAGAGCAGAGCCCCCGCCCCTTGCATATTGTCTCCTGGGCTTGAGGGATGTTGCAGGAAAGTTCAGTACTGACTTGCTTGAGAGAGGTGGAGTCCTGTGGAGGAAGGCCACGTAGGTTTGTCCCGGCCACATCAACTGTCTGCAGCATTTTTCAGGAAAACCCGTGTACATATCCTGAGGCACTCCATGTGTGGTTTTGCTGCCTGCCAAAAACACGTACTCCCTGTTTCCTTTTCTTATATTGAAGCTGGGCAGTGGCAATAACAGCAGCAGAAGCATATTTTGAACTGAGATTAGGAAGGCTTCCCACACCTATGTTCTCTTTTGCCCTGTCACAGCTACAGTAATAGCATGCCAGGTTGCAAGGAATTACAGGCAAAATTCTCTCTCATTCCCTCATGTGCCCAGCGCTGGGGTGATGGAAATAGGAAAAGGAAGATTTCTGTATTTCTACTGCTTCTTTTGCCAGCTTCCAGCTTAAAGTGTTCTTGGGTATGGTGGATACGGACAGGGAGTATTTAATCCAAACCTGAGTAGAGTGTTGGGAGTTGTAAAGCTCACTTTTCATACTGAGGCCAGCTTTAAAAGCCCCTGAAGTTCATTTTCAAGGCTAGCTTGGAGAACTTCACCAGCATATCTCTCTCTGTTTGGTCATTTGTTTTAGACAGAACATGCAAGAGTCTTTCCCACAACTGTTACCTCACGTCTTTTTAACTTGAGAGAGATACCTCAGGCAAAGCCCTGGGGTTTTCTGCATGCAAAGTATTTGCACATAGCATGAGCTACCCCAATAGCTTTGGAATGCACAAAGTAGTTTACCAGATAAATGTCTGTTGCTGCTATCTTTTGTGGGATCGGGAGGCGGGGAAGGGGATGTGGGCTTTCTTGCAATAATTTTCTATAAATGTCTCTGCTGTTACTTCCCCATGTAAGTAGCCAAGAGGAAGCTTGAGCTCTTTTCAGTACAATATTTTTAAAGGTATATAATCAGAATGTATAGTGCTTAAAGGTTACAAATGTAGACAAATATGAGGTAAAATAACTGAACATACCCACATTGTGAGCAAGATGAAATAACATTCAAGAAGCCCAATGGTTTAATTTAATTTGTACTTTTATCTAAAGCTTAATAATGGATGGAAAAACAAGTGAAGGCAAATTTAAATGCTTGCATCCATAACCCTGTCACAGAGCCTGACTAATCATTTATCATCATTATCTTTTTTTCCCAGCCAGCAGACTTCATAGGAAAGCAAGCACTGAAGCAGATTAAAGAAAAGGGGCTTGAACGGCAACTTGTGTATCTCACCTTGGAAACGGATAATGTTGATCCAGAGGGAAATGAAAGTGTCTGGTATAATAACAAGGCACGTAGCATAGATTTTGTTTCAAAAAACTGAAGCAAAGTTTTCTAGAACATACTGTGCTCCCATCCATATTTCAAAATGAACAAAAGATAGTTTGCACACAGTTTAAAAAGGGTTGCAAACACCAGCATATGTTTGCGCAAGGAAATACACACATGTGCAATGACATATGTTTTTATTTTTGCTATAACAGATTTAAAAATGCCACCCCTTTGCAATTTCTACCAGTGGCAGTTCTCACAGTCCTCTGCTGGGCTTCTCACAACAAAAGGAATTTGCTACTGGGCTAGGTTCAAAGTGCTTGTGTTAATACTCAGAGCTCGAAGCACCTTGGACCCAAAGATTATGTAAAGAAGAAGTGGAAGAAGAGTCTGGATTTGATATCCCGCTTTATCACTACCCTAAGGAGTCTCAAAGCGGCTAACATTCTCCTTTTCCCTTCCTCCCCCACAACAAACACTCTGTGAGGTGAGTGGGGCTGAGAGATTTCAGAGAAGTGTGACTGGCCCAAGGTCACCCAGCAGCTGCATGTGGAGGAGCAGGGAATCGAACCCGGTTCACCAGATTACGAGTCCACCGCTCTTAACCACTACACTACACTGGCTCTCTAAAGTAAAGGACTGATGAGGACTGTCCTGATGTTCTCTGTGCTCCCCCCCCCCCCCTGCTTTGAAACAGAATCAGGACTCCAGTCCACCCAGCTTTCAGGCAGACAAGATAAGACAGCCTGCTGAAATTGGACACAGCTTATAATTCAGGAGGGAGAGAGAGGCTGGGAGGAAACAGGAAAGCAGGGAGAAAACACATCCTGACCTAAGTAGGTCACAATAGCAGCACTACCTTCATACAAATGTATGGTAAAAAAATTAAGAAGTGGGTCCTGGGTCCTCAGTTGCATTTTTGGGTTAAAGGAGGGTTCCAGGTCCAAAAAGGTTGAAGACCTGTGTTCACACAGAAATTGTGCCACCTTCAGGTGTCAAATTTCCAAAGAGAATTAATACTTTGAGATGTATTCAGATCAATGGACTTTAATAACTCGTGGTTTCAGTGGGTCTACTCTAAGTATGATTTAATTTAATATATCTCAGAAATTAGAAATGGAAAATTTATTACAATATTGAGTCACTTTTTAGATCCATCTGCATGTGCCATATCAATAGCTTTCATTTATATAAATGAAAGTTATTTCTTTAGAGTGGGGAATATTCTAAAAACTGTATTTATTACTTGAGGAATGTGATATATTTTTATGCTTCAGTGTAAGTTTGTAGGGTAGGTTTGTATGCAGCGGTTGAGCTATGTTGCTACTCAAGAACAGGTGATGCATGTGCAATATCTTTTTCCAGGGCACAAATTATTCTCTATGTTGAGATGCTCCCAGCCTTTTTTTGGTTAAAGCAGACAAGATAACTATGTAACGTGCAGTCATGTGTTTGATTTTCTAACATGCTGACTGTTTTATTGAATAATACAACCTACATCAACTGTGTAGGCTTCCATACACTAAAACCTTTGTGATATTTGGGTAATTTACAGGTTATTGGCAACACCACATCTGGATGTTACAGCTACAGCACTCAGCAGAGTCTGGCTTTTGCATATGTCCCTGTGGAACTCAGTAAAGTTGGACAGAAACTGGAAGTTGAACTACTAGGCAAAAATTATCAAGCAACTATTATCCAGGAGCCATTGGTTATGACTGAGCCAACAAGAACACGGCTTCAGAAGAAGGGTGGAAGTGCTAAAATATAAACAGGCAGGCGTTTAATTCCTCAATATTAAGAGTCAATACTTGATTAGCATATTTCATTTGAGTTGAATGCAAATTACACATGAAATAGGCAACAAAATAATACTTTATGTTTACTAATCATTAAGAATAAGGAACAATTTAAGAAACAACTGTTACTTATACACATTAGTTCTTGCAAATAATGTACACCAAGTCAGTAAATAGCAGCAGCAACAGTCTTGAGTATGTTGTAAAAAAATGGGATTGTTGCAGTATGATTGAGCAAGTGGCAGGAGTCCTGGGCTACAGAGCATGTGGCAAATCTTTGTAGAAATAATGGTGTGATCACAAAGGAGAACAAAATACTGAGGCTATAAGCCCATGAATTGATGGGAATTTGAAAGCTGTGAGAGCCTCCTAGCTAGGTTGGCACAGTGGTGAAATAAGTTCCATATCTGAAGCAAGGGTCTAGGTAACCAAACAGAAATTTACTCAGAAGACAGTTTTACCTCCAATGATTTTTGAACTTGCATTGCATATAAGGATGGGGGAGAAATTCAATTCAGTTTGTATTTAAAGGTGAACTTATCTCATTTGCACTTTCTGAAATACTGCACAAACCAAAAGATAGCTATCATTTGAAATTCATAATTCTCCAATTTTGGGGGCATTTTTCCCAACCAAATCGTGTGTATAAAAATGCATGTACTAAGGTTAAGTGTGTATAAAAATGCATATATCTGTGAGAATAACATACAAAAATGCATTATATTAGGGGAAATTGCTTTGCCAAATTGTGCATACTGTATTAGGCAAAATTGCATACACATATGTATACATTGGACGCGGGTGGCGCTGTGGGTAAAAGCCTCAGCGCCTAGGGCTTGCCGATCGAAAGGTCGGCGGTTCGAATCCCCGTGGCGGGGTGCGCTCCCGTTGCTCAGTCCCAGCGCCTGCCAACCTAGCAGTTCGAAAGCACCTCCGGGTGCAAGTAGATAAATAGGGACCGCTTACTAGCGGGAAGGTAAACGGCGTTTCCGTGTGCGGCTCTGGCTCGCCAGAGCAGCGATGTCACGCTGGCCACGTGACCCGGAAGTGTCTCCGGACAGCGCTGGCCCCTCTTGAGTGAGATGGGCGCACAACCCTAGAGTCTGTCAGGCAGGGGTACCTTTACCTTTTATGTATACATTAGTAGAAATTCACAATAAATTACTGTTGAATCTTCTAGGGGACATATGAAAAATGGTGAATCGATGTGGAAGTCATAGAGCTAAATTTAAAATAGGGAGGGGGGGATGAGAAATAGCGAAACTAAATTCATATTCCTCCATCCCTATTTGCAAAAGAGCTAGTTGGTCCACACCATTTGGGCTATTTTTTTAAAAAAAGGAAATTGGGAAAGTGAATTGGAGATAAAACCAATGACACCACAGGGGTCTAGATTCCTAGGTACTCTAGATGGTGATTTATATCAGAAAATAGGGAATCTCTGTGTGTGTGTGTGTGTGTGTGTGTGTGTGTGTGTGTGTGTTTCTGTGTTTCTTTGAACACCTGTACAACGCAAATCTCTCATTTGAAACTTCATGGCTGGTGGGCTAGCCCTTCCAGAAAAATCTATCTGCCTTGGTTGAATAGCCTGTGCCGGATACCAAATCCATAAAACATTGATTAATTTCATTCTTAAGCCATAATTTTTCCTTTTCATAAACCTAATGCTAATGCTAACTTAAAACAATTCTGTGTCCCTGCTCACACTATTCAACACTAAATTTTCATTGTCCTATTTAAAGGTCACTTAAACAAAAATTGCTCAAAAGTGCAGAATCTTCCACAGAAACTGATACATCTAAGTCCTTCAGTAAAGAAGCTGACGCATAAATAAGACATGCCAGTAGAAACACAGTTTGAATAATGAGCACCTATTATTGCCAATGATTTAATGCAAGCTGACATTACATTGTACAGATCTGAGTATCTGTTTACAAAGCGGGTCGCAATAAAATATAGAAGCTGACAGGATTGCCCATAGTGCTAGCTGGAGTGAGAGAGAAAAATCCATTTCAAAATTATTCTCTTACATTTTATATTATTTGGCCTGTTTTCTTCAACCATGACAGGATCTGATTTTATTTTTTTAAGATGACATTGTTTGTAATCAATCACTTTTTACATCTTAGTTTGCCAATACATTCTTTTAGATGTTAAAAATGATTAGAATTAAGCATATTTCATGTAGAAACAAAAATATATAAACACAGGGCACAATTTCTCTCCTGCCTCATTACCTATAGAACTCATTTGTAAAACTGTGAACAAAGGGAAACTTTTATCTCTCCACCTACCCCTTGCAGCTAGGTGCTTGTCCAGCCGTTATGTGGAACGGAAGGTCCATAGATAGATAGATAGATAGATAGATAGATAGATAGATAGATACCTCCCATAGTATAGTCATCCCCAACCTGCTGCCCTCTAGAATATGGCCATGTGGCCTGGGGTTGATGGGACTTTTAGTGCAAAACATCTGGAGGGCACAATGTTGGAGAAGGTTGTTATGGTGGTACTGGTCTTTACTACACCACATGAATGGGCTACTTGCTCTTGGAGCATGAATAGCTTGCACACAGCACTTTGCACAGATGCTACTATGGGAGGTACGCATGCACACCCCTACCCCAGATTTAAGCCTGTGCTTTGTGGAGTCCTTTACAGATTATAATTTATTTATTATATCTATAACATGCCAGGATTGGCTCCCAAAGCAGTTTACAATTAAAGCCTCTTAAAAGGGGACAATATACCGTAATTAAGGATATGTTTGTGACTAGAATAGATCAGGCCTTTTATATTAATTATTTATTGGTGTGATTTCACTTGCTGAATAATCATAAAATGTAAGTTCATACACGTTTGCAATTCCTGATGAATATCATATATTTTTGTTCCTTGCATTATTAAAATTCATACACTTTTTCCTTTCAAAGCAATATAGTTTTTTAAAAGCCCTTGTTCATGTTTTCATGTCGCCAATTTTTTAAGCAGATGGAGATTGTAATTCAGTGGTTTTGTAAGAAAGGTAGCTCTAGCAGTTATCCTTGAGAAATGCTGTCGACATGCCTAGATTACTTAACTTGTTGCACACTAACTGACACAAGTTAAAGCAAGAAAATGCAGAGAGACCTTACTTTTTCTTCTTAACCGGTTTCCTAAAGTTTAAGTCAGGCATAGGCAAACTCCCATCATCCCTAGCTAACAGGACCAGTGGTCAGGGATGATTGGAATTGCAGTCTCAAAACATCTGGAGGGCCGAGTTTGCCTATGCCTGGTTTAAGTTACAAATATTTCAGTCAGAAGAGTTACACTGGGCAGCACAGCTAAGCCCACAAATAATTATTTTTATATACTGTACAATACAATAAGGCCCCAGACTCCTAGAGCATTCTACAGTAAATGCAAGTAGCTCAGACTGAAGAGCAAGACTGAGGACTAGATGTTCTAAGAGTTGGTGGAGTCGGATTGTCTTTAGGATAAGCTAGGATTGCCACCTAAATGGTACTCTAGAAGTTCTTAACCCGAGGTACTACTTCCGGTTAGCGGAGTCTGTAACCCAAAGTGTTTGTAACCGGAGGTACCACTGTACATCCTTTTTCTTACCTGATTCGAAGCAGTCCTATAGGGAGAATGTTCTTGGCCTCCTGCTGGTTATTTTTCACTAGTAGAAGACTTCTATCCTTGTTATCCTTTTAAAACTGACAACAAAATAAAATCCAGTTGGTAATCCTCAGTGTCCACATGTGGCCTGCTAATGTATACAGTGGTACCTGGGGTTAAGAACTTAATTCGTTCCGGAGGTCTGTTCTTAACCTGAAACTGTTCTTAACCTGAAGCACCACTTTAGCTAATGGGGCCTCCCGCTGCCGCCATGCCACCGGAGCACGATTTCTGTTCTCATCCTGAAGCAAAGTTCTTAATCCGAGATACTATTTCTGGGTTAGCAGAGTCTGTAACCTGAAGCGTATGTAACCTGAAGCATCTGTAACCTGAGATACCACTGTACAGTGAGACTTACATTGTTAAGAAGGTTGCCTGAAGTAGCATAGGATAAATCAGGTTCTGATAATTGGGCTGTGCTATAACCAATTGTTAAATGAAAGAGAGGGAACATAGACAAGCATACAAATTATCTGAAATGTGAAGGGAAAATACATCTTGTCCTTGGTCTGGAGGAGGAGAGTGAAAATTGCTGCAGCTAACAGATTTGCCCACAGATCAGATAAAAGTGCTGCTGCAGTTTGGCAGACTATTGGGTGGGTGGTGGAGTCAACCCTGAAGAAAGTACCCCAGAGGGCACTTGGAGGCTGCCACCCCCTTTAAGTTTGTATTGATGAATTTATCAATCTAGTAGAAGAAAACGAGTAATGCATTATTAGGTGGTAATTGAAATAATATTTTTTGCTTCCAAAAAGTTGCCTATAAGCAAGTGACTGAATCAGTAAAGAGTAAGGCAAGAAAGAAGTGGCTGTGTTGCTGTTTCTTTGGCTTTGTACTGACGTGGGTGGAGGTAGGCGAATGATCTGGGTCTCAAAATGTTTAATGCTGCCATAGATTCTTCACAAATGAGAAATTCACTTTGTGACAAGTGGTTGGTTGGAAATAAAGTGTGTTAAGGGTGTGGTTGGTGGGAATGGTTGAGAGTGAGATTTGCATGTGGGAGTGTGCTATTTTTGGGAGATGCTATTGTGAAAGAAAGTTTAGGCACAGCTGCCTCCTTAGTTATTTTGCTTAGCAAATGATGCTTTAATATGTGAATTCTGATTGTACTTTTGTCTTTGATTTTTTACTTGTAATGTTTACTGATGTTGATATTTTGTTTCACTGTTAATGGTGCTGCTTTAAATGTGGATCTTTATTACATTTTTGTGTATGATTGTTATTTGCAATGTTCTTTTCTAGTATTTTGTAATATTTGTATTTGATGTTGTATGATGTGCTGTAAACTGCTTAGAGATTCTCTTTCCCCATGCGATGTAAAACAGAATAGAAATAATAAAGTAAGATTCCTATGCTTCTAAGCCAGCTTTATAAACACCAGATCCATATAAGACAATCACCTGTTCGTTTAGTGTTTTCTACAATAATAAACCTTGTTATTCTTCCATTTCTGCTGTTCTCAACATAGGTTCAGGATGTCCGGAGCACACTTGTAAGAGTTCTTAAGTTATGGCTTCCCTCCTTCACCCATTTGCAGTCACTAGATTTACCTAACCCTGAATTACAGGTTTTGCCTTTAACTGTCCTAGTAACCTTGGGCTCCCAGCCATCAGATAACAGTCATGGTTTCCAGTAGGGCCTGTAATCTTAACTCACTGCAGCTCAGCACAGTGCCTAAGGCATGGGTAGGCAACCTAAGGCCCAGGGGCTGGATCTGGCCCAATCGCCTTCTAAATCCGGCCCGCAGATGGTCCAGGAATTAGTGTATTTTTACATGAATAGAATGTGTGCTTTTATTTAAAATGCATCTCTGGGTTATTTGTGGTGCATAGGAATTCATTCATCCCCCCCCCCCCAAAAAAAAGATTGCTGACCCCATGGCTAAGTCAAAGGATTGGGCCGTTCATAGAATAATACTGCTGTGTTCTGCTTTAATATTTCCATTTTTTTACCAGATTATTTCTTTTTTACGGCTCTTGCACTTCGGCTGAAACATTCCCTTACAAGATTTCAAAATAAAACATTTACTAAAGGAAGCCCATTTGTGAGATGCACATTTTAACCAGCACAATTAACAAGAGAATGAAACAATATCGTAAGCCTAGGGAAGGCACCAAAAGGATGAGGCAGCTGGTGCTGCTGCAGCAGGTCTTCCCTGGAGCATCCCCTTCCACCCCTAACCCCGGACCATGCTCTGTACTTCTTTAAGCCCTCTGGACAGACGCAGGCTGGGGAAGGAGAGGGAGACGGGCAGGCTGGTGGTTCCTGTTTCATTTCGCTCCGGAGGGGCGGAGATGACTCTGATTGGCTTCCTCCAGGGTGGGCGGACCATTTGCCCTCGGAGGCAGACTTGCAGGTCCCTGTGCCCTTCCTGCCCTGTGAGTTCCTGCTGGGGCTGGCGGAGGACTTAGAGATGCTCCAGCGGTTGGTGTTCGGGCGCTGCTCGCCCCCGGGGCTGCTGCTGCTGCTGTGCTTGGCGCGCACGTGCCCGAGCGCTGCGCCTCGGCGGCCCGTCAACTTGGTCTTCGTGTTGGCCGACGACCTGGGCTGGGGCGACGTCGGCTGGCACGGCTCCGAGATCCGCACCCCGACCCTGGACGCGCTGGGGGCGGGCGGCGTGCGCCTGGAGAGCTACTACACGCAGCCGCTGTGCACCCCGTCGCGCAGCCAGCTGCTCACCGGCAGGTACCAGGTAGGCGGGAAAACGCGGCGGGATTGGACCTGCCCACGCGAAGGGTTTAAGAGACTGAGGGAGGGACGTGTGGAAACGGTGGCTGAGGTGCTTCTGTCTTCCCGCCCCGGCATCTCTCCCTTGCCGTCGGTGGATTCCTGTGAGAATCTAAGCCTAACTTTCTAGCCCTCGCGGTTGCAGTTCGAATGAGTGGTTTCTAAAACTTAGGAACTGCTGAGGTCTTTGCGTATTAACCCATCTTAATTATCAGGGATATGTATTTTTTTTTCTGATTTGAAAGTCACGCCCAAATCATGAGAGCTCTTCACTCGTGTAGCGCGTCACGTGTGTTTGTGTCTGTCCAGCAACGTGACGAGCTACAATCAAAAAGAGTCACGTCTGTTTCCTGTCAGAGCTGACTGAACATATGAAATAAGGTTGAGGTTTGGGGGTTGTATTTCTGGGCAACGTATTTCTAGTTTTCTTTGCCCGTTGTTCTAAAACTTATTAGCTCTTAACATTGAGAGGGTCAATATTCCCCTTCCGGCCCGTATGCCCTGTAAACCTTAGCCCAATGATATATCTTGCAAAAATGCACGACGAATTCCTAGTACTGTACAGTACTGTACTGTATTGTTTTCCTAGTGCAAAGATACCATAGGAATAGATTATCTGGTTTGGGGCGACCTCTAGTGGCTGTTTAATATGCATTTCAGTAAGAGGTCAGGATTGTGTCTTTTGTAAACTTCTGTAATCTGTTAGGGAAAGCAACGTGTAATAATGAATATACTTTATTTTTGCATATCAGCAAGCAGTGTTTTCCAGTGAACAACATATATTTTTAAGGGAGGGAGGAGCCACAAAGCTCCTTTTGGTTTGCATGTCAGCATCATGAATGAAACATTTTATCAGAATAGAATAGAATAGATTCTTTATTGTCATTACACAAGTGCAACATTGCACAAGTGCAACGAAATTGGATGCCATCCCTTAAAAACAACAAAAGCAAAACAACAACAACAACCAAACAAACCACATTCCAGCCACACCCACACCAACACCCATCAAACTCCCAGGTCACACTATCGAGTTACAGCATTCAAAAAGGCCACAGCTCTTGGATAGAAACTGTTTTTCAGTCTATTTGTCCTTGACTTGATGTTTCTATATCTCCTGCCAGAAGGCAGTAGTGCAAACAGACTGTGTCCCGGGTGAGATGAATCCTGCAGGATGTTATTTGCTTTCCTAAGACAACGGGAACCGTACAGTTCTTCCAAAGATGGGAGAGGATGACCAATAATCCTTTGGGCTGTGGTTATGACCTTCTGGAGCACCTTCCTCTCCCTAGCTGTACAACTGGAGAACCAAGCACAAATACAGTATGTAAGAATGCTCTCTATGGAGCCTCGGTAGAAGGACACCAGCAGTCTCTCACTCAGATTGTTCTTCTTTAAAAGTCTGAGGAAATAAATTCTCTGCTGGGCCTTCTTCACCAGAGCAGTGGTATTTGCGCTCCAAGTCATGCCCTGATCGATAGTTACTCCCAAAAACCTGAATTCCGCCACCCTCTCCACCCGTTCCCCGTTGATATACAAGGGCTGAATGTCCGCCTTTTTTTCCCTGTAATCCACCACCAATTCCTTGGTCTTAGCCGTATTAAGAGCCAGATTGTTCTCTCCACACCAAACACAGAGCCGCTCCACCTCGTCCCGATAGGCGGACTCATCCCCTCCTGAAATGAGCCCTACCACCGTAGTGTCATCAGCAAACTTGATGATTTTGTTGCTGGAATAGATGGCTGTACAGTCATACGTATAGAGAGCATAGAGCAGGGGACTCAACACACAACCCTGTGGTGAGCCGGTGTTAAGGCTAAGGGCTGTGGACATATGTGACCCTACTCTAACCCTCTGAGAACGTTCTGACAAAAAAATCCAAAACCCAGAGACAGGTGGAGTTGGAGAGTCCAATCGCCTCTAGCTTGGACACCAGTCTATGGGGGAGGATAGTGTTAAAAGCAGAGCTAAAATCCACAAACAGCAGCCTCACATAACTCCCCGGCTGCTCCAGATGGGACAGAGCAGCATGGAGAGTGGTGGTGATAGCGTCTTCTGTGGATCTATTTGCCCTGTATGCAAACTGGTAGTTGTCAAAAGTTGATGGAAGACAGGAAATAATGTGACGGCGCACCAGTTTCTCAAAACACTTCATGATGATTGGAGTCAGTGCAACTGGTCTGTAGTCATTCAAACTACTGATTGTGGATTTTTTAGGCAGAGGGACAATAGTTGACGACTTCAGGCAGGGTGGGACAATAGACTGGTGTAAGGACTTATTGAAGATCTTAGTAAAGACCCTCGCCAGCTGATCCGCACAGCCCTTCAACACCTTTCCAGTGATGCCATCAGGTCCAGCCGCCTTCCTCGGATTCGCCATCCTCAATACCTGTCTCACCTCATGTTCCTCTACCGTGAATGAGGGGCCCCTATGGGCTGGTGGCTGTAATACCGGCGTCTCAGGTGGCTCCTTCTCGAAGCGAGCAAAGAAGAGGTTAAGCTCCTCCGCCAGCAAAGGGTCACCGTCGACAGCACCAAGGTTAGGTTTGTAGTTGGTAATATGCTGAATCCCCTGCCACATCTGTCTTGTGTTGTTGCTCCTTAAATTATCCTCAATCCTCAGCCTATAATCCAATTTTGCCCGTCGAATACCCCTCTTCAATACCCCTCAGCAGATTCAATACGTATTCAATACGTCGAATACCCCTCAGCAGAGCTGAGAAAGAAAACAGCTGATTAAAACTTAGCCTTCTCTCCTCAAGTTTCAGCGGCTGCCTCAGATCTAACTGACTTTCTATTTGTGGGTGTTTCCTGCTGCCTATGATTCTGGGATAATCTCATAAAGTGGATGTGTGCCACAGTGGCGTAGCGTGGGGGGTGCAGGGGGGGCCGGCCGCACCGGGCGCAACATCTGGGGTTAAGGCAAATCCACAGGTTAGGGGGCGCAAATCCACGGGTTAGGGGGCGCAAATCCACGGGTTAGGGGGCGCAAATTACTTGCCTTGCCCCGGGTGCTGACAACCCACGCTACGCCACTGGTGTGCCAATCACTCCGCTAGGAAGCCTGGTGTTTGGATTTGGGGCAGGGGTGCAGGGAGAAAGCAAAAGAAATGGTGCAACTGGTGGCATTTCTTGCAGAAGCCCATATTGTAGCAAACCGATTGAATTCTAAAGTGCTGCAACACTCACGCTCCTTTACCCTATCCTGCTGGCAACGGAAACTGCTTACACAAGCAGATGCTACTGTTAGCTAGTCCTACCACAGGCTGGACACTATTCAAGCTGTTGTTAGGCAACCTGGAGAATTAGTTCTGGGACTGCATCTCATTCTTTAGCAGCAGTGAGGAGGAACTTTAGTTAAGTGACAGAGGGCATGCTTTGCATCCACAAGGTCCCAGGTTCAATCCCTGCCTTCTTTAGTTAAAAGAATCAGGAAGCAACTGATGTGAAAGCCCCCTGCCTGGGACGGCGAAAAGCTGCCACCAATCAGAGGTGGCTTCATTTGGACGTAATGATAAACCATGCTGAAGCCCTGCTTTGTTTTACAAACCATGAGTTGCCCCACAGATTATCAAACAAACCAAAAGTCTTCGAAGTTTGGCTTGTTTTCCAGCTGCTACTGTTAGCCAGTTTTCCAGCTCCTGCCTTTGTAGTTTGCCTTGTAGTTTAGTGAGCTTGGGTGGTCATATAAATTGTGGTTAGGGAAAAGTGCTCAGTTTGCCATGTTTAAAAGAAACTAAGCTATGAGCCAATAACTGTGGTTTCAGATCATGGTTTTGTAGTTAATAGACAAAACAAAGTTCAGCTGCTGGGCAGTGTTCACACATAATGCTGTGCCACGGTTTAATAAACCATGCCCTAGTGTTATGTGCAAAACAGGGCAATGAATATTGTTTAAAGCACACCCTTCCTTATACAAGATTGCAAACCCACCTATAAATTGAGAACATAAGCCTGATTAAGATTTGACTGGTGATGAAGGAGGTCGATTCCAGCCCTCTACCTTCTCCAAACATATTGTCCTGGCAGCATTAGCTATATGGATTGACAGATGGCACACACAAAGGAAGAAGGATTGGAGCCTTTGATTTCTTATGACAATAGTTGTTTGATTTCTTATGACATAGTTTGATTTCTTATGACAATAGTTGTTCATAGTTAGGACTCTGTATGCTACTTGCAGTTAATTCATTCATCAATGACCAATTTGAGACTATGCCCCATCTCTTTCACACTCTGGAAAGCTCTATAGCTTAGGATGGGCCTGTAGCTCAATATTAGAGCATCTGCTCTGCTTGCAGAATAGTCCAAGTTCAGTCCCTGGTATTTCTTGTCAGGACTGAGGGAGTTCCCTGTCTGAAACGGTGAAAAGTCTCCAACAGTCAATGTAGCTACATGTCGGCGTCTGATTGGTAGGTAGATACATGCACAACCTTTACTACTTGCAACTCTCTCTGCTGTGGAACTTCTATTCCTTTCCCCCCAACTTTTGGGGTTTATTAGCCCATACATCAATATGATGATGATGATGATGATGATTGCAAAGGTTATCCAATATCTTTGCAGCTGCAAATTCAGATCCAAGTAGCAGTAGTACAGGAACAGGTAATAGTTAACATGAGATACAACATTGCTTTTTAAAAAATGTATTCATGAGTACTAAGTTGCTATTTCTCAAATATTTCTCTTACTTTGTTAATATTGCAACTCAGGGACACAGCGTGAGTCCCCCACCCCTGCAAAGGGTTTTGCAGGCATGTCGTGAAAGGGCCAGCAGTGTCCCCATCTTCAAGACTAACCACAAAGCCACTTCCTTCCCCACTCTCCCCCTGATCTTTGGTAGATATAATTCACCATTCTTAGTACAGGTGCCTAACTGTTATTTTCATAAAGGAATGAATGTAATACATGTTTCTCTTTTTAAAACTCATTTGCTCAATTCATTATGCAGTTATTTCTTTTAGGCATAGGCCTTTCACAAATTGTGTTTTGTTTTATCTGTGATCCATAACCTACTTTGCTTTTCTCCCTGCGGTTAATCACTCTTTACAGCCTTTGAGGAAGATCATAGCCAGAGGCTAAATATTTGACCAAATGTTCTCCTTATCTACTCCTGCATTTTTCCTATTTCAGTAGGTTTTAAAAACAAAATATTTTCTAGATAGGAGCTGTTTTGGTAAGACCTTGTAAGCCATCAGAGACTCTGCTACTGGGACATTTGGGGAAATGTTCTGCAGCAGCCATATGGTTCCTGATACTGGATATGCAGCATTTTTCACCAGTCATGACCGGGTGACCTGAAAAATCACTAGGGGCCTGGCTGGTTCTACATACCCTTTGCTTCAGCTTCCTTGGATTCCCTAATTAGGCTGGGAACAATACAGATTTCTTGCCTTGGACCATGTCTTCTTCTGGCCCCTTGATCTTCATCTGCCCCTGCTGTGATCCCAGCCTATTCCATCCTGACTGGGCTTTGGTGACCCAGTTATTTCATGATGTGAGGAGATGTCTTAGACTTCTGCTTTTGTAACAGTAACTAGTGGCCAATTGCTATGATAGCAAGGGAAGGAGAGCTGGTATATCTGGAAGAGGCCCTGGAGGGCACAGCTCACCTCCCTGAATTGCTCCCTGGCTGAAATGAAAGGTGGTCATCTCATATTTCCTAATGGTGACCCAGAGGGCAATTTTATTTCCTCTTTCGTTTTAAGAATAGGGTAGTGCTTTCTTCACAAGGATGTTCTGTGTTCTACGTCCACTCTTGGAAGCATGAGGCCTCTGAACACTAGTTGCAAGGAATCACATTTGGGGAGAGAGCTGTTACATCCAGTTCCCACTTTAATACAGTGGTACCTCGGGTTAAGTACTTAATTCATTCCGGAGGTCTGTTCTTAACCTGAAGCTGTTCTTAACCTGAAGCACCACTTTAGCTAATGGGGCCTCCTGCTGCTGCCATGCCACCGGAGCACGATTTCTGTTCTCATCCTGAAGCAAAGTTCTTAACCTGAGGTACTATTTCTGGGCTAGCGGAGTGTGTAACCTGAAGCATATGTAACCTGAAGCGTATGTAACCCGAGGTACCACTGTATTTGCATGCTGCTTTTCCAACAGCCAAGCTGAGCTCAAACT
Organism: Podarcis muralis; assembly: GCF_964188315.1. Classification (NCBI taxonomy): domain Eukaryota; kingdom Metazoa; phylum Chordata; class Lepidosauria; order Squamata; family Lacertidae; genus Podarcis; species Podarcis muralis. The sequence goes on along the minus strand of NC_135665.1, from coordinate 39,052,571 downwards.
GGCTCACAACAAAAACCAAACATTATCAAACAGGGAGTGCTCCCTAATAGAAAAGAAATAGGCAATAAAATACAATAAATGCAGTAACAGAATAAAAATGATATAAAATAGCAAAAACCACAAAATAAAACAGTCATGTTGGATATATATACAGTGGTACCTCGGGTTAAGTACTTAATTCATTCTGGAGGTTCGTTCTTAACCTGAAACTGTTCTTAACCTGAAGCACCACTTTAGATAATGGGGCCTCCCACTGCCACCGCATGATTTCTGTTGTCATCCTGAAGCAAAGTTCTTAACCCGAGGTACTATTTCTGGGTTAGCGGAGTCTGTAACCTGAAGTGTATGTAACCCAAGGTACCACTGTATATTAGCAACACCAGTCAGCCCTGCAGCATGAAAAAGGAAAAAAGCTCTTAATCTTGCTCACCTATGATGTGCACATTTAATTCCTGTCTCTCACACAGGAGGGCAGATTCTACCAACAAGCTCTCCCTTGGGGTAGAAACCAATTCTGTCTTCCTGAAGCCAGCAGACAAAATATTCATGAAACCCATATTATAATAGCCAGAGCCTGAAGAAGAAAGAATAGAAATGTGCTACAAACCTGGCATACAGCACTCATTTCCCTCCTGTCTCCCACCCAGAGGAAAGAGATCAATGGCAACAGGTCCTCACCTGGAACATGAAGCTATTTCCATTCTCCTTCCACTAGTTTCCCCACCAGCAGATAATAAAAATTCTACACAACTCATATAAGCTAGGAGGTTGCAGAAAAATGTGGAGTTATACAACTTCATATTTTTATATAAGTCTAGCTTAAAACAACAGGTCAACAAAACCTTGTGATGTCCCCAAAGAGACAGATCCATTTGGTGTCTTCCCTTTGGGGTTGACCCTTTGGGGTGGCCCCCACCCTCACTCTGCCTGGTGTTAGCTTCTCACATCATATGAGCTGGATGCTTTATAGCTGAATATTCTTCCCGTGAGCATCTAGGTGGCCACAGTGAGAATGGGAGGCTCGACTAGATAGACATTTGGCTTGATCAACAAGGCTCTCTTTTTGTTCTTTCATGGGAGCACATGGCTACTTTGAGCTCTTGCTATTTCAGCCAGTCTGTCCATAAATTGAAAACCTGGGGAATGAGCACAAGGTAAGAACAGCGATCTTTCTCTCCTCTGTCTAAGGAGCCTTTGTGTGTGCTCTCTCTCTCTTTAGTTCACCTCTTTTTTTTTTTTTTGGTTGATATAAAAGTGGGGGGGGGGGAGAGCTAATTTAAAACAGTAGTAGTAAAAAACAGTCTGGGGTGTTAGCCATTCCTCTGCTGATCACCAGCCTGTCTTACTAAAACTGCCCTATAGTTTCATATATATTTTCAGAGCTTTTTATTTCCTGAAAGGAAGCCATCTATGTCAATTCAGCCTGGCCATCTGCTTTCCAATCAGAAATGGAAATTTATATTTCACTGCATTGGCAAGTGATATTGACCGCCCCTGTCAGTTGCTCATGAAAACCTGCGGCCAGGTGCTTTTCACCCTCACTAGCAAGCAGCACTCCATTTCCATTGCTGGTAGGGCAGGCTAGAGAATTTGCGGAGAACAGTGGACGATTTTGAAACATTTTAAAATACCTTTTTTTTTTTTTACATGAAAAGAGCCCAATGGAAAATATGTCTTGATGGGTTCCCAGTTCATAGCCATTTTCAAAAATCACCTAAAGAAAGATTAATCCTGTGATCTTATTGATGTTAGTCCTCTGCTATTCCTTCCTTACACTTGATCATAAATCTGTTGTTAGATCACCGTTCAGAGATGCATGTGACAGTTTTGAAGATTTTCGTATTAACCTTCTCACAAGTATAATAAAACCAGAAGACTAGAGCACCTTCATAGTGTTTTTAAAATGTGCAATACATATTTGACAGTGATTTTTACTTGAGAGAGGCATGCAAAGATATGTAAATTGATGCTTTGCTTTCTTTAGAATTTTTAATAAATCTGGCTGTTCATGAAACTCATCTTTGCTGTCTCTGGATGGTTGGTGGGTCATCTGTTAAGGAAGTCAAATAATGCATTTGGGCTTTCTGGCAATAACAGTGAATTTTCTTTTCAGATTATATTTCCATTTTATGTTTATGTTCAGTTTCAGTAGCTCCCTTGTTTCTTTGCTTTCTAAAGCCAGCTAGAATCCTCCATTTGGGTAATCTTCAAGCTCACTGGTTCTTCTGATTATTATGTTTGGCTGGCAAAAATCTCCTCATTTTGCTAGATGATATAATTTTGGCTAATTATGATACATTTGGTATTCCTCTTTTAAGAACTGCCTTCCAAAATAGCTTAATGAAACCATGACTGGAAAAATGAGATACAAGTATTTGTCATTTCTGCGGTTAGTGGTTCAGAAGCTGGAAACAGATTTTGCATTTAATTGAAGCTTGCAACTTTGGGGAGGACTTTGAGAGAAGCGCAAAACATTTCACAAGTGTATGTTGTAATGTTGTACAGGTGTACATGGCATTTGATGGAGGAGTTGAATGCAAAGTGTTAGGGAACAGAATGTTTTAATAGTCCTGCATGTGACAGATTTGATGATCATGAGATTCTGTTTTGAATAGTAATCAGATTCCAACTTTAGGAAGGCCACAAAACTTCATTCCCTCTTCATGACTGAAAGCAGTGATGGCCTACAGCAACATGGGGGAGCCACCATACCTCAGGTCTAATTTGGTTGTTAACACCATTTGAAGCAAGCTGTGCCCGTATGTGATCATATGATGTCAGAAGCAAAGCTCTGTCATCTCCAATCTAAGCTCTAAGGGCAAAGTTGGAGATAAGGGATCTATTGTCTTCCATCTTAGCACTAAGCATTACAGCTCTAAGAACAGAGAGAAACCTGTGCCTGCCACCAGTTTGAAATTAGAATTGCCTGTTGTCATATGATGCCAGGTGATTGACATATGAATGGCCTTGCCCACCTGTCAACAGTGGCCTGCAGAGGGTGGGCAAATTCTGGATCCAACCTTTGGGCTGCAAAGGTTTTCCGGAGGTTGAGTAACTTACTGTGGGCCCCAGTCTATGCAGACATTTGTACCCTTTTGTGCTCTGTCACTGGGTGCAAGTCAACATTGCACAATTACTGATGTTCCACCTGCACAAGCATATCAGCTTGCCAGACGGAATGAATCCCCATTTCCTTCCGTGTGCTGTTCTGGAGGTTCTCCAGAGCCCCTCAGGGCCAATCTCAGTCAGCACACAGTGGAGAAGGGGTGGGGAGGAGCCCGAATGTTCAAGCGGAAGCCCTTACACAGGGGAGGAGCCCTCTGAATCAGGCCATCTAGTCCATCTAGTCCAGCATCCTGTGCCTAAAGATAGGTAATAAAGGCACAAGGCGAGCCTCCCTGGGGAGAGCATTCCACAAGTGGAGAGCCACCACAGGAAAGTTCTATTCTTGAGTTTCCACCCTCTGGACCTCTCATGGAGGAGGCACATGAAGAAGGGTCTCAGATGGTGATTGCAGGGTCTGGGTTCGTTCATATGGAGAGAGGCAGTCCTTGAGATATTGTGGCCCTCCATGAGGACACTGACCTGAGAGTAAGCCCCAATGAGCACAGTGGAGCTTGCTTCTAAGAAAACATGTATTAGAATGGCGCTGTTGAGTATCCTTCAGTTGAGTGACAGCTCTGTTTTCAAGCCACACCAGGTACCTTTCCCCCATAACTCCTACGGGATAGACATGGCAGTTCTGTGTTTTGCTTCCTTTCATTTGGATTCATAGCCTAGATGTCCTGAAAATCTACACCAATTACTTTTAAGTGATTTCCCACCCTGCACACAGTTGCTGCTTATTTTTCAGTATTTCTAAGATGTGATGTATTTAAAGTTTCATTATTGATCTGGGTATGTTAGATTTGTTTCCCTCTAAATATGAACGTGTTGCTATGCAGATAGCGCTGCCTGAGCATCAGAAAATTATGCTGTAACCGATGTGTAAGGTACACTTGTTTTCATTAGATCCATACAGGTTTACAGCATGAAATAATTTGGCCGTGCCAGCCCAGCTGTGTCCCACTGCATGAAAAACTCCTGCCTGAGCTACTTAAAGAGGCAGGATATGTTACCCACATGGTGGGAAAGTGGCATTTAGGAATGTACAGAAAAGAATGCCTTCCAACCCGCAGAGGATTTGATACTTACTTTGGTAAGTGACGTTTACTTTATTCCTCCTTTGTTTTCATTGGATGCTCCAGCAGTCAATAATTTGTTCTGGCTTAGTAAGAACGTAAGATGAGCCTGCTGGTTCATCCCAGTGGCTGATCTAGTCCAGCATCCTGTTCTCACAGTGGCCAACCAGATATCTGTGGAAAGCCTGAAAACAGAACCTGAGCACAAGAGCAGTCTCCCCACTTGTAATTCCCAGCTACTGTCACTCAGAGGCATCATAGGTATAACTTAGCCATCATGGCTAACATTTTCCTTAAAGCAGTGTTTCCCAACCTAGTGGCTTCCAGATGTTTTGGGCTCCAAATCCCAATTAGCTTATCTCGAGGCATGGCCAGTCATTGGGCCAGGATGATTGGAGCTGTAGTTGAAAATACCTGGATGGTACCAGATTGGGGGAAGCTGCTATGGAGGCTTTGGGGGATGGTGTAACAGTGTGAGGAGGACAAAGGTATAAGGTGCTAATTTCTACCGAGTACAGAAGTCTGGTGCATCAGGGATGTTACCTTATTCTGCCTCTGAGATAATGATTTCTCAAAAGTTGTTGCAGGGGCCTTTTGTGACCATGGAGGCATTGACTTGTGTCACTGATTTGTATCTGCAACACCAGATACCAGAACAAGAATCACAGCTGAAGGACTCTGTATTCAGAAAACCTAAGCTGGGGAATTAGAGCTTGTGTTCTATCACTAAGTTATGTCCAACTTATAACCTCTCTGTGGCATGGAATTTTCTGGATGTGAAGCGCTGGATGGGATGAGTTGAAACGATGAGTTTTGTATGGTGGATTGAGTGAAAAGAAAAATAAAAGCATACAATGTAAATGCGTGGAATGTATGAAATACTGAATAGATTTGATTTTTCTTCTGTGTATGGAACACATTTATAGTACAGGAAATGTCTTTGTCTCCCAGAAACAATATTGCCACATGCTTGTACATAAAACACCAAAATGAAGCAGAAATTGCCTGCTTTTTACTTGGCTCTTGTTGGCTGTCTTCAGGGACCATGTGTCTTTGTTCTTGGTTTGTTCCATCATTTTACTATTATGGATGGCCATGCATATGAGTTATGAATTATAATGAAAATCTTGGGTGCAGTCCAACCAAGGACATTGCTAAATCCTTAAAAGCCTAAAGGCACAGGTCCGTGACACAGATTTGCATAACATTTGCAGATGCTAATTTATATGTATAGATTTAGACTGACTGTCAGGGAAAATCGCTTAATAAGCAAGTTAAAAACCACAAAATTAAGTTCTTTAAAAGGGGAAGAGGTAGGATATATGGGGCATGGTGCAAAAGACTTGGGCTCGGGTTCCCAGGGCCATACCTTTACAACAGAATCCAGCAGAAGAGACTCAGTTAGTGGACTAGATTCCTCCCTGCCCCACCTTCAGCCTCCTGCATGCCCTAAAAATCTATTGAAGGAGCATGGGGGCAGGAGGAAGAGGAGAAGGGCAAGCCCCATTGCATAAGCAGAAGTCTCCTTCTGCAATACTGGATGTCACACATTGATTGCAAACTGATAATCAGTTGTCAAAGAAATAAACAACTATCTGCCTTTTAGAAGACACCTGAAGGCAACCCTGTCTTTAATGTTTGATGTTTTATTGTGTTTTTAAAATTCTGTTGGGAGCCACCCAGAGTGGCTGGGGAAACCCAGCCCAATGGGCGGGGTATAAATTATTATTATTATTATTATTATTATTATTATTATTAATAATAATAATATAGAGCTGGATGAGGGAATTTAAGATAGAATGATCTGAACCTTGCAAAGACTAGGAAAGACTGACTTGGGTACAATAGCCATAATGGTCAAATTGAGGGGTTCCCCCCAATTATAGCTATCAACTTTCAGATTTGAAAATAAGGGATCAGCAGCCTCACCTGTCCCGGGGAGAGTCTACGAGATATCTAACAATCTGGGATAGCAGCGGGAAACGGCGCTGGAAGAAGGGAATTTCCCGCAAATAAAGGGAAGGTTGACAGCTATGCCCCCAATACAATTTTGAAAGACAATAAAATGCATTGTAGGATTTCCCTTTTTGTATAGAAATGTGCATTTTTCACAGTTAACACAAGCTCCTTACACAATGTTGTTTCAGTGTTGTCAGATGCAATTCCAGAAAAAAATTAAAAAATTGGAAACGTCAAAGGCCATGTTTAGGTAACTGAGGGTGTAACCCATGCTATATCGTGGCATTGGTAAACTGCTAATTTTAATTACCATATTTTTTGCTCTATAAGACGCACCAGACCACAAGACGCACCTAGTTTTTGGAGGAGGAAAACAAGAAAAAAAATATTCTGAATCTCAGAAGCCAGAACAGCAAGAGGGATCGCTGCGCAGTGAAAGCAGCAATCCCTCTTGCTGTTCTGGCTTCTGTGATAGCTGTGCAGCCTGCATTCGCTCCATAAGATGCACACACATTTCCCCTTACATTTTAGGAGGGGAAAAGTGAGTCTTATAGAGCAAAAAATACGGTATCTTTTGGATGTTTAATATCTGTTTTTGCCTACCTTTTATTGATAATTCTGGTTTTGTTTGTAATAAAATCTCTAAATTATTTAAAATCATGTGGCATAAATTTTTTGTTAAATATAATAAAGAAATATAGGACTTTCATTTGCTCGGTGTGACTGCAAACCGGAGGAGCTGCCTATTAACTCTTACTATCCATTGGTGTTAACCCTGATTTGTGTCTGTTAAACGGCACTAATTTGTGGCAATCTAGCTGCAGAAGGATTTTATTTGGAAATCCTTCTGTTCTGTTTGGAAATGGGGATCCTTTATTCTGGAGAGACTGTCTCACTCACCAGTTGGTGTCAGCAGGAGATTGGAAATGTTTGAATAGCTTGCATGAAAAATACTCTCTGCAACATATAAATAGCTTAGTAATTCTACCTTCAGCTGCAAGAATTATTATAGGGTTTTTGTTTGGTTTCATTTTTTAAACTATCTTGGCTGCTGTGTCTTTTCATCTTTGACGTTCCATAATTTCAGTTTCAAAATCTCTCATGCACTTGCCAATTTAAAAGCATCATTGGTCTCCTATTAACCATGCAAGCATGGAAGCAGATGTTAACGGTTTTTGTTTTTAGTTTTTTAATGGTGGGGATGAGAGAGTTTGCCAAATGATTTGTTGACTTGTTTTATAAAAACAATCCTATTTAGTCCTGGTATTCCGCCCCCTCCCCCAGGTGTACCAGACCAGGTAAATCCCTCCTTTTTACTGACTTGCAAATCTTACTGCCATTCTGCTTTAAAGACTCTCCTACTGAAATTGTCACAGACATGATTCTCTGTTGATTTCTTGGTGGTGGTTTCCTGTTTGTGGAATGCCCTCCCCAGTGAGGCATGTCTCCTTCCCTCATTATTGGCTTTCAATATAAATTTAAAAACATTCCTGTTTATCCAGGCTGAAGGATACTGACCATAGCAACCATGAAATTTGCAGCTTTGAGGGTATGTGATGGTTTTTAAAAGGTTTAGATACTCTAAAAGCTTTAAAATGCTTTTTGTTTGCTAATGTTTTAAATATGTTTTATTTTAAATTGTATTGTTTAAACATTTTGATGTTTGCTTCCTTGGGCTTCTTTGAGAGGAAGGGTGGGAAGAGAAATGTAATGAATACATAAATTTAATGAATACATAAAAAGAGAGACTTAATATTTCTCTTTTTTAGGTTACCTTCTTGGAAGTGAAGATTACTATTCTCACGAGCGCTGTGTGGCCATCGAAGCGAAGAACGTAACTCGATGTGCTCTTGATTTTCGAGAGGGAGAAGAAGTTGCAGATGGATTTAAAGACATGTACTCTACTAATGTGTTTACAGAAAGAGCAGTAGATCTTATAGCTAATCACCAGACTGAGAAGGTACAATTCTGTCTCTTTCTTAAAATATAAAGTTGGAATTAATACATTTTGATGCATTTATGATCAGACGCTTTGGTGCAGCTACCTGTTCTTAGTCCCATTATAGTCGTAAGTTCATAATCGGGAATTTAACAACATATTGGGGGGAAATCATTGACAGGGCTGTCCTACAAAATAGATCAGAAAGAAACTGAATTCAGTTTCTCAAACATTTTCTTTGGTTTTTCTGCTCCTTGTATGAGAAATTTGATAGAGCAGCTTCAAAATACTGTAATATTAGTTTGTTTAAATCTCGGCGGTAAAACTTGTACCAGTGCTATCTGCTTGCAGCACCTGTGGCTGCCAGTGTGATGTGTTGTGCGAATAGTGTTGTGCTTGATGGTTGCATTGGTTCAGTTCCTTCATCATTCACTGGCTCCCTGTGGCAGTCACTATGGCTGAAATCCTATACATGGTTGTCCGGTAAACAACCCCCTTTAACTCAGTGGGACCGACTTCACCTGCAAAGGATTTCCATGTATGCCTCTGCCACATCACTCTTAGGTCTCTCATTACCTAAGGTTGGTGTGGAGATAAAGTTGGAAGAACCTTATGTATGCTGTCTTTAGGTCCTTGGTAGAAAACCATATATGTTATTATTAATCTTGCATTGATATTATTAATATCAATACATTGTTAAACCAGGTGATCAATTAGATATTATTATTAAATATCAGTACAATGGTACCTTGGTTCTCAAACACCTTAGTTCTCAAACGCCAAAAACCTGGAAGTAAGTGTTCCGGTTTTTGAATGTTTTTCGGAAGCCGAATGTCCAATGCTGCTGTTGGCTGTTGTTTCTGGGGCACCTGCACCAATCAGAAGCTGCGCCTTGGTTTTCGAACAGACTTCCAGAATGGATTAAGTTTGGCGCTTTTGTTTTTGCTATTTGCGTTTTTGTGGCTTTTTCGGCTAATTTGTTTTTGTGACTGTGTGGAACCCAGTTCAGCTACTGATTGATTGATTGATTGATTGATTGATTGTGTGACTGTGGAAATGGATAAAAGCCCCCCATCCAAACAATGACTATCATCAGTGCAGGTAAGAAAAAATAATAATTTTTATTTTTATCATCTACAATACTGTCTTATTTATTTTATAGTACAGTACATTGATGATTGCTTTCATTTTATGGATCAATGGTCTTGTTAGATAGTTTTGCATTACTTTCTATGGGAAAGCGCGCCTTGGTTTTGGAATGCTTTGGTTTTGGAATGGACTTCCGGAAAGGATTAAGTTTGAGAACCAAGGTACCACCGAAATGTTAAATATTAACATTATTATTAAATATTAATCTAAACCACTTAATGTTAAACATCTCAAAGCAATAAACAGTAAAAACTATTAATATAAACCACAAAAAGAAATGAAAGATGCAATACAATACCATAAGGTACAAACAGGGAGAAGTCCAGCCTTAGTGGCCCAGGAAAAACTGAGAAAAGAAAGTTTCATCTTTAAAAGATGTCTCAGGCAGATTACACAAATAGTACTCCCTGTCCTGCACCACTAATGTAGCATGTCTGACCCAATTACTAGTGTGCCCTGCTCTTAAATATTTCTAGACTTCCCTAATGAAAGCAAAAATTGAATTTGAAGGTCTGCCTGGAGTTAGATCAGCTTATGGCCCTCCAGATGTTGTTGGACAGCAACTCTCATCATCCTTGACTGCTGGCCATTCTGGCTGGGGCCAATGGAGTCTGGCAACATCATAAAAATGGGGATGTCGTCAATTAAATATTCTTTTATCCTTGAGAACTGAAGACAGAAGGCAGGAAGGAAGCCAGTAGTTGCAGCTGGAAGCTTATCAGCCAGTATGCTGATTATGGCATTTAATGATGCGGTCTCTTTTTTGGTGTTGTGCCTTTTTGGCGACAGCCTCTCTTTCTCTACCTCGCTCTGCAATCAGTCCACGAGCCTCTTCAAGTACCTGAGAAATACATAGAGCCATATTCTTTTATCAAAGACAAAAAGAGACGCAAATATGCAGGAATGGTGTCTATTATGGATGAAGCTGTGGGAAATGTCACTGCAGCCCTGAAGAAGTACGGCCTTTGGAACAACACGGTTCTAATATTTTCTACAGGTAAGATTAACAATTAGATATACACACATATTATTGGCAATTTTCTGTTGGCTATTAAGCTGATTATCTAGCAGGGGAAATGGAGGTTGGGAAAGAATGCAGAAGGCTTACTTGGTATCTGTGTAAGGAATGTAACCCCCCCCCCAAAAAAAATCGTAAAACTCTTAATAAACCGTCCCTGCAATCCTAAGACACAGCTACCCATTCTGTTGGCTACAACAGAATGCTTCTGTCAGCAGGGGCAGTTGGAGGGGGCTAGGAAAGATTTGTGGGCACCACGTTGGTGACCCCTTGAGAAGAAAAGCAGTCCAGAGCTAAGGCTGCGTCGGTGAGACTCTGCAACCAAAGAATACATGTGCTTCTTCTTTACTTTGTACGACACCTGGAAAAAAAGACCCAAGTTGCTTTGCTTTGTTGCAGTCTTGATATGATAGGGCAATTTGCAGCATTTACATTGATAAATACTACTGCAATTAATCCTACTTGTAGCCAAAATTGCAGTGGCAGTTTCCGTGTGCTGGAGGGGTGGGGAGGAGTTCTGAAGTGGGGAGCTGGCTCCTTGTGTGAGGCTCGCACAGATGCTGCAGTTTGAGCCTGGGGCCATCTGCATTCCAAGCAGATACTGTCTGTGCCACTGAGCTATGGCCCTTAGCCTGCTGTTTGTCGTGGCTTCTTAATGTGTACAGTCATACTTCGGGTTAAAGATGCTTCAGGTTGCATTTTTTTGGGTTGTGGACTGCTGAAACCCAGAAGTACCGGAACAAAATACTTCCGGGTTTTGGCAATCGCACATGCGCAGGCGGCTAAATCGCGCTTTGTGCATGCGCAGATGTGCTGAATTGCAACCCACATGTGCGCAGACACACCACTGTGGGTTGTGGACGCTGCAGGTTGCGAATGTGCATCCCGCACAGATCACATTCGCAACCCAAGCATCCACTGTACCCATGTAGTTCAAATATTATAGTAAACATGCTTCTGTTTTAGTGCTAAATACCGGAAAGTGTGGGAAGCAATAAGTGGGGCTTCCACCTAACAGAGGCTTAACGGTTGCTTGATAGGCAGAAATTCAACAGACTTACCTGTTCCAGGCAAAAAAATAAAATGATGGGGAAGGGTGATGTACTTTATCATTGTCACAAGAGGGCACCATAAGATGCGAAGTAGGGCTTCTCTTGTGACAATGCTGTTTGATAGAGCCCACATACTAATTTATTTCCACGGTGCATTGTTGGTTCAAAGTGTAGCCCTTTTTACTGCTAACACTAGGAGTTTTCAGCCTTTGTCACAGTGTTCCTCCCAAGGGCAGAAAACAAAACAATCTGTGTACGTCCCCCTCCACCAACGGCTGCTACAAACTAATCAACATCCTGTTCCTATTTGGCATCCTGGAGAGTGTTTGTGTTGGGCCTTCGTCTGTAGGTGGAAATGCCAGAGAGTAATTTGGTCCTGTGGACAACATGAGCTGATGCAGTACCTTGGGTTACATACGCTTCAGGTTACAGACTCCACTAACCCAGAAATATTACCTCAGGTTAAGAACTTTGCTTCAGGATGAGAACAGAAATCGTGCTCCGGTGGCGCAGCGACAGCGGGAGGCTCCATTAGCTAAAGTGGTGCTTCAGGTTAAGAACAGTTTCAGGTTAAGTACGGACCTCCAGAACGAATTGAATACTGAGGTACCACTGTATAACGATTAGACTAGCGTCAGGCTAGGACTGCCGAACCCAAGTTCAAATCCCCACTCAACTGTGAAGCTCACTGCGTGACCTTGAGGCAGTCGCTATGTCTCAGCCCAGCTTTTACCTCACAGGGTTGTTGTGAAGACATAATTGGGGGAACCCATGAGCTGCTTGGGGTTGGATAAAAGTGTAACAGACATGCATAGAATTACATTTCCTTTTGCCCCTCACCCACACCTGGCCTAACACTTGTATAGTACATTTTAAGTTGCTTACGAAGAGCTACAAATACCTTGTCCCAATAATCCTCACAGTAGCCATCCGTGGAAGGCTAGCGTGATTATCTCCATATTGTAGGGGATTGTGCGACTGTGGCTGAGAAATTGTGGGTATCTTACAGTCAGCTTATGGTTGAGGAAAGATATGAATTGGGACCTGATACAGCCATAGAACCTACCGTATTTTTTGCTCTATAAGACGCACCAGACCACAAGACGCACCTAGTTTTTGGAGGAGGAAAACAAGAAAAAAAATATTCTGAATCTCAGAAGCCAGAACAGCAAGAGGGATCGCGGCGCAGTGAAAGCAGCAATCCCTCTTGCTGTTCTGGCTTCTGGGATAGCTGCGCAGCCTGCATTCACTTCATAAGATGCACACACATTTCCCCTTACTTTTTAGGAGGGAAAAAGTGAATCTTATAGAGCAAAAAATACGGTACTTCTCCACGTTGCTCCAGTATGAAAACTAATATCTGGGCATCTTTCTGAAACATAGCCTACTCTTTGAGATGGCCTTTGGAGTTCAGAGAGAAGTTGGAAAAGGAACTTCTTTTTATTTTGCTCTGAGTCCTCTTTGTTTTTTACTCCTCTTAAAAAAACTCCACTCGTGTTTGGGTGGGCTGTTAATCTAAATAAATAATATAGTGAAATATGCACAAGTCTAATCCTGAATTGGTTCAGTTTCGGCTGAATGATACCCGTATAACAAAAGGTATAATAAAATCATGGTGGCATTGTTTTAAAACAACATATAAGAACTTAGTAGTTAAATGTGCAAATTTTAGAGGACAACAGGTACAAGCCAAGCCTTTTGCTGCTTTGGTGTAAAGACACTAAAATATTACTGTGTGTAAATATAGTGGAGTGGGGGGGGGGGCATCACTGTTTTGCAGGATGAGGCTGAGTTTCCATTTCATTCATTACCAGCTAGCAATTGGTTGACGTATGCCTGGGACCCTACAAAGATCCATATTGTTTGCCCCTAGAGAGAACTGCAGTGTTCTACAGATCCTATGCAACCAGATTAAGATTTGAAATGATGAATTGATTCTTAATATGTGTGACTGGGGAGGAGCTTTGGAGTTCAAACTGAGGACAGCGTTCTTCGCAGATACATACCTTGAGCTGCTTGTGCACAGTGTAGGTCTTTGATGTATTCATTAAATGTCTGGCATCAGTGGGAGTATAGAGAGGCCCATTCTGCAAGTGATTATAGACAGCATACACACACATCTCTGTGTGTGCACACACGCACGTGCACACACACAGTGTCTTAAATTGTTTGGTGCATAAGTTCAAGAGTCCAGTTCAATGGGAATGCCAGAGGTCAGAAATCAACTTGCTTGGTTGAGCTATGAATTGGAGCTTTCATAGAGGTTGCATAGCTGTAGTAAATACTATTAATCCTCCCCTTTCATAAGCACTGGAAGGATTCACCCACACAATTTAAAAACTTAATAATGGGAAAAAATGACATGCTTTTATTGCTATCTTTGGCAGCCGGTTCTAAATGCTTCATCCAAGCTGAAGTGTACAGAAGAGTTGCTTGTAGGCTTGCCCCCTGCTTCAATCCAGTCCTCAGCCTCATGCCTTTTTAATAACTAAATGTTTCAGACATTCCATATCAGCACCACCCTTTATAATTCTGGACATATTTAGTCTCCCTTTTATTGTTCCTAATATAGATAGTTCAGACTCGTCAGATGGTTCCTTTTTTCCACAGAGGGATTCCAGATGCAGTGTGCCTCTTTCTGCTGGTTGGTTGATATTTCTATATTGACATACTACTTATTGGCCATGTTTGCACATAACAGTAAGCCAGAGTTAAACGAAGTATGGATTACCAGGAATGAGCAAGCACACTAGTGCATGTGACTCATACTGCCCTCTTCCTCTTCCTTTTCCCTTTGTTGCATTGGGAGGAAACACATGAGAGTGCTGACTTAGTATTACAGTGGTACCTCTGGATACGCACACCTCCGGTTGCGTATACTTCAGGATGTGAACGTGGCAAACCTGGAAATATTTTTCCGGGTTTCACTGCACATGCATGTGCAGAAGTGGTCTACCGCCCCACGCGCATGCACAAAAGTGGTCCCTCCGGTTGCGGAAACCTTGGGATCTGACCGGAGCTCTGGAATGGATGCTGTCCGCAACCAGATGTACCACTGTACATGCAAACTAGTCCTTGTGTCTTGTTTCTCTCCAGACAACCACAAGGGCAAACCAAGAACAAACCATGGTTCGCATGGAATGCTAAGCCGGCAGTCTGGTTTTGTTTTTCCCCTGACATGGCAAAAGGTATAGGGTGTGTGTGATTTGAGCAGTGTACACCAGCATGCTTGCTCATTTCTGGTAAGCCATACTTGGTTTAATTCTGGTTTACTGTTATGTATGCACCGGGCTCCTGAGGATGCAAATTCATATTCAGTATGATATTGGCCCTTGGTCTGATCCATCAAGGCTCTTCTTCTCTACTTAAAAGAAAAAAAAAAATGCTGTCTGATTCTCGGTTGCTGCCCAACATTTTTTGGAACAAAATTGTGGGTGGGCTTCAACTAAGTTGTTGCATATATGAAGCGAGGTCTGCTTGTGCAATGAGATTTTCCCCCTTCTCCCACCCATGGAGCCTGGCACCCCCTCAATCTGATCTGCAGGGCTTAATAGGAGCTCTACCTATGCCAATTTTGAGTGCCCCACCTTCACTCTAGGCACCATAACTGTTGCTTCATTGCCCTGAGCTCCCTGGAAAACCAAAATGTGCCTTCATCCACAGAAAGAGGATGCTCTCAGGAGCAATTGTGTCATCTGTCCAAGTTGTTGCTCTAATCCAGAGATCAACCAGGACTTTGAGGCACTGGGGACTTACCTGGAACAGTCAGAAAACCATCTAGATCCATTTTGGCTTGATAGGTATCTCCACCCTACTGGAGGTTAGGAGTTCCTGTAGTCTTAAACTTCATCAAATAGATGATTACGGCCTCACTGTGTGCAGATATGATCCCCTATTTGTTCATTTAGGAATAAGGTTCTTTAGACCAGGGAAACAACAGAAAGGAAAAAAGGATAAACACCCCTCCCCACCCCCGCACACTGCTTCTCTGCTCCTAATCACCCCCTTCCTCAAAATCAGTTTTGATCCATTTTGTTACATGCATGTCTGTGTAATGTGTAAGGTAAAGGTAAAGGTACCCCTGCCCGTACGGGCCAGTCTTGCCAGACTCTAGGGTTGTGCGCCCATCTCACTTAAGAGGCCGGGGGCCAGCGCTGTCCGGAGACACTTCTGGGTCACGTGGCCAGCGTGACAAGCTGCATCTGGCGAGCCAGCGCAGCACACGGAAACGCCGTTTACCTTTCCGCCAGTAAGCGGTCCCTATTTATCTACTTGCACCCGGGGGTGCTTTCGAACTGCTAGGTTGGCAGGCGCTGGGACCGAGCAACGGGAGCACACCCCGCTGCGGGGATTCGAACCGCCGACCTTTCGATCGGCAAGCCCTAGGCGCTGAGGCTTTTACCCACAGCGCCATCCGCGTCCCGTGTGTAATGTGTAGTTAGGCCCCTAAACAGGTTTGTTCCGAAGTAACTTACACTGAAATGGAAACTTGGACTCTTCCAAGTAAATGTGTTTTAGATATATGTTTAGTAAATATGTCTGTCACGTTCTTTATTAACTATAGAATTCTGGCCACCACCTCTGTAATATGTCAGTTGTATTAATAAATACTACATTTGGCATATCCTTCTACAAGGATGCCTTAGTTTCTAAATGTTTTTATAATTCCCTGAGAACCTATTTTGTTTTTCTCCTCTATGGAAACAGCTTCACCTTTTGGTGTTCTGCATAATTTCACAGGTTCCGTAAATGGTGCAGAATGAGACAGTGAAATGTTAGGACTTGCGACAAGCCTGCTGAGATCTTAAAACCGACAAATGATTTTCTAGTTAATTAATAGCCTGTCTTTTTCTTGACATAGTACAAGCCGATCTGTCACCGCTGCTCAAAAGCTGATTGTGCGCTCTTGTTTGATTAATCAGGTCCCATGGCTTAAGCCAACCGCACTAGTACCTGCGTCTGTGCACAATGTCACAAACAATGTCACAAACTACCGTACTTGTGATAAACAAGCAAAAAGTTGATATGCACACACACAGCCTGCTCTTTATTTCTTATTCTTTAATGAAGACAATACAATTTTATCTTTATAAATCAGGCTAACATTTAGGGCTTGCTTCACACCTAGATGAATTGGCATGTGAAAAGGTGCCACGAATGTCTAGTTTGCTGCATGTACTTGCATGTAGAAGCAGAGGCATGGGATGCAACAAGCTGAGCCCTACAGTGTGGTGCTAACACAGAGGGCACATATGCTCCTTAACAGCCAATAGGAACAACTGATAGGTATATGAATGCTTTTGGAGGGTGGGATAGTAACTAGCCACAGCTTCTAGGTAGTATAGATCTTTGTAGTGTGTATCTTTGGCTTGCTGGCAATTCTATCAAAGTCCATCAAAAGCCTTAAGTGTTCTTCTTCAAAAACTCCTATATTCATATCTGTGATTATGTGTCCTGAACATGTCCATTGAGAAGATTGCTATAATACCCATGCAACAAAAAGCCACATGATTCAGAGAAAGAGATCTGTGCTTTTGAATGAATATAATGATATGAAATGAGCCCAGCTGTGTGCATATGATGCCACGGTAGTTATTTAGATGCATTTTGTTAGGATTGCATATATGCTTTTGCAGATAAATGTTCCAACATGCATGTATATGTATATGTATAGTATATGTATATGTACCTATGTTGTTTAGCTGCTTAGTTGTGTTCAACTCTTCATGACCCCATGGACCAGAGCACACCAGGCACTCCTGTCTTCCACTGTCTCCCGCAGTTTGATCAAACTCATGTTGGTAGCTTCGAGAACACTGTCCAACCATCTCGTCCTCTGTCGTCTCCTTCTCCTTGTGCCCTCCATCTTTCCCAACATCAGGGTCTTTTCCAGGGAGTCTTCTCTTCTCATGAGGTGGTTAAAGTATTGGAGCCTCAGCTTCAGGATCTGTCCTTCCAGTGAGCACTCAGGGCTGATTTCCTTAAGAATGGATAGGTTTGATCTTCTTGCAGTCCACTTGGACTCTCAAGAGTCTCCTCTTGCACCATAATTCAAAAGCATCAATTCTTCGACAATCAGCCTTATATATATATATATATATGTGAAAATGAAAAGATGGCTTTCACACATCCACAATACACAGCCTTATTCTGAGGATATGCTTCTCTCTGCTCTGTGCTTAACCATCTGCCCTACACATCTTTCAGAACTTGCAAAAATTTGGCAGGCTACAAAGATGATTTAAAATCCTTTTAAGTTTATGGAGACACAATCTTGAGGGTTGAACAATACTAATCCAATCCAGTCTGGTTCCCTGCTGTGCAAGGTATTGTCCAGTACTACAGGAATATCCTGGTGGAATGGACTTTACATGTCCCAAGGTTAGCTTTCAGCTGAGATTTCCTCTCAACTCTGCTTTTGCCATCTTCTCAAAGCCCCTACCCACCCCAGCAAGTCCTGCCCATCCTAAAAATAGCTAAAAACTGTTAGCACATTCTGAAAGACTCTAATGAATTGGAAAAAACAAGGAACGAATGTTAACTCCCAAGCCTTCTGCTTTGCTTTAATAGATGATTAATATGAACAGCACACTAGCAGAATTCTGTGGTGGACCAGCCAAGTTAGACACCCATGAGATTTTGGTATGATCAGGGGGGGGGGGGGGATGCAAAAGTAGAAAGATGACTGCAAGTGCCTGAATATAGGGAGATTCATTCATTCACTCACTGATTTGCTACGTTTATATAATAGATTGCCATATAAGTTACATGATAAAAGGAGGAAATAAGAAATGAAGCATATCCAGGGACCAGCGATTTACACCTGTTGCATTAAGGTTGCATAAGGACCAAGTGGAACAGCACAAAAGAAAGCACTTCTGGGAATAGGGGAGGAGAAAACCAAGTGGCATTTGGTTCCAGCCAAGGTCAGTGGGAAGAATAGGCCTTATTGTCTCACCTCTCAAAGCAAGTCCCTTGTCATGCAATAGCTTGATTTGAGGCAATGTGTTGCAATGTGGAAGCACTTCAACATTCCTCACTAACATTAACAACAACAATTTCTCACCAACGTTCAAGAAGCATCACAAATGTTTAAGATAAGCATTTATAGATCAGAATTTGAGAGTGCTGTTGTTCTCAGGTTGTACTTGTAGGTTTTCCATGGGCCTGTGTGAGAACTGGATACTGGACTAGATGGGTCACTGGCCTGGCACAGCAGCACTGCTCTTATAGAATCATAGAATTGTAGCTTTGGAAGGGACCGTGAGGGATATCTGGTTCGACCATCTGCAAGGCAGGAATCTTTTTCCCAACGTGGGGCTCGAACCCACAATTCTGAGATTAAGAGTCTCATGCTCTACTGGCTGATCTATGCTCTACCAACTGAGCTAATATGTTCTTAATTTAGTTGATATATGGAACACTTTAGAAGTAGTATCAAAAATATCTTGATTGTTAGAAATTTCATAGATAATGGACCATTACTAGCTAAAACCAATTAATCTAAATCATGCATGGAACCCCCAGTGTGAGCTGAGATCTTTGTACACATAAGCCTGTAAAAGTAGGCTGTATCTGTATGTTGTATCCTCCCTTCTTTTTTTGGGATGGACTTCCTGTTTGCTGAAGGTTTGTAAGAAGGAGCTCACTTCAATGCCCCACTACATGGGGGGGGGGGCTATATACTAGGCAGGAACAAATCCATCACAACAACAACAGCTACTACTACTCTTATCTATTGTGATAAAGCAAAGTAAATTTTATAGAGCAAGCTTTGGCCAAATAATGGAGAAACATCATGGCCACTGTCCTGGTGACAATTAACAAGGTTTTCCAAACCCACTTAGGCTAAGCAAAATTTATACAGGAGATTACTGTTGGAACTACAGTGTTCTAGGAATGTATGTAGATCATATTTGTTGGAGAAGTTCCAAGATTATAAATTTTTAGAATTAAATCCTTTATAAAACCAATGATATGATGGGTTATGTTTTACCACTAGGTCCATTGGCTGCATTATTCTGTTTTTGTGACTTATGTAGTTTTTTGTGAAGAGATGGAAATGATTATCCATTTGTTAATAGCAGCACGAATGGCCATAAACTAGAAATAGAAAAAACAAACCCATCCCCCCATCACAGACTGGCTGTTAGAAGACTTAGAGATTGTGTGTGTGTGTGTGTGTGTGTGAGAGAGAGAGAGAGAGAGAGAGAGAGAGAGACCAATGCCATCAGAGTAAAAGGAGGCAGGTGGGTGAATAATTGTTTTATGGAGAAATTGAGCCATTTCATAGCTATTTGGAATAATAAAGTAGAATATGCTGCCCAATATTATACTTGGAGTCATACAAGAGAATAATAAATTTTGGACCAACAACATTGATCTGTTGTTTTCCTGTCGTGGTCTGCTATAGAAAATTGGACCACGTGGATTTCTCATTTTGTGTTATCCTGTTGTTTAGAGATGGGTTTTTAAATACATACATACGTACATACGTACATGCATACATACGTGCCACTCCTGGCATCAGAGACGGGAACTGATTTGGAAAGCAGATGTAAATAGGTCTGATCGGCTGACTGGAGTTATAGTTCACACTAAATAAAGCCACTTCCTTGAGTTTTGGCCTGTGCTTTGCAAGATATGGTACTGTAATTACAGCTGCTCTTTATCTGAGAATCGTTGCAGGAGAAAAACAGCACTACACTAGCAGCCGAGCAGTTCCCTGACACTGAGCTACAGCCATGTCACTCATGCCACTATATGCTGAAATGTTTAATCCTTTGTTTTTATTGTTGGTGTTCCTGGGTTGGTTTGGGGGGCTTTAGATGCTGGCCAGTTTTCATTGGCTGCAGGGATTGTTATTGGAATGGCTGACAGCTGTCTGCCAGGCTGTCTGCAGAGCCTTCCTGTGCTCACTGCTGTTCAGCTTCACAGAGCTATTGTTCGCCTTGAGCCCTCCCTCCCCACTCCCTGCCTTAAAGCCTTTCCCAGCCATATCCTGATATGGTAAACCGCTTAAATTAGCTCCAGATTGTTCTGTTTATTTTGTGCAAGATAAGCGACAAAGTGCAGCCACAGCCGTCCACCTCAAATAAACTGAGGAGGAAAGAGAGGAGAGCAAGGTAATCTGGGTGACCAAATGCAGCAGCCTCCAAACAAGAAAGGCACAACACAAAGCGTTAATATGCATAGATCATTTCCTCTCTCCCTCACAGTGCTGCTGTGCCAGAGAGCATATTCTTGGAAGTAAGTGCAGACTAAATGCGGCACTTTATTTATTTTCAAGGCAGCATTCTCATATAGCTGGCAACCTTACTAGGAATCCCTGCTCATTTCCTCAAGATCTTGTGTTTGTTTTTTGTTTGTTTTCCCTGGAAAAGAAAATAGGGGAAAACCTTCTGTTGTCTAGAATGATGTTTAAAAGCAGCCTCCCTCATATGTGTCAGTCTTGATAACAATCACCCTTACGCCTCTACTTCAGTAGGTTTTGCATTTCTGACTGTAAAAGTGTTCTCCACACAGCTTGGAGTGTGTTAAGACTGCGAGATTCGGCTTTCTGAAGTTCTTACACAACATCTGGGAAAGTGCAGCAATAATGGCCTCATTTCCTCCATGGCCCTTTTGAAGGCATTACAAATATACATCTCAATTAGGTCCTTAACTAAAAAATAAACAACAAAAAAAAACAACAACCCCAGATGAGTAGATCCTGTTCCAAAAGAACACACTGCTTCAAAAGGCATAAGGGGATGCCCAAACTGGGCATTCAAAATAAACTTCCTTCTCTGAATAAGAACACACAAATGTTCCAGCCACATTTTAGCAGGTTTTGACCCTCGGAATTCAGTATTCCATTCAGTAGACACAGGTTTTTGGCTACATTCCTAAATAAACTTGCATTGAAGCAAGTTCCAGTGAGACCGGTGGATCTTCCTTCCAAGAAAATGGTTGGCATCTGCAGATATTCTACATTAAAACAAAAACAAGCTTAACTATGTGGGACAGCCATTTGCTTTGTTCAAGACCTTGTGCAAGAATGTGACAGAAGGAAAACAAGGTTGCATTTTGAAAATATATTTTGCACGTGTGTGGGAGCTTATTTTTACAGTTATATAGAAATGTATATAGTGGATGTGGTGGTATTTGGAGTTGCTACAAACCTCATTCTTTATTTTACTCGCTGGTTCCTCCTAGGCTATGTGTTTAGGGCTGAGATACTTGCATCCTTTTGTTAATCCTGCAGACTGTTCATTTTATCTCAGGAGCACGTTAAGGAATATTTTGAGGAGGAGACTTTGTGCTCAGAAATGGCTTTTTACTTGCTATTTTCCAGAGCAGAGTAACCTTACCTTAGCTGCTATTATAATTGAAAAAGTCAGCTCTCTTGAGTTAGCATGATTATTATTCACCATATTTTATTTTCCTCTGAACATTGTGTGCACATAGTCCATACTGAATTACTCTCAGGTGACAGAAATCATGTGTCAGCATCTCTTATTCTTGGAATAGCTCGAAGTACAAGAAATCAATTTTTTATTACTTCTGTTGCTGTGTTTATTAAAATGAGAAGGCTTCTTGGTTTGGTTCCATATTAAAACAGGAACTCTGAGATAAGGGGCGGGGGGGGGGGAACAACCCATAAGTACGTTCATGCACTCCACTAAGTTTAATTGACATAATAGTCAACACAGTAGTGTAAAGTTGGGAGGATTTGAAGGTCATTTACTAATAATTATTTGTACTGAGAGGGACTCCTACAGTCCAAACCAAGCCCTACATCATGGGTAGGCAAACTAAGGCCCGGGGGCCGGATCTGGCCCAATTGCCTTCTAAATCTGGCCTGCAGACGGTCCAGGAATCAGCGTGTTTTTACATGAGTGGAATGTGTGCTTTTATTTAAAATTCATCTCTGGGTTATTTGTGGGGCATAGAAATTCGTTCATCCCCCCCCCCAAATATAGTCCGCCCCCCCCCCACAAGGTCTGAGGGACAGTGGACCGGCCCCCTGGTGAAAAATTTGCTGACCCCTGCCCTAATTGAATGCACAGTTAACTTTCGGGTTTCACTACTTGAAAACAGGGTGATGGTTGCTTGGTTAGATGGGGTTGCAGTATCCACCTGTTCTACAAAGGGAAGGAATCCTTCTGTTAGCTGAGGAATCTTTGATCTAGTAGAGGGCTCCACTAACAGTAGAGGAGGTGAGGCAGTTCCTGGAGATTCCTTCTTCAGATCTCTGTGCCACCACCCATGAAAGGGGCCGTTAACTCTCTGGAGCAGATTTCCAGGGGACACAGAGATCTTACTCCCTTCTTCTGTTAGCAAAGGCATCCGCTGAATCAAAAGCCTGTCCACACACAAAATGATTCAGTTTGTGGCTTCATATAAAAGGGCTAGATCACCTGTGATACTTCAGGTGTTACTGGACTACAACTCCCATCATCTTCCCATTGGCCTTGCTGTCTGAGCTGATGGGACCCATCGTCCCAACAACAAATGAAAGGTTACAGATTTCCCCATCCCTGTGCTAGGCAAATCTTTGAATGACCTTCCAATGGTTGTGAGTTTAGTGGAACGGCTGTGCTCAATGGCGGTACATTTCCAGTGTTACCAGATTCCAGGGTAAAAAAAACAAAAGCCAGTGGTCACAGTCATGCCAAGTGTATACCTTTGCTGATCTGTATCTTTGACTACTTATGGAAAAGCTAATGCTAGACCTAAATGGATCTTGCAAAGATCCAGCAAAGGCAATCCTTACATCTAGAATAGAGACCGACAGAATACATTTAATTAGTGGTTAAGCACAGAGGGTACCCTCTGTGTCTGCCAGGGCCCACTTAAGATTCCTACGATTTTACATCAACCTTGCAAACACTTCAAACACCTTATTGGCCAAACAAGCCTTTGTATCTCTTCAAAAGAACACCACTTGGCGTCAAAACCTATCTGAGATCCTGGTTAGATACACCCTACCGGAGTTTAATATCCTCAAACTGTGGAGCCCGGACAAAGTTCGGGAATGGATCCTGGAGAGAGACGCTCTGTTAGATATCACAAAAATACAGAACCCAGGGTCCTCCCACTGGTTTCCCCGACTGAAAACAGTCAAAACCTGCGCCAATTACTTGGCGAATATCACC
This sequence comes from Podarcis muralis, assembly GCF_964188315.1. NCBI lineage: Eukaryota > Metazoa > Chordata > Lepidosauria > Squamata > Lacertidae > Podarcis > Podarcis muralis. The sequence continues at coordinate 39,029,133 of NC_135665.1, read as the reverse complement.
AATCCCACCCTTCGGAGAGCCTTCACCATGGCCCGTTTTTAAACCATTCCTACGGCCTATCTGTCAGGCAGATATGCAAAAATCCCAGTAGAGCAGCGTATATGTCCTTGTCATATGAGAACCAAAGAGGATCTCACATGTTACATGTTGTATTGTCCCATCTATTCGGCCTTCAGGGATGCGATGTTACAAACTATCCCCAAATCAATAGTCAACTCTGAGGACCAAGTAAAGTTTTTACTGGTGGACGCTGATCCACGGATTTCTCACGTGGTAGCGGTCTTTGTGGTGAAGGCTATGAAAACTAGGGTATGGTTCCTGGATGAAACGGTGAGGTCCCTCCCATTGCTCTCCTAACCAGCTGCTGTATCTTCTTTCCTGAATGGTGGGTTTTTTTTGGGTAGTTTCCTTGCTGGGACAGCATGGCATGAATTTTAGCTTACTTTTATAATTTTATTGTTTACCTTTTAATAATGTTTTATGGTATTTTGTGTAAAGGCATGGACCTCACAAATTTAATAAACTTGTTGTTGTAGTGGTTAAGCAATCTTGCTTCATTTACATGATGCAGCTACCCAGATTAAGCTTTTCTTGACTGCGGTATTTGGATTTACTTTATAGGTTAATTAACACTTGCTTTTGTTTTTTGTTCATCCACCATGGTGAAGAGAAGCTTAGAATTGTAAGCTATTTGTATTTCAAATAACAGGGAATAGGATCAAATTACTTCAGGGGCACACAATGAGGAATTCATGGGGATTATGTCAGTACACACAACAGTGACCTAGCTAAGCATGGCTCCTTTTCCTAATGTGAGCAGGCATGCTTCACGTTCTCTTAAGACACCTTTGAAGCTTTCTTACCTGCTCTCATTGGCATTTTATTATGGCCTGTCATCTTGAATCTAGTGTAAAATATCAAGGTGATTACCCAGCTAATGGCATCTTGACCACCAGCAATTATTTTGGAAAAGAACTTCCTTTTGACTTCATGTATGGTGGGTTCTCTCTCTCTCTCTCTCTCTCTCTCTCTCTCTCTCTCTCTCTCTGTGTGTGTGTGTGTGTGTGTGTTAAGAGAGAGAAACAGTCTGCAACCCAGTTTAAAAACCAATTTTACAATTCTAGTTTGTGGTTTTTAAGACCCCCAATTTTAAATATGTACCTCTGAATATTCTTAGCTTGTTGTGATATCCATGTACGCACATGGCACTGGATCATAGGAAGAGAACACAAAGATTGTTTCATGAGCTCTTCAAATTCTTGCTGATTTAGTAATGTTGGTTTATTCCAGGTCAAGCATTCATTATTTTGCTGCCTTGCAGTTCTTAAAAGATGTTCATGCTGATAAGCCAGTTTATACTAGTTATCATTGTCTTGTCTGTAGCTTCATGGGCTCACACTGTACCAGGATATCTGGCAAGTCTTCAGATGGAACTGAGCAGAAATGGGGCTGCTTTTCTGCTTTATTGATTCATATAAGATCTTTAGCAAGGCTAAAATTGAATCAAGGTCCTGATTCTCAGAAACCTTGTACTAATAAAGCAATTCTGAAGCAGTTCTAGGGACATGAGAAACATCTGTCCAAAGTTCATGAATAATGATTTTTTCAGCCAAATTTTTACATGAACTGCCTGAGTTCCCACTTTCAGTGCCTTGTTGTAGAGGAAATGAAAAGAAATCTGTTGCTCTTAGGTGAAGATTGGAGAGAAGTATGGAAGAAGCTTCCTACAAGCAGTGCAGATAATTTAATTATGTGCTCAAAAGTTTGCCATATGGACTATTTCCCTAGATTTGGAGGAAACAAAAGAAATAAGAAAAGGGAACTGGAATGGGATAAAGTAGATCACTGTATTATTTTAGTTATCCAGACTTCGGAGGTAATTCCATCATGCAGCCTTCTACATGCCCGGTATTTTTCTTCTAATCATCAGCAAAATCAGCTGACTTGGATTTCCAATCCAGCTGTTGATTGCAGCTCCGAAGAATGGAGCTCCATTGCAGAAGTGTCCACTCTGTCTTTAATTGCAATTATGCATTTAGTACAGTGCTGCCTTGGGTTACATACGTTTCAGGTTACATATGCTTCAGGTTACATACGCTTCAGGTTACACACTCCGCTAACCCAGAAATAGTGCTCCAGGTTAAGAACTTTGCTTCAGGATGAGAACAGAAATTGTGTGGCGGTGGGGCAGCAGCAGCAGGAGGCCCCATTAGCTAAAGTGGTGCTTCAGGTTAAGAACAGTTTCAGGTTAAGAACGGACCTCCGGAACGAATTAAGTACGTAACCCGAGGTACCACTGTAATCACTTGTGTAGGACACACTTGACATATAGGAGATTCCCCCCCCCCCCTTTATATGCATGTGTGAGGTGAAAATGTTTGGGACTGGCACGCGTGCCTGAAGCACAAATTGGTTAATCTCCCATAGATGTAAGGAGCCACATCAAAAGGAATTATGTCAATCTGGTTTACAAAGCGTAATGAAATTGTTCGTGTTTATCTGTCCTCTTAATGTACTTATCGCTTGAGATACACTTGCACTTCCTTCAAGCCCTGAGATGCCATTAAGCACAATCAACTTTGGGGCCATGTTCAACATTCTTGGGCACACAGACCTCCCCCCCCCCCAGTAGAGGGAAATGTTCCATGTGCTCTTTGGCATTTCCAATAGCCTAGGAATCTGCACTGTACTAAGTCAGATCATTGATCCATCTACCTCCGTACTGGCTGTGCTGACTGGCAACAGCTTGCTAAGGTTTCACACAGGAGTTTTTCCTTGTCTGGAGATGTCATGAAATAGACCTCAGACCTTTCTGCATGCAGATCACCTTGCTCTGCCACTAAGCCACAGCCATGTTAGTTGCAATTCATTCTGACTGAAATAAATTAAAATGGAGGCGTGTTTCCCCCCCACATTGATTTAAATGGGATCCAAGTGCAGCTAACTCAGTCTGGATACAACCCAATGTATTTCATTTTCATAGAGGTGAATGAGAAGCTTCAGCCTCCATGGAGATCCACTGCAAATGTTGCAGACACTGGATCAGAACCTGCAAGACACTTTTGTAGACTAGTCTATCAAAGTACTGCTGATTGGTTTACCCATACTTGTTTTTAACTCGGTGGCTGGACATGTCACGTAATGGCTCATACATGTGTGTCAGTCATCAAATCACCACCACCATATTTTTCATAACACTCGATATCAGGCACAATCCTTTTCAATGGAGGTGGCTTGCTTACTCAGCTCAAAATCATCAAGTGATGAGAAAACAAGAATATTCTTGAGGCTGTTGTCCTGAAAATGGTTTCTTACCCTTGCATTACAATAAAGCTGATAGGAGTGAAACATTATCAATAATTTTGCCTGAAATGTCTTTGAAATTGTTAAACCTTTGGCCCTGGACTCCAATCTCTTCACGAGTTTAAAGTTTCAGGACAATCCAGGATGTCTGGTAGACTCACATATTGCCAAGTATGTCTAGAAAACTGGTCAGAAATAAGCCATGTTGTATTTGTTGCATGGTTATTGTACAAATCTGTAGCCGAAGCACTGATCAATATAGTTGTCAGGTCCTGGAAGCCAGTGTTTAGGTTGCAAGATTACATGTTGAAGAAGTGAACCTCCAAATAGTATTATCAAAAATCTGTTCTACCCACAGAACGAGCTACACATTCATTACTTGCCAAACTTGGCAAGGTGATGGAGATCTAGGACTAGGTCTTCCATTTCTATATTTTTGGTTCAGAGAGTACCACCTCTTGTAGACCAAATCCTGAAAATGGTAGAAGAATCTCAAAGGCCTCTTTCTGTGTTTATTTCATACACAAGGCAGTAAAGTACAGTGGTACCTCGGGTTACATACGCTTCAGGTTACATACGCTTCAGGTTACAGACTCCACTAACCCAGAAATAGTGCTTCAGGTTAAGAACTTTGCTTCAGGATGAGAACAGAAATCGTGCTCTGGCGGCGCGGCAGCAGCAGGAGGCCCCATTAGCTAAAGTGGTGCTTCTGGTTAAGAACAGTTTCAGATTAAGAACGGACCTCCGGAACGAATTAAGTACTTAACCTGAGGTACCACTGTAAAGAGGATGTTCTTAGAGGATTTCTTTCTCCTTTGTGACATAATGATGGTGCATAGGATCCTGAAGGTTGCTGGGCCCAAGACCTTAGGCCGTTGATGATTTGCAGAAAGGCAGCTCTGGATCCAACCTTTTTGTCTAGACAATGTGTGTATATAAGCCACACTGGGTGTTACCATAGAAGAGGCATTTCTCTTGCGTTAGAGAGCATGGGAATGATTGTTTTAAATGATGCTTGAAGCCTGCACATTCATAAGTAGTCACATAAATAATAGGTTTTTAAAATGTATATCTATGTCTGCTGCCCAGTTAATTAGGAACACCTTTTCAGTCAATTAAAAGGTTTTAGAATTGGTTAATCAGTTGATCAAACATTGCAGCCCTTCTCACAACCCACCCACTTCAGAACAAAATAATATTGGTCTTTACTCTCTCTGTTTAATGAGCATTAAATTGCAACAGAACACTTCATTACTGTATGATTTTTCTCCAGTAACAAAGAGAAACTGTATTTACTGATGTTTATAAAACTTGGAGGACAGAGGTGCCTGGCGTGCTCTGGTCCATGGGGTCACGAAGAGTCGGACACGACTAAACGACTAAACAACATAAAACTTGAAAGCAGAGCAGTGCAGAGCCAGAAGCAGGTAGAAGTCTATCCCAGTGGGAGGTATCTCACAAGTGAATATGATCCCTTAATAGGTTATTGTTAAGTTGTGGGCGAACATATCAGACGACACAGCGATTCTTCCAAAGCAGCTCTTTATTTGTAAGCTGGAACAGAACTGAACTGAGGAGCTCAGTCAGCCTGCTTATATAGAGCTCCACTAGAATGCAACAGTAACCATTTTCTGTAACTAGCCAATCACTGAATGTCACTTTCAATCCTTCATTTGCATACAAACTAGCCAATCACTGAACGTCACTTTCGATCCTTCATTTGCATCTACAGTATCCCCCTGCTGGCCCAGGGTGAGAACTTCAGTACATAACAGTTATCTTTTAAAAATGGGAGTGCTGGGATCTTGGAAGTGAAATTTTTCTTTTAATAAATACACATTTCAGAGTGAAATCATTCAAATTATGCATAAGTACCAGTGTGATGTAACAGTGAGAGTGTTAGACTATGACCTGGGAGACCAGAGTTTGAATCCCCACTCAACCATGAAACTCGCTGGGTGCCCCTGGGCCAGTCACTGTTTCTTAGCCTGACCTACCTCACAAGGTTGTTGTGAAGATTAATGGGGAGGGGAAACTTTGGAGGCAAAGGAGGTATATAAGTGTAATAAAGAATTAAGTATAATGATGATGGGGATAGTTGTAATGCATATGCTGGGGCAGGTCATTGGTCCATCTAACCCAATATTGTCTACTCTGATTGGCAGTGGGTCTCCAAAGTCAGTCAGGAATTTCTCCCAGTACCTGTTACCTGACACTTTAACCTGAATTGCCAGTTCTTGTTCTTTGCCATTAAATTATGGGCACTCCTTATTAAGATATAGTCCTCTACACCCTGCTTATAAATGTTAGTCAGATTTGTTAGCTATGAAATGTTGTCTAATAAAAAACAACAACAACCCTGTAGCAGATGATGGCGTGGGGTGTTGTAAACAAAATCTGTCCCTTTTCCCTTATGGGGGTATCCAAGAGCCCGTATACTGTAGAGTCCTTATGTGGGTTCCCTATTGGTAGGAGTAAATAACAGAGGCCAACCAGAGAATATTGAGAAGCAAAGCAGCTCGTAAGCCTGATCTTTATTGAACTGTTGCAATAGGGTGCTCCCCTCACATGCAGGAAGGCCCAGAACAAAGGTGTGCCTGCCCTTATATTTTAAATTCCTTGCCCTGGAGCTCAAGACCACCCCTCCATACATCATACATACATCACAGAAGGGGTGTAACCCAAGACTACCCCCCACAAACATCATATTTACATCACAGAAAGGTGGTCTACAACAGAAATTTGAATATTGTTGTTTTCCTGTTTGCCAGGTTATCTAATACTGCCTTATCTAATTGCCTTTCCTGGTAGTCTGCCCATTCCTTTGAAATGGTGATTACCCAATTCCTGTAACAAGGAAGGTTTTCTCACCTCCTCCCTCCTCGCAGAGAAACATTTGGTCAACTTGGGAGTCAAAATAGTTTCAGCATGGTCTTCCTGTGCTGGTCCAGACATGTGTTCCACATATCTATGTTTATGCTTGGTTGGTACATTTATGAACATTTATTTTATATATATAAGACCTTAATTTTTTTATTACAGGGGCAATGGTGCTTGCCTGACCTCCCAGCAGCAGGGTCACTGGTGTTTACTGGGAGAAAGGGCAATGAGGTTGACACTGCGCAAACACACACCTAGATCACCATATTGGTTCTGCAAGTGTGTTTGCACAGTGCTGACCTGGTCCACATTACCGTGGTCTTTCCACTCTTCCTCCCAGTAAACAGCAGTGACCCATCTGTCAGGAGGTCGAATAAACACTGCCACCACACACCACCATTTGCTACTGATACCATCTGAATCATAGATTTACAGAATTGTAGAGTTGGAAGGGGATCACCCATTCCAGCCGGCTGCAGTGCAAGAATCTCAACTACATCAGCCATGACAGGTGGCCATCCAACCTCCCCTTTAAAAACTCCAATGAAGGAGGTGTATAAAACTTTTTTAAAAGCCAACAACAGGGTTTCTTCATAGGTAAAGGGACCCCTGACCATTAGATCCAGTCATGACCAACTCTGGGGTTGTGGCGCTCATCTCGCTTTATTGGCTGAGGGAGCCGGCATACAGCTTCCGGGTCATGTGGCCAGCATGACTAAGCCGCTTCTGGCGAACCAGAGCAGCGCACGGAAACGCCGTTTACTTTCCCGCCGGAGCGGTACCTATTTATCTACGTGCTTTCAGACAGCTAGGTTGGCAGGAGCAGGGACTGAGCAATGGGAGCTCACCCCGTCGCGGGGATTCGAACTGCTGACCTTCTGATCGGCAAGTCCTAGACTCTGTGGTTTAACCCACAGCGCCGCCTGCGTCACTCCCAGGTTTCTTCATACTTACCGCTTAATATGTTTCAGATAATGGGGGCCAAACGTTGGCAGGTGGAAACAACTGGCCATTAAGAGGAAGAAAATGGACACTGTGGGAAGGCGGAGTGAGAGGAGTGGGATTTGTTGCAAGTCCTTTACTGAAACGGAAGGGAGTGGAAAGTCATGACCTTATCCACATTTCTGATTGGCTGCCAACCCTGGTGAAGCTCGCTGGAGGGTCTACGAATGGCACAAAGCGTCTAGATGGTTTTGATGTCTGGAGAACAATCAGGTAACCTCTGTTTTAGTAGGACATTATCCCCCTCTCCATGGTGCATTATGGGCAACCAAGATGTTGCTGGGGGCAAAATCCTTGTTTGCCATTTTTTTAAAAAAAGTAAACGTCTTTAAAAATGTAATCAGATTTTCTTTTAATGGATTTATTAACTAGCAGAAGTGGGGCAACTAAACTTAATCAAGCTAGCAGACTCAAGCAGCAAACATTTTGTATGACGCCTTGTTCAAAAATCCATGTACCGTATTTTTCCCTCTATAACACGCAGATTTTTTCTCCTAAAAAGGAAGGGGAAATGTCTGTGCGTGTTATGGAGCGAATGTGTGGTCCCTGGAGCCAAAAAATCAAGCAAAAGTCAAATCGCGAGTCATGGAGAAGGGAAACATGAAAAGAGGAAGTGGCAGCTTTCCTGCATTCTGCCTCAGGGTCTTACTGCCCACCCTCCTCTGTTTAGTTGCTGTGTTTGCTCAAACGGAACAAAGAGCAGGGAAAGCCCCTCCCCTCCAGGCAAGCAGAGGGGAAAGTGTCGTCTCTGTGCTCCGGTACTGCTGGGGGAGAGGGAGAGAGAGTGGGGGAGGGAGGGGGGGGAGGGAGAGGGAGGGAGAGAGAGAGAGAGAGAGAGAGAGAGAGAGAGAGAGAGAGAGAGAGAGAGATGGCTGGCTGGCTTGGGGGGGAACTTTTGCCTCCCACCCGTTAAATCCCTCTCCAGCATTCTTAGCCAGCTGCTTCTCTGCACACCCCTCTCATGTCCCTTCTTTGTTTTTCCTTCGCTCCCCACTTAAAATGTAGTTACAAAGCATAGATCAACATGGATCCTCAGGATCTTTGCATTGGGTCACCCCAAATTCACCATCAGATCACATAGCATGTCCATGGCTACAGCCTGCACCAAAAAAATCACGCACCCACTGTTGCCTGGGGCTGCAATGGTGCAAAAACGTGGTTAAAAAGCATGGATCCACATGGATCCTCAGGATCTTTGCATTGGGTCACCCCAAATTCACCATCAGATCACATAGCATGTCCATGGCTACAGCCTGCACCAAAAAAAGCACGCACCCACTGTTGCCTGGGGCTGCAATGGTGCAAAAACGTGGTTAAAAAGCATGGATCCACATGGATCCTCAGGATCTTTGCATTGGGTCACCCCAAATTCACCATCAGATCACATAGCATGTCCATGGCTACAGCCTGCACCAAAAAAAGCACGCACCCACTGTTGCCTGGGGCTGCAATGGTGCAAACACGTGGTTAAAAAGCATGGATCCACATGGATCCTCAGGATCTTTGCATTGGGTCACCCCAAATTCACCATCAGATCACATAGCATGTCCATGGCTACAGCCTGCACCAAAAAAAGCACGCACCCACTGTTGCCTGGGGCTGCAATGGTGCAAAAACGTGGTTACAAAGCATGGATCCACAGGGATTCTCAGGATCTTTGCATTGGGTCACCCCAAATTCACCATCAGATCACATGTCTGTGGCCACAGCATGAAGCACAAAAATGATACATCCACTGTTTCATTCAGAATGTTTTTTCCCTTGTTTTCCTCCTCTAAAAACGATGTGCGTGTTATGGTCAGGTGCGTGTTATAGAGCGAAAAATACGGTAACTCATGAGAAGGTCCTGAGAAATAATTTATCACTTGAGTGTTTGCTGCTATAAGCGGATTTGATTAAATGAATGATAACCCAGCTGTTTGTAACAGAAAAATTAATTCAACCCTGATGCATGTCCACTGTGTAATCCATCAGAAACTTTCCTGCCAATAGTCTGATTAAGTCAAATTACTCATGGGCAAGTTTTCACCTTCTAAATTTTCCCTGTAGAATTTCCTCCCCCCTCCCCCCTTTGCAATCTAACCAGAATTCCCCAGAGTGCTGGGTGTTTTAACAGTGTAAACAGATACATTCTTGCATGGTTGAAAAGTAACTGGTTTTCAATATCACAGAGTAAACAAGATGGAGAGAGGTGATAATTGCTTCATTAAGCTATCAGCAATGCAGAAAGCGGTTTGCAGTCTTACATAGTTTCAGCAGGGGTATTTTATTGAAACTATAATGGCTGGGTTTTTAATAGATTGGATTAAGCTGTCTGAGTTTTAAAAGTACAAGGGTGCACAGAATTATTGGTAGACCCCCCCATGGAAGAAAAAACATCTGCAGCAATTACAGTTTTGCAACAGACAGAGTACATGAAATTGACCACAGTCTCCTCCTTACTTGACTCTGTCATGCATCAGTTCCTTACAACAGCTTTCTATTAGAGCTATTTAAACTATTTTTGCCTGCCTGGGGTGATGTTTTTATTATTCTATCTGGTTGGACAAGCATCTCCAGAGATGTTGTGGATATTGAATATCTTCCTGTGTTGGAACAAAGGGTTGTACTGCAGGAACCATTGGGTATTCTCCAGCAATCTGATTCTGTGAACTTTCCCAAGGGCTGCAGACCAACCAGGGTTTTGGTTGGACAAGGCATTCTTGATAAAGTTGAAAGCATGGCACTCAATTTCCTTTAGAAAGTTTTTTTCCCCCTTGGCTGCAGCTAGTACAAAATGTTTTCACCCCCCCTTGGTGAATGCAGATTGCTGGGGGCATTAAAAACCTCCTCCCTACTGGTTGCAATGACTACCTGTCAGTTCCCAGGCATAATTCAAGGTACTAATTATGTTGCACAAAGCCCTATATATCTAGGGAGCTGGGTACTTTGTACAGCATCCCCCCCCCACATGACACCCTTCTCCCATAAAATTTAGAGAGGCCCTGATCCATTTCCCATGAGGACAAATTTGTTGACTTCGGCAGCTGTATTTTTCTTAAGGGTGCTGCAACATTATGTTGTATCCAAGTACTTTCTAATCAGAGTAGATCCATTTACATTAATGAAACAAAGTCAGTCATACCCATTAACTTCAGTGGGTCTACTCTGAGTAGGACGAGCATTGGACGCAACCCTTTGAAACGCTTCCCCGAAAAAGGCCTCCTGAGCTCCTACCTTTAGTCATTTTTTGGCTGAGAGCCAAAGAAGTCATACTTAGAACAGACCAATTGAAATAAATGAGCTTAAGTCCCATGGTTTTATTGTATTTTATAATAATTTTTATTGAATTTTCAAATTGTAGCAACAAATTTTCCACAAATCTTAATTGAACAATTTATATATCCATATTTCTCCCCTCCCCCCTCTTTGGCTTCCCCAATATTTCCGTATTGATTTATTAAACAAATTCTATACCCTGCTGGTTTTACCTCTTATATAGTTGGGAAGGTTTAGTCAAAACGTGCCAATGGGTGCCAAATCTTTATACTGTCTTTTTATATAGTTTATAAATGGTTCCCACTCCTTTTTGAAATCCATGTTGTCTCTCCCATGTATCCTCTCTGTCAGCTTAGCCAGTTCCCATGATTTTAAATGAGTCTACAGTGGTACCTCGGGTTAAGTACTTAATTCGTTCCAGAGGTCCATACTTAACCTGAAACTGTTCTTAACCTGAAGCACCACTTTAGCTAATGGGGCCTCCTGCTGCCGCTACACCACCGGAGCCCGATTTCTCTTCTTATCCTGAAGCAAAGTTCTTAACCTGAAGCACTATTTCTGGCTTAGTGGAGTGTGTAACCTGAAGCATATGTAACCCGAGGTACCACTGTACTCTGAATATGATTAACATTGGGTATCATCCTCAGAAAGCAAGTGAAAACCATTTTGTTTTACATTATTTTTATTGCTAGTTTTATGTCTTCTTGTTTTATTGTGTGGTAAATGTTTTCTAAATATCTTGCATTGACTTACTGTGTTTTATAACTATTGGGTAGCTAAAAAGAATGTTCTTTGCAGCCCTGGCTTGATTTCAAGACACAGCTGCAAAGGATCTGCAAAGCCATAGCTCAAGCCACTCCTGCAAAGGAACAGTTTTTGTTTGTAGGCATGACTTGAAATCAAACCACATATGTAAAGGAAGTATTGGGAGTGGACTTTCCTTTGATGTTCTGCCTTCTGGCCTCATGTTTACATTGGACTATTAACTGGTAGGTGGCCCTGCACATCTATCCAAGTGGAAAGTTGGTGGTGGAAAGTTCAATCTGGCTCAGTTCCCCTTCTCTGAACTAAGTTCCACTCAGAATAAAAAGGTAAAGGGACCCCTGACCCTTAGGTCCAGTCACAGACGACGCTGGGATTGCAGTGCTCATCTCGCTTTACTGGCCGAGTGAGCCAGCATACAGCTTCCGGGTCATGTGGCCAGCATGACTAAGTCGCTTCTGGCGAACCAGAGCAGCACACGGAAATGTCGTTTACCTTCCCACCGGAGCGGTACCTCTTTATCTACTTGCACTTTGACGTTCTTTCGAACTGCTAGGTTGGCAGGAGCAGGGACCGAGCAATGGGAGCTCACCCTGTTGCAGGGATTCGAACCGCTGACCTTCTGATTGGCAAGCCCTAGGCTCTGTGGTTTAGACCACAGCGCCACCCATGTCCCTTTTTCCACTCAGAGTAGACCAGTTTATGTTAGTCATGCCCATTAATTTCAGCGGGTCTGCTCTCTGTATGACTAACCCATTAATGCAAATCCTTTGAGTTTCCACTTTGTGTGAAGAAAAGCCTTGTGTAACATCTAATAGTGGCCATGTGCAAGCAGAACAGACTTCCACTTGTGCAATGAGACTTCCTCTTTCCCTCCTTCACCCTCCTTGTGCACCCCAAATCTCCTCTGGTTGATTGGCTCTCTTCAGCAGATTTGGTGGGGCCACAGGAGCTGCAGGGTGGGGAGGAGAAAGGAAAAAGTGAAGTCCTGATGGCTGAATAAAAGCCCACTTCCCCAATGTTGGATTTCGCCAATGTACGCATTCCTGAAATGCATAACTAAAATTAATTGGGCTCCTGATTACTCTGAGTGTAACTTAGTTCAGGGTTGGGGAACTGAATCCAGCCTGAACTCCCCACCACCACGGATCACTTTCCTAGATGGGAAGGGCCACCCACTTGTCAATCATGTGATGGTAACCATGAAACCAGGAGGCAGAGCTTCAAAGGAAAGTGTGCTCCCAATTCTTCTGTTCTTCTTCTGGCTTGGTTTTGGTACAGGACAAACAATATCCTGTTTAAATTTCTGAGCAGCTTTGCACACTTAATTAGTTAACAGACTTCCTTTTTTCTTGAGAGAATCGCAAAAGGAATGGTTGAAATAGCTGGGCTAGGATTCTGTTAAACTGTAGAAAGAAATTTAATGCTTTTCCTAATAAACTTTATTCTAGTGAAGGCGAACCTTCCCCCAGAACGGAGCTGCTTCATAACATAGACCCGATTTTTGTGGATCCGTCTCCATGTAAGTCTACCATTATTAATTCCTGGAACTTTTGGACAGGTCCTTGAGGCCCAGTTGGGGGGCTGGGGGTTCCCCTATCAATGTAGTTTTTATTTTTCGCTCTGGCTGAAGAATTTAAATCAGGCTGGACACCAGCCATTCTGCCACTATGCCATAAAGTGTTGCAGTGATCTCATCTTCAGAGCACGGTTAACTACACTCTAAATCATTCCCAGAGTCTGTTGCATTCTCTCGTGCTCAAAAGTTGCTCATATGTTAATCATAATGCAGCCCAGAGTGTAGAGCTGTTGACAGATAACCACATGCTCCAGGTACGTAGTGAGGCACCATGCCAAGGACCAAAATGCCCCCAGCCCTGAAAAGTGGCGGTTATCTTCCGATAGTTGGGGATATACATGCACATGCCGTTTTCTTGTACAATAAAGCTCTCTTGTTAACCTAGCAGATAGAGAGAAAGGAGGGGGGCACTAGTTCCTACGTGGCTGTGAAGTTCCAAGTCCCATGGCTGCTTTCATGCTGTAATCATGAGAGATGGGAAGCTTTGCCAATTCTGCTTCTCCACTTAAACACTGTCTGTTTTACAACTCTGCCCAGCTATGTTCCCCCCACCCTTTTCCTTTTTGTTATTTTGCCAGAGACTAAGCTTTTCAATGTGGGGATTGTTTAAGAAGATTTTCATTGGAACATATCCTTTTTACACTCTCTCTAAGTTCCTTAATGAAATTACTATGTAATAACAAAGGGGTGTCCAAAACCACAGATGGCAGCCCTCCTCGCGTGGTTCTCCCCAGGCTTTGTGACTCTGCCTGCGGCCTTGCACGGTCCCTTTCAGGCTCCCCCACCCCCCGCCAAGTTGAAAGTCGAGGAAGCAAAGGAGTGGACTGGGGTTGCACTCTGTGGGAGCCTGGGCTTCGCGTTCTTTGCTGCCCTTTTGCCTGTAGCAATTGAAGACAAGTGGCACAGGGGACAAGCAGTTGTGCATGTGTGTGCGAAAGAGTAGGAGAGGGAGAGGAGAGAAGGCAGAAATAAAATGAAGTGTGGCTCAGGGCCAGGACAAAAAGCATACATCTTCCTAAGTCGTACAGCCTCCAAGCATGTATTTTAGCCCTTCTAGTTCTGCATAAAGTTTTATGAAGTTTTGCCAGGTGGGACTTGCTGGCACACTCTGCATGGCCTGGAAGCCACATGCTGCACAACTTCCCTTGGCTGTATGGGGCCTTCTCTGCGTTCTTTGGGGGCTGTGTTTTGCAAGGGCTGCCTTAAATAGTTTGCTGCAGGTGACAGCTGCTGTTCCAAGAAAACTGACACAGATGTCATAGGCTGGCTAGACCCAGAGGAATGGTGGGAGGCACCAGCTGGGGAACCCCCAAGGGAAGGAGGCTCAGAGCCAGGGGTTGGTGGTGGGACAATGATGAGTGGTCAGAGGCAGAAGCCTGGGAAGAGGAGGTGTCGGAAGCTGAACAGATAAAAGGGTTTAGCGAGCAGGGACAGTCTGTGACAGAGAGTAGTGCAGAAGCAGAAGCTGGAGCAGGAGAAGAGGGAGGCCAAGAGGCAGAGATGAGTCAGACTGGTGAAGAAGCCAAGGTATCTCGCACTCTTGCTGTGACAAATTCCCTTCTCCCCTGGTCTCCCAGAACCAGAAGAGGTATGAAGAGGGAGGAGCAGAGACAGACTCATCAAGAGTGTCTCAGATTGTTTGGGAAGGACTTAGAGGAGGAGGAGTCTTAGACAGCTATGGGAAGGTGGGGATCTTCAGCCTCCACAACTGCCTTGGTAGGCAAGACTTACTGAGAAGTGTTAGTGTGCTCATTAGGCCTGGCTCCCCTGAGCAAGCCTTGTTTCTTCTAATAAAGAATTAACCTCACATACTCCATGTGATTTATTGCTGGCTGGTTCCCTGACAAAAGCTGCAAATGAGTCATTTGTGACTCCCCCCCCCCCATATTTCGTGTATTGTATTTACCGGGATATCTCACCTTCGCCCCTTTCTGTAGAATGCAAGGTAGCGTCTATAGAGTTTGTAAGCAGTCTCCTATCTATACCCTGACCCAGGGCCGGATTTAGGTTTGATGAGGCCATAAGCTGCTGAAGGTAATGGGGCCCTTTATATGTCCAGCTGTCTTTTGTCAACAGCAAATTGTTGCTATTTTTTTGTGTTGAATATATGTTATATGGTAATTTATGGACCTAATAGGTATCTAAAGCCATTTGCACATAACAAAATATGTATTTTATCAAAGTAATTGTTGAACTGAAATACAATTAAGAAGAAGTATATTAATAGTAAAATACAATTAAAGGTAAAGGGCCCCCTGACCGTTAGGTCCAGTCGCGGATGACTCTGGTCACCGACTGGCCGAGGGAGTCGGTGTACAGCTTCCGGGTCATGTGGCCAGCATGACTAAGCCGCTTCTGGCAAACCAGAGCAGCGCACGGAAACACTGTTTACCTTCCTGCTGGAGCAGTCCCTATTTATCTACTTGCACTTTGACGTGCTTTCGAACTGCTAGGTTGGCAGGAGCAGGGACCGAGCAATGGGAGCTCATCCCATCGTGGGGATTTGAACTGCCGACCTTCTGATCGGCAAGCCCTAGGCTCTGTGGTTTAGACCACAGCGCCATCCGTGTCCCTGAAATACAATTAAGAAGAAGTATATGGGGGGGGGGGCAAGAGAGTGGGGCCCTAAGCTATAGCATGTTTAGCTTATACATAAATCCGACACTGCCCTGACCAGACCCAGATCTTCTTAGCTTCATCTAGGTTGTTGCATCATGTGCCTTCAGAGTATTGTCTACATTGACTGCCAGCAGATCTTTAGGATTTCAGGCAGAGGTCTCTTCCAGCCCCACCTAGAGGTACCTGGGATCAAACCTGAGACCTTCTTCCAGCAAAGTGGCCGCTCTACCATGAGCTGTTGCTCTTCTACCTCTGAGAGTAAGAAAGGGACGGGTTCCAAGCCACAAGGAACGGCCTTCAGGAAGTGTTTAGCCGTACCACCTAGCAGTTTGAAAGTTATACAGTAATT
The DNA here is from genome assembly GCF_964188315.1 of Podarcis muralis. NCBI lineage: Eukaryota > Metazoa > Chordata > Lepidosauria > Squamata > Lacertidae > Podarcis > Podarcis muralis. The sequence continues at coordinate 39,013,381 of NC_135665.1, read as the reverse complement.
TTGGATTTGATACCTGCCTAAAGCAGCAGCTTCTCTGTACAGAAGCAACATGAGTACATGTTCCATTATTGGCTGGGTCATTACTCCAAGCTGGCTGGTGCAAATCCTGGTTGTTCCAAATTCTCTCAAAAGAATCCTGTCTATTGGTTCCCATTATGAATGTCACTTTCTAACACAGCTCCTCTTCTGGAATCCATATTCTGTGGTGCTAGTTGAACCCAGATGAGTTGACAGTTGACAGTGATTTCATTGTTGTAAACAGCTCAGAAGCCATTTTGGCATATGAGGGGGGTGTGTGTGTGTGGGTGTGTGTATGTTTTTTCCCTACACCTCCCTGTCCCAATTTTGAGCAATACAGTATATCTCAAGGCAATGAGAGTTTCTGTATGAATAGCATTCATACAGCGCTTGACACTTAAGAAAAGCAACAACCCAGCGAAACGTCACAAAAATGCATCATCTTTATTTATGCACCCAGCTGGCATCATTTGTCATTCTCTAGGTTCTCTTGCGTCAACATCTGCTACCCAGGCCATCCTTTCCACCTTTTTCTTACTGCAGGAGAATGTAGGAGCAGTCGGGCCCGAGACTTGTATTCACTGGGATTTTTCGACACTTTTACAACAATGCCTTCTATTATAGGGGTTCTCTGCATTATTTGTTCACTCTGCTTTGAGAAAATTCTTGCATGCAAAGCTACCAAAGCTTAAGCAATGTCTGGCCAACAGCACTTACCTGGTTTGCCAGCATGGCTGTCACTCCATCTTACTAGGAGGGGCTAGTCTGGCACAGTGAGGATGCATTGCTGGGAGCACCGGATTGGTTCTGCCAGGGCGTCTGCACTGTGATGATCTCCCAGCTGCGTGCATCACCTCTTCCAGTAATCTGCAATGACACCCATGTCAGGAGGCCAGGTAAGCATGGCTGCTTCTCACATCCATGAACCCCAGTCATGAGGAAAGAAAACAGCTTTGTACATGGCATCTGGATCTCAGTGCCATAGTGAGGGCCATAGCTTAGTGGCAGATGCTCAGCTATGCATACAGAAGGTCCTAGGTTCATTCCCCAGTATCTCTCAGTAGGGTTGGGGGAGAATGTGGTTTGAAATCCTGGAGAGTCACTGCCAACCAGTGTAGGCAATATTGATCCAGAGGTAACAATGGTTTGGCACAGTTTAAGGCAGCTCCCCATGTTCTTTTGTACTGGCCCTCTGTCTGTGCAAAAGAAAATGGAGGCTTTGATTCTGCCTTCTCACCAAACAGATGGTTGAGAGTGTGTTGGGCAAATTCTGTCCTGCGTGAGTCTTTTTGGTACAGGGAAATATGTGCACAGCTACAGTCTGTGCCAGTGTTTACTCCTGTTGGACTGAGACAAAGGTGACTGAGACATTGTACTCTGGTTAATTTGTGCCTTTTAAAATATCTGTGGAACTCATTTTAAAACTGAAAAATAATTATACCTTCAAAATCTCGCCTCGACTTGCAATCTTTCTAGTCAAATGCAACTCAGCAACCATGTATGTATGGTGGCCTGCCCAGGACCATGGCAGCCCCCCCCCCTTTTTTTTGCAGCCCCAGACTGGTACTGAAAATTGCAACTTTCTCAAGTCCCTTCTGGGAGCGCATACATGGCAGGTAGGCTGCATTCAGTTTAGTAGATTGAAAGTTTTGAAGGCTGCTTTGGGTGAAAATTGAAGGGACCAGTTGCTTTGCATTACACACTTTATTGTTCTAATTTTATCCATAATAATTTAGCAGGTTTTTTAAAAAGACTGTTTTTGGAAAACATATTAGGAGCAACTCAAGCTATTAGAAGCATATTTCATGGTCATAGTCCTCAGAATAGTCAACCTATTTTCAGATTATGAGTCTGAGCATCACAGCTCTTGAATAGGTCAGTAGGTTTTTTTACAGACACTCAAAAATCACTGTCTCAACACAGACTTGCCCTCCACAGTTGCAATGGCAGACTTCTGGAATGAAGATTATTTGCGCCAAATAGAATACATGTAGGTTCAAGCTCACCACAGAAAATGATAGATCTGGGAACAATTTTACTGAGCATGAGTGTTGCTAACCTCTCTTGGAATAACTTGCACCTTTTCCTCTGATGTTTCTGCCCATTTCTGAACAGTAGGGGGGAGGTGAAGAAAGAACATAATAACATGGGAAGTGCTCAGCTATGATATATGTTTCATTCAGAGATATTGACCTCTATGCATTATGTCTGCTTTTGAGGGTCAAACTAGACGTGACAATGGCAGCTTCATTCTGCCCTGTTGACTCAGGAGCATAGGAACCTGTAAATGCACAGGAGAAATCCATAGGAACAAAAAAACAAACAAACTCTGTAACCACCAGGACTGAGGATCCCCTCAAAGGACCTTCCACAGAGACACCCGCTAAAGTGCCTGTCAGGAGCAGGTCAGCCATAAATCACACAGAGTAAGTGAAGTTAACTCTTTATTAGAACAAACAAGGGCTGTTTAGTAGTGTCAGGCCTAATGAGCACAGCAACTCTTCTTGGTAACCAGTACACCAAACTGGCTCCCTCTTGAAACTTCCAGATGCTGGAAAAGACACAGGTCTCTGGCTTCTTGTGCCTGAACCTTGTTTCACTTTCATACTGTGTTGACTGTTGACCTTGCTGTGTTGACTGTTGCTTGACCTTGCCTCTGGGTTACCTCTTGGACTGATACCCTCTGTTTGACCTTGGCTTATTTGGTCACTGCTGGGCCCCCATATAATCGTTTATTGGTGAGTTTTTTGGGCAGAAGACTTGGACCTTCCTGAATTGGGATCCTATTACCTAAGGGCACCTGCTGGAGCATGATAAGGTAAAGGTAAAGGTACCCCTGCCCATACGGGCCAGTCGTGACCGACTCTAGGGTTGCACGCTCATCTCGCTCAAGAGGCTGGGAGCCAGCGCCGTCCGATGACACTTCCGGGTCACGTGGCCAGTGTGACGAAGCTGCAACTGGCGAGCCAGCACCAGTGCCGCACATGGAAACGCCGTTTACCTTCCCGCTATAAAGCGGTACCTATTTATCTACTTGCACTTAGGGGTGCTTTCGAACTGCTAGGTGGGCAGGAGCTGGGACCGAACGACGGGAGCTCACCCCGCCGTGGGGATTTGAACCGCCGACCTTACGATCAGCAAGTCCTAGGCACTGAGGTTTTACCCACAGCGCCACCTGCGTCCCTGCTGGAGCATGATAGGAGACTGTAATTAGTTGGAAAGTTCTCCTGTAGGAGTTCCATTGGGAAAGAATAGGAGCTGTGCCAAGGCATAGTGCTTTCAGTGGAACTAGTGCAGGAGATCTTCCCATTGGTTTGTGCCTTAAAACACAATAGCAGTTATTGTACATGTTCCTTATCAGTTTGTACAACAGGGTTAGTTGAGCCTCCTTTTCTCTCTCCAATAGTCTGGGCCAAACTACTTTTCAAAGTTTTAAAAATGCCTTGGGACACAGTTCTGAAGGAAATAAGCCATGCTAAACACATGCTATCACTTGTGGACATGTGCCCACCTGAGACTCAACAATGCCACACTGAATACGGAGTCAGTGTCTAGAGCAGGGGTCAGCAAACTTTTTCAGCAGGGGGCAAGTCCACTGTCCCTCAGACCTTGTGGGGGGCTGGACTAGATTTTTTGGGGGGAAATGAACAAATGCCTATGCTCCACAAATAACCCAGAGATGCATTTTAAATAAAAGGACACATTCCACTCATGTAAGAACACACTGATTCCCGGACCGTTCACGGGCTGGATTTAGAAGGCGGTTGGGCCAGATTTGGCCCCCAGGCCTTAGTTTGCCTACCCATGGTCTAGAGACACACAAATCACTTCTCTCCCTTAATCAATAACCTACCTTTGCATATTCTCTTGGCATTCTGCTTAATATTTTCATATGAAATTTCAAACGGAACACTTAATAAAAAAAGCATGTAATTCCCTAATGAATATGCTAATTGAATTTGCCATATAAAAGAATAAAACCACATAATAAGTATGTGTTTCAAATTAAGTGCACTTATGTGCACTGGGGAAAGTATTGCGAAATGTACAATATCATACACATTTGTTATAACTTTGCATCGTTTCTTTAAAAACAGCTCTCCAAGTTATTGATGGCTTGGCAGCTGTGAGGATGACGTCAGCTCTTCCATTGTGAAGCCTCTGCTTTCTTTTAGATAGTCTTATGGCATTTCATCAAGTTTCGGTGATTCAGCTGAATTAAAAACCAACTGGCTTTGAGTCAAAATTCCCTTAACTGCTAAACCAAACATATTCCTGACCACATAGCCAATGCTAGATGCCCTGTCTCATAGCAGCACTGAAGCTCTATATCCTATTGTAGGCAATTGTTGTTTTTCAGAATCTGAACTGAATGACCTAGAGAAAGCAATGGAACAATTGGAACTAAGGGTTGTTAGCCAAAGTCTGTCAATATATTTCCTTACTTATCATGGTCATTCATTAATAAAACATGAGATATTCACCACCTTGGCAAGACAGACGTTCTTTTTATCATCTTGGAGAGAAAAAGGCAGGGTTTTATCAGATGCTTCAAAGGACTGACTTCCAAACTTGTTTTTTTTAGGTGTTGCTAGGTAGAGAGATGTCAATGTAAAGCTCTTTCACCATTGCTCAAAATTCTATGCATTCTTCAAATGGAAAAACTGAAAAAAGTGGCCTGCTTGCCTACTGGTTGTAGTTGGGTTATGGTTGTGCTTGCTTGAAGGCATTGACTCAGAGCATAGAAATTAAGAGGTACTTAGTCCGAGCCAATTTAATCAAAATCTGACATTTGTAAGGACATTACTTGGTGCATTCTACTAATAGCTGCATGGAACAGCCATACTTTGGTATGTATCTGACAACCACCCAACGCTCATTTAATTCATAATAATTTATTATATGCACAGAAACAGTGTTAAAGGTACATGTGCAATATTAAAAGCTCCCTGATTAAAAATAACAATAGTGAGCTTTAACTATCCATAGTTTCATAGCCTCAATGCACAGCTTGGCTTTCAGTTTGACTGAGCAGCTGATGGCAGGGTGTGTGAGCTGATTTATTTGATCCGTGAAGGCGTTTGTGAGTGCTATGAACCTTACCACTAAATGCATAGAGTTCTCTCCTGATTGCAGTGGGATTCTGTGACTTGTGAATTATACCGTGTGCCACTGCTGTGCCACATTCCAGTCTTGGTGGTGCGCTGTCACTTTCAACAACCTCCATTGCCATCCGTGATTGCCTTTCTCTGGTATTCCTTTCTAGCAGAGTGTGGACTGTGCAGTCTAGCAAAGTTTTCTACATTGTTCTGCAAAATTGTATGTCACATTTGTGGATACCTGCACAGTATCTGTGCTCTTGAATTGGTGCCATAATTTATGATGGAATTGCCCGTATCATTTTTAAGTAATACTTTATGGTGTGTGGATATTTGGTTTATAATAAATCACCTTTGAATTCCAGTGACATTATATATTGCGTCTGCAAGGAACACCAGAAGAATTTGTCTTTATTATGGGACAGTTAACTCCTAGGGGTCCCATTTTTCACCAGGGCTAAAAAGATTCTTTTGACTTATTACACAGCCAAATTGATTTGTGCCATTCATACTTCTTTTCACCACTGGGAAAATATGAATTTGCATAAAGAGAACAAACACTCGTTGTAAGTAGATGGTGTGTACTGTTTTTGTGGGTCCATAAATGTGTGGGTGTGCTTTCTCTAAAGGAATAAAAATGGCATTGCCCTTTATGTTCATGTTTATGCGCAGCTAACACCTGGCATTATTTGAAACTTAAAAAAATAAGTGTGTTAACAAATCCCATCATTTTGATATGATCTTTTCCTGCTGCTGACTTGGTGAATTTGAAACCTCAGAAAGATAATGGCTGCAACATATATACAGGCCATTTGGTCTCAAACTCCCAGGAAGATTATCCTGTATCCAGATACTTGGATATGAAGTCCTACTGGAAAGAAGCAGCTTTCAATAAAATGCAGTTTGGTTCAACCCTAAAATTGGCAATCAGATAGATTATGCCTCTACAGCTTGTGATCCACCATGTGGAATGCAGCCATTAATGTTGGTCTGCCAGATAACCAATGAACCTACTGTTTTTGTTTCCTTTCTGCAACTGAAAAATGAAGACACATAGCCCAAGTAGAAGAACAGACCCTAAGTAGAAAAAAAGAAGAAGTAGGTAAAATATAAATATCCCTCATTAGTTTTCCTTGCCCATTGTCCTATAATAACTAATTTAATTCCCATATTTTCCATCCTAACCAGCCATTTCCTTCAAAATATTGTATTTAGATACTTTACTGAAAATTAAAATTAATTTAATTAGCTACATTTCCTTTTTCCATTAGTTCACATACTGTAGTTCTTTGTTTTACAAAATATCAGACTGGAGGGGAGGACCTTTAGTTTAGTTGTATGGCTGGAGCACATGCTCTGCATGCAAAAACTCCCATGTTAATTCAAAGTGTCTCCATTGCAAGAGTCTTAAGGAGCAGAGAAGACCCCTCCCTAGGACCCTGGAGAACCATTTCCAGTCACAGTAGACAGGGATGGGTTAGATAAACCAAGTTTTGATTCTGTGTGAGACAGTTCAATTTACTCATATATTTGCAATATATATTTTGCTGAATGAGTGCTGCACCTGTATCTGGAAGCTAGACAAGAACCTTTTTGTATCTTTTAACAAAGGCAAGATAGCAACATGAAACTCCTAAGTCTTGTGCCACCTAGTGACTACCGTATTTTTCGCTCTATAGGGCACACCGGACCATAGGGCGCACCTAGTGGTTTTTTTTTTGGGGGGGGGAATAAAGAAGGATAGCCAAGATCCATCCCGCTGGCTGTCTTGGCTTCCTCTTTAGCCACGCGCAACCTCTCCAGACGGGAGAAGCTGCGCGTGGCTTTGTTTTTAGCCGTGGGGCTGGGGACGGGGGAAGCCCAAGCTTCCCCTGACCCCAGCCCCCAAAACAGGTCCAGGAGCGACGGCGAGATTGCGCGCAACCTCGCCGCCGCTCCTGGGGCTTGCGGGGCTGGGGACGGGGGAAGCCCGAGCTTCCCCCGACCCCAGCCCCCAGAACAGGCTGCTATCCGCAAGCCTTCGGAGCCCGGCAGGAACTCCCGCAGTGCTCAGAAGGCTTGCGGAGAACAGGCAGCTATCTGCAAGCCTTCGGAGCCCAGCGGGAACTCCCACCATGCTCAGAAGGCTTGCGGATAGCTGCCTGAAGCCCGGGGAGCACAGCGGCGGTTGGCGCTGCACTCCCTGGGCTTCAGGCTGCAGGCTGCTATCCGCAAGCCTTCGGAGCACTCCGAAGGCTTGCGGATAGTTGCCTGAAGCCTGCATTGGCTCCATAGGATGCACACACATTTCCCCTTCGTTTTTGGAGGGGAAAAAGTGCGTCCTATAGAGCAAAAAATACGGTAAGCTATATAATGACACTGTCCACGCAAATTTGAGGGAGTTTTTTTGCCTTTGAAAAGAATGATTTCCTTTTTCTCTTACATTTGTTTCAGGATGTTATAAAGCATTGAAATGAAATCAACTTTTTTCCAATTCCTTTGTTTGGAAAAAAAGAGCATTGGGGGGAAAAACTTTTTAAGCTTTGGCAACATATTGTGTAATAACTAGTATTACCATTGGTCTCTTTAATTGGTCTATTTAAAAAAGAAAGAGAATTGGGTAAGTTAGAGCTCATGGCAAAACCTGATTATTTTATGCTTCAGATGTCATTAGAAGACAGTATCTTGGATCTTAGCTTTTTGCCCAGTTTATGGAAGGAGAGTTGTGATCACAGAAAGAGTTCTGCTCCTGGAAGGAAACATTCTGTGAGTGGAACTCTTGAATGGCTGCTCCTTCTGTGAAAGGAGCAAAGAGTTAGGACCTAAGCCAAGATCTGGAGCTTGCCCAGTCCAGCCTGCTACTGTTTCTTTACTTCCTTGTAAAGCCTTTCATTTTGAACCAAAACATCTTTGTATAAAGCTGATACAATCAGCATGTAGAAGGGTGATTAGATGACTGGTATCTGAAGTTAATAATTCAACTGGTATGTTAAGATGGTTGAAGAACATTGCTTGGTTTAAAAAATATATATTTATCATATATATATATGGGCATTGTTGGGGTGACAGTAATAAATAAGAGTCTAGATAACTAGATTTTCATCAGTTCCTTCAAAATCAGTATTCCATTAATTTTTCAAAGGTCAAGGTCACAGCCATTCCTCAAGCATTCTTATTTTAATAGAGTAACTGAAAGTGTCTGAGTTCTGCAGAAAATTCATTATCGCCATAAAGCCGCAAAAGGTCACAAAATGTCTTTCTTCACTGAAGTAGCAAAAATTTTTTATTTCTCCAATAATTCATTATCACAGTGGAGCCTGAAGGAGCCCTTGACATTTCAGCATCCTCCTCCTTCAGGGGAAATAATTGTTTTCATATATCATGATTTAGAAAACGACAGAAAAATTAGTGAAAAACAAACACAAACCTTTCTGGTCTGGGAACCATCTGTATTACTCTTTGTTTCTAAAGCTTCCCTCCCCCCCCCTCCCTCCCCGTGCTGTCACTGAAGCTCTCTACATCTACCCTGTGCAAAATGGTGAACGTCAGATCTATAGTATTGTAAAAAAACGTAAGAAAATATGAAGAGCCTTGCTGGTTCAGGCCAAAGGTCTGACGTCCTGTTCTCACAGTGGCCAACCAGAGGCCTGTGGGGAAGTCTGCCAGCAGGGCATGAGCACAACAACACTCTCCTCACCTGCAATTCCCAGCAGGTGTTATTTGTTATGTACTGAAGTTCGCACCCTGGGCCAGCAGGGGGATACTGTAGATAGTTTTCACTCAGGTCCACATATGCAAATAAGGGATTGAAAGTGACGTTCAGTGATTGGATAGTTACAGAAAATGGTTACTGTTGCGTTCTAGTGGAGCTCTATATAAGCAGGCTGGCTGAACCCTTCAGTTCAGTTCTGTTCTGGCCTGTGAATAAACAAGAGCTGTTTGAAGAATCACTGTGTCATCTGATATGTTCACCTACAACTTAACAGTATTCAGAGGCACATTGCCTCTAACAGTGGAGGCAAGATGTGCATATCTTTCAGTGTACATTCAGCCCTTGCAGTTTGCGCTATACTTTGCCACACTGCCCCAATAATAATAATAATAATAATAATAATAATAATAATAATAATAATAATAATAATAATTTATTATTTATACCCTGCCCATCTGGCTGGGTTTCCCCAGCCACACTGGGTGGCTCCCAACAGAAGATTAAAAACATGATAAAACATCAAACATTAAAAACTTCCCTAAATAGGGGTGCCTTCAGTGTCCAGTCTGAACGATGGGAGTGGAGATGCTCCTTCAGGTATACTGGGCCAAGGCTTCCCACAGGCATGTGATTGGCCACTGTGAGAATAGGATGCTGGACTAGATGGACCACTGGCCTGATCCAGCAAGCTTTTCTGATGTTCTTGCATTTAGGGAGGCTTTTTGCCTTCAGAGGCTGGTTTCTACTGCTTAGGCCTTAACTGGTACCTGCCTCTATATTATGCTTTCATAGCTGCTTCTTTTAATTGCTTTTGTTTGATGGCTTGCTATTTTGGTTCCTTTATCTTACTTTTTGTTTTTATTGTATCATATTCTTTCTCTCACTAGCCACTTTGAATTGTATAAGGAAAAGTGGGGATATAAGTATTTTAATCTAATAAAAATGGAATAAATAAATAAATAAATAAATGGGATCCTCTCCCCTTTTTTGCAGGGGTTATGCTGACTGTTCCTTAGGTTTTCTTGGGTTAATAATGCTTCCTAGCAATTCTTGTTAAGCAGGAATTAGACTGACAAAATCTGTAATATCTCATGCTTGGGCATCTGTGATTCTCTCTGCCTGGAAAATTTGAACTGTGGGAGGCAGGAGGCAGAATGGTATCATGTTGCTGACATGTGGACACAAAATGCATGCTGATGAAAACAATGGGTTGCATGTAACTTGTTCCATCAGCACAAATATTTATGCTTCTGCAGTGAAACTTCTCCCCTCTTCTTCCATATGACCCCCTAAATCTGTTCTGGGCCTTCCCCCCCCCCCATGCTCCAGAACAGATTTAGGGAAGGTACTGTGCACATGTGGGGAAAGTTGGGGGTGAGTTCCTTTGTGAAAGCAAAAACCCTTATGCAGTTGGGACGTGTTAGCTGGATTCTGCCTGAAATGGCCCTGTACTGGCCCTGCTGCTTTCTCCATTGTAGACTGGGTTCATTACAAAGACAGTGTGGTGAGCAGTCAGTGCCCTGGCAGGAGTGACGGCAGTGTTGTGTTTCCCAGACTGGTTAATTTCTGCTTCTAAAAGTTTTGTTAGCTCGAACTTCAGAGACTGAACCTCAGTGTTACTGATGAGTATAGAAATCAACATTCAAAAGCTATTTGAAAAGGGCACCTGATACAGTCCTATTAACAAAACTACACCACGTCCAAATTCATGTAAGCATCCCCATGTCAACATTTTCCTGTACTTGGAAAGCTAACATTTCAGGGTGAGATAAATAAAAAAAAAATTAAAAATATTCTTCAGATACCTAGCTGAAAGGATCTGAAGAAGTATGCATGCACATGAAAGCTTATACCCAGAACAAACTTAGTTGGTCTCTAAGGTGCTACTGGACAATTTTTTAATTTTTTTATTTATTTCGACTGCATCAGACCAACACAGCTACCTACCTGAATCTAGTATCTCAGGGTGAGGTTAAGCTAGAAGCTTTATCCCTGATGTGGTCATATTATGATTGCAGGTAAATTTTGAGATGACACCACATTTTAGCACGTCCTTCTGTAGGATTGCACCACTCCAAAGCCCTGGTGGACAGTGTTGCATCAGAAACAGCATGTCTGGGTAGACTCTTCGTCTACTTCAAGTTTTTAAAACTTCTTTTAAGAAATGTATTTGACATACGAGAAGGAGGAATAAAGGATGAATATTCCATCTTTTTGTACAGATGTAACTGGAACAGGAAAACCATTGTTGGCAGAGCACTACTGAAATCTTGAACTAATGAGTGGAAACATTCTGGAAGCAATTATTTTACAAGCACAAAGTTTTTTGTTTTTATAAAAAAAAATCTTTCCTTTTAGTTTTTAAATGTTTCAGCAGAACTGCATTTCTGTTGGAGATGTCTGTGACAGCAAACACAACGTGGAACCCAGATAGTCATGGGACCAAGAGTCTGAAAGCATTCTTTGGGGGTATTTCTCCTTGGCCACTGGTATTCGAGAAGAGAAGAAAGTATGATGCAGAGATCTTAAACAGCTTTATTCATTCATTCATTCATTTAAATATCCATTAGTCTTTTGGCTATTTCAGCAGACATAAGAAACGTGATGCAAGCCCTTGAAGTCAGCTTTCTAGGAGCAATAGCAGCACAGTTTATTCATGAATTAGATGCCAGAGGGAGCCCCCTTGTCCAGAGGGAGCCCCCCACCCAGTGGACACTAGTCTATAAGGCCAAATGGGGCACTGCAGCTCCCCCCAAACCAGTGGAGGCTCATCTATAAAGGCAAATTGGGCATTGCACCACCAACCTGAGTCTGTCCTTGGCCAGCTCCCCCACCTGCCTTCTTACATTCAGTCCTGGGGGTGGTAATGGCGGCCACCTTCCTGCTCCTTAATCATTGTGTTTCCCTCAGCATGGAGAAGGATGGAGGAGGGAACCAGGAAGAGCCTCCCATTGGCTCTGGCTCAACCTACTGCCAGCTCTCTGCCTTCCTCCCAATGGCCACCAGCTGACACTGCCCCAACCTCTGTTTCCAAGTTAGTTTTAAAATATAAGTGAGGGAATTGTATTTTGTATATGAATATGACTTAAGACACATCATATGTTGAGAACTGGTCGTCTATTAAGTTTATATGTTCTTGTAGGATTAAATAGGTTCATGGTAAAGGTAAAGGGACCCCTGACCATTAGGTCCAGTCGTGACCGACTGGGGTTGCGGCACTCATCTCGCTTTATTAGCCGAGGGAGCCGGCGTACAGCTTCCGGGTCATGTGGCCAGCATGACTAAGCCGCTTCTGGCGAACCAGAGCAACACATGGAAACGCCGTTTACCTTCCCTCCGGAGTAGTACCTATTTATCTACTTGCACTTTGACGTGCTTTTGAACTGCTAGGTTGGCAGGAGCAGGGACCGAGCAATGGGAGCTCACCCCGTTGTGGGGATTCAAACCGCCCACCTTCTGATCAGCAAGTCCTAGGCTCTGTGATTTAACCCACAGCGCCACCCACGTCCCCATGGTTCATGGAGGTTAAGGCTTATCAATAGCTACTAGCCCTCAGATGAATAGTTCCTCCTTGCTGGAAAGTTTCAGAAGGGGCTGTGTCCACCTCACTCACTTGGCATTTAGCTTGACTGTAATGAGGAAAAAGAGCCTCTAATGTGTAGCTAATTATAATTTATTCAGCCCATGTACTTGGCTCTCCTTTCTTGTCCCTGCATTGTTGCCTTCTCTCCTTCGGTTTGGCAGTTCTGTCAGATCCCATTTTTTCCATGCTTTTGTCAAGAGCTGATGGGATCTGTGTGTGGCTGAACCATTGAACTGCAGGTGGCAGCCTAGGTACTGAAGAGCCTTCAGGACTGACTCTACCCACCCAGGCTGTCCACTAAATATTTCTGGGCAGAAAGAAGCATAAAGGGCATCCTCCTCCACCTGATCCTTGTTTGAGCAGCAAGGTCTTCCTGAGTACTGCCCCATCCCTGTTTCCTAGTTTGCCCTTTGCTCCTGACTTTTGGCTTGCTCCACAATTCCTTGCTCCCCTCAGATCTTTTCTGTAGCCCAACCCCGACAGATTGGGACTGTTGTGTTGTTTCTGGTGGATCTTTTATTTCAGTTTTGATCTTTATGTGTGATGCCTTGAGCTATAGAAAGGTGGCTAAGAAATCTAGAGGCAGCCCACCAGCTATGTGAGTCAACGGAGGAAGAGCTTGTTAGGTTTGCTGTCTTAAACTACAAAGAAATGGGAGAGGAGCTGGCACCTGGCAAGCTACAATACATGGTTGGCAATATATGTATTTTTAAATTTTTTTGACATGATAGGTCGCAAAATGTGGTAGACCTGGTGGATGGGCTACACTGAGGTGACTGTTGGCTCTTTTGCAGCGGTAGTGGGGTCCTCTACAACTTGTTGTTAGAGATACAGGAGAAGGTGTTGATACTAGAAACCACCATTTTGAACGAGGAGTACACACTTGGCTTAGCTAAAAATGAGCAACAGCGGGGGGGGGGGGGACTGTCATAAAGTGTGGCATCAAACTGGATAAGGAACCACAAGGATCTACTGCAAGAGATCTGTGTTGAAGTGAAAGTGAAAGGCCACTTTGTGGGATGAACTTCAAGACGTAAGATTAGTTTAACAAGGTCTACTTCTCATTTTGCTGTTTTTAGAAGAAAATTCTGATAAGGATGGCAAGTATAAAACACACTGAGCTGTACAGACTTAGTGTCACCACCAAAACATAGGACTTTTCCTATGAAACCCCAATGTTCCTTCCTTATCTGTAAAAAGCTTGTACGTCAAACTAACAAGGTTTCTGTGACCCAGTCAAAACAATGAGCTATGCAATAAACATTCATTTATAGCTTATTCTAGCAAGTTGCTTGTAAGGCTTTGTGAAGACCATGAAAGCAAGAAGTTCCTCCTGTCTCTCCTTGGGTTATAGGTAGGTATACCTATGAGGCATTGTAAGAAGGACTGTGGGGGTAGAGTGCATGCTTAATATGCAGAAATTCCTTGCTTCTGCCGCCAAGACCTCCAGTTGAAATGGGGGGATGGACCTCTAGTCCTCTGGATGCTGCCAGATAGCTCCCATCACTGTTGACTCAGTAGCCATGAAGATTGGGGAGGTTTGCGAAAGTTGAAGTCCAACAACATCTGTAGGTCCATTAGTTTTCCACCACTGATGATCGCAGTTGGCAGGGATGTGAGGGGACCTGCTTAAAACTGTAGAGATATATTACCAATCAAAACCGATAATACTGGGCCAGGTGGAGCAGGATTCTGACGCAATGCCAGTTCATTTGAACTGTATAATTTGAACTGCATCCCCAATAGATTTGGTAAAGTAGCTCACATAGAATGTGGGAGCTGTGGCCCTCCAGATGCTGTTGGACTCCAACTCCCATCAGCCCCAGCCCGAATGGCTAATGGTCAGGGGATGGTGGGAACTGTAGTCCAGCAACACCTGCAGAGTCTTCTCTGACATAAAGAAAGGCTGCGTATCTCAAAGGGACCACTTTCCTTCCATGGAATATGCAGTGTTGGAGGCTGTGTGGGGTTGAAAGAGATCCTTCATGAAATGTTTTACTTTTTATATGTTAGCAGGCTGCCAGTGTGGTGTAGTGGTTAAGAGCAGTGGGCTTGTGATCTGGTGAACTGGGTTCGATTCCCTGCTCCTCCACATGCAACTGCTGGGTGACCTTGGGCTAGTCACACTTCTCTCTGAAGTCTCTCAGCCTCACTCACCTCACAGAGTGTTTGTTGTGGAGGAGGAAGGGAAAATGAGATTGTTAGCCGCTTTGAGACTCCTTAAAGGTAAAGGGTAAAGAGACCCCTGACCATTAGGTCCAGTTGTGGCCGACTCTGGGGTTGCGTCGCTCATCTCGCTTTATTGGCCGAGGGAGCCGGCATACAGCTTCCGGGTCATGTGGCCAGCATGACTTAGCCACTTCTGGCAAACCAGAGCAGTGCACGGAAACGCCGTTTACCTTCCTGCTGGAGCGGTACCTATTTATCTACTTGCACTTTGACGTGCTTTCGAACTGCTAGGTTGGCAGGAGCAGGAACCGAGCAACAGGCGCTCACCCCATCGCGGGGATTCGAACCGCCAACCTTCTGATCGGCAAATCCTAGGCTCTGTGGTTTAACCCACAGCGCCACCCACGTCCCTTGAGACTCCTTAGGGTAGTGATAAAGCGGGATATCAAATCCAAACTCTTCTTTTCCTTCTCTTGGAAAATAAACCAGTCCAAGCTAGCTGTGCCTCTTCCTCACTGCTTGTACGTGCAAGGCTTTTTGTTTACATTATCTGCAGCTTAAATGAGCACCATATTTGAATGTTTTTAATTAACTAGTGGAACAATGTATTTAATTTTTATTTTTTTATCCTGTTCATACCTCTTGCTTTTGGTCATATTTCCATACACAAAGGAACAAAATGTATACTTTGAGCATTAAAAAAAAGTTTATTGAGGCAAGGGAGGATAAATGCAAGCCTGTGTCTTGAGAGTCTGGTATAGGCATGCCCTCCTTAAAGGTCTGCAGCACCTCTTAAAGTAATGTAACTTCTCCTTTTTTCTGGTCCAAATCCATTTTCTTTCATATGGGTTATAACAAATGTAAACAGTTACGTTTTCTGTTCACTATACTCAGAATCTGCATAACAAATCCCCATTTTTAATAACCTTGGGTGGCTAAAGCCTTAGAGTGCCTTTGTATATATCATGCATATATTGAGGCCTGCATTTATTTCCATGAACTTTGCAGTTTCTTATGAGTTTCTCAAGAAATCTTCCATACAATCTGAGAGCTCTTAAACTTTTGTTGTGCCCTCAGCAATGCCCATGTGATTCTACATGTAACATGCATGAAGAAGCAGGCTTCCACACATGCATCATTTACTGGCTTTGGAACTAGTCAGATAAGAGTTCTCTCGTGAGATCTTATTTTATTCTTAGGGTATTTGGCTCCAGGCCTAGAGTGGAGGTATATAGCTGCCTATCCACTTTACCTTCTCTGATTCCTGGTAAAGTTTCTTCTACTCAGCCCTAGTTGGTACTGTCAAGACAAGTCAGTAGGGTTGCAATTTAACGACGATTCATTGAAAGCACACACATAGCGTCATGCAAGCAAATAAGCAGAATTCAAAATAGTAGTTTGCTGCGCTTCCAAAAGCACAGCATTCCACTGACAGAGGTGACCTGTCATCCTGTTGTAATGGATAGTCTAACACAGGTGTAAACCAACACAGTCCAGGTCCAGAAGCCACCCAAAAGTTGCTTTCCCAATGCTGCTTATACAGTTCTTAGCTTTCCAAACATGTTAACGATGGCAACCTTGACCGCCATCCCCAAGTATCTTGCATATATACTTGTGTGTTCTAGATAGTCCCTAGATGTTTGTGTGTTTCATAGACCATAGAATTGTAGAGTTGGAAGGGACTCTGAATGCCATCTTGTCTAACCCTCTGCAATGAAGGAATCTCAACACACAGTGCTCCAACCAATCTGAAACCTGCTTAGCTTTGCAAATGTGCTAGCAGTTTTATTGCTGCACCACCAGTAAAAGTTTGTATCTTTACCTTCACATTCTCTTTCGTCCTTCACTTCCGCCTAACTGCAAGCTTGCTTTATTTCCTTTTATGATCCCCTATTATGATATGTTTAGACCATTCTATACAATATGTGCCCAAGCTTCAGCTCATGACAGTATATGAATTTGAGCTTGCAACATAATGCTAGTGATAATACAGTTGTATCTAGGCTCCTGAATGCCTTGGGAGTCGAACATTTCGGCTCCTGAACAATCGAAAACCAGAAGTGAGTGTTCTGGTTTTCGAACATTCTTTGAGAAGCTGAACATCTGACGGGGCTTCCGATTGGCTGCAGGAGCTTCCTACAGCCAATCAGAAGCCATTATTTGGAAGTTGAACGGACTTCCGGAACGGATTCTGTTCAACTTTCAAGGTATGACTGTAATATGATTTTTTAACCATTGGACAGAATGGTTTCCCATATGAGAAGGGTTGAGATGATCAAGCTAAGATCTTGAATGGGTAGCAGTCTTCACTGGTGTGCAAATAAGAGGTGTACTGTTGCTTTTATCAGGACAGTATTACCAGTATGTTTTCTTTTCAATAGAATCTTAATCTTCACTCAGCATAGGATGCCTTGCCAGTTTCCCATCTGTGGGAGCACACACAAGTCACAACAATGCACACTAAGTTGTTCACTTGTAACTGTGTCCAGTCCCAAATCGCACATTCCTTTCTTTAAGAGGCTTTTTGAAATGTCTCTGGGTGTAGTGTGCAGGTTGCTTAGGGTGTTGTGACTTAGCCAGATCAGTTCCATAGCTGTGACTGCAGAGCAGGCGGCAAGAAAAGCAGAGGTTGCTGATGAATAACCCTACTTGGTTGGTTGTAATACATTAGCAGTCACAGTGCATGCCATCTCCCACACTGTGAGCAAAGACTTTCTTTTTTGCTCATGGTCAGCGAAGGGTGGCAGTCAAAAAATGTTGCCTATGGAAACTGAGCTCGTATGACAAGCATTGTGGAATAAATGATTGGGCATGAGTCTGCTTCCAAATTAAGTATTACGTTTACATGGTTTCAGTCTCCTCCACCAGGCCCCAGAATGTACCGTCCGCACCACAAATACACTGGAATACAGTATGCTTTAACTTTTGTGGTTGGGCTTTCACTAAATACCGTGTTATACCAAAGCTATGTACGCTTTGATCACTTGCCATACAAAGGGGGGGGGGGGACTTTTTCAGCATGGTTCTCTCTCTCATCATTTTAATCACAGACTAAAGAGTGAATGTATTTGGTTAGTTTTCCTGGACCTTTTTAAAAATGCATCTACTGCCTATTTATATCTCATCTCTTTGTGGTTCTGCCAATGATGCTGGTTACTGGAGCTTTTATTTAAGGAGTGAGGGAATGAGCATGAGGAATATAAATAATGGGCCTTCTATAAAACTGTGTTACCTATGCAGTTGTATAAAACTTAATTCACTGTTGCATTTTTACTTCTCTGCAATTTAACCTTTGAATCATCAAAGATTAGAACATAAACTCAGAAGACTTCTTTAAAAAAAATATTGCAGATACTTGTGATGGCCTGGTCTGCATATCATGCTAAACCAAACCATGGCTTAGCATGAATGCATGTGCACACAGGCTACTGAAGAGGAGTTCATAGCCACTTCACTCTTCCTGGGTTGTTTTTCTGCCCCACTGCACTGAACTAAGCTTTAGCTTGGCATAGTGTGTCATCTGAATCTAGGCTCCTGGTTTTATGGTTCTTGGTTTGTCTGCAAGAGCTAAATTATGAGCCTGGATTTAGACAACATGTTAAACCAAACCATGGCTTAGCTCACTGTGGCACATCAACAAAATAACTGAAGATAAATGACGCTGCCATGATCTGTTTGCCATTTATGTTTGTTAATTTATGCTGTGTTTGTGATGTCCTATTATGTTCCACAATGCTATTATAGTCATACCTCGGGTTACAGACGCTTCAAGTTGTGGTTTTTCGGGTTGCGGACCGCCAAAACCCGGAAGTACCAGAACTGATTACTTCCGGGTTTCAGCGGTCGCAGAAGCGCTAAATCACGCTTTGCGCATGCGCAGAAACGCTGAATCACAACCCGCGCGTGCGCAGACGCACCACTGCAGGTTGCGGACGCTGCGGGTTGTGAACGTGCATCCTGCACAGAGCATGTTCACAACCCGAGTGTCCACTGTATTATATGTTGCTCGTAAACTGCTTTGGGATTAATAGAAACATAGAATTGTAGAGTTGGAGGTGACCCCAACTTCCTGCAATGCAGGACTCTCATCTAAAGCATCCATGACACATGTCCACCCAACCTCTGCTTTAAAAACTCCAAGGAAGCAGAGTTCACAACCTCCTAAGGGAGTCTGTTCCACTGTCCAACAGCTCTTAATGTCAGAAGGTTCTTCTGATGTTTGGTCACAATCTCTTTTCTTGTAACTTGAATCCATTGGTTCAGGTCCTGCCCTCTAGAGCAGGAGAAAACCAGCTTGCTTCATCTTCCATGTGACAGCCCTTGGGATATTTGAAGGTGGCTATCATATCTCCTCTCAGTCTCTTCTTTCCCAGGCTAAACATTCCCAACTCTCTCAACTGCTCTTCCTAAGGCTTGGCTTCCAGACCCTTTATAATTTTGGTTGATTCATTTATAATAATAAGAAAAAACCAAACTCCTCTCCTATAACCTGCACACTCTCATGTTTGCACTGTCATGCTTTTGCCATATTATTAGCAATAGGCATGGCAATATATAATCATTAATATAAACACAGTAATTCTACACAGGAGCGTATGATCAACATTTATGAAGAAATTGAAATTTAGAAAAAAAGACAGTTAAAATGGGTCAAAGACCGAGATCTTCCTCATAATACTAAAATCTCAAGTCACCCAGTGGAGATGAATGTTGAGTGATTCCAAACCAACCAAAAGAAGTACTTTTTCACACTTCCTACAATAAATTGATGGAACTTGCTGCCACATGATCTGATGATGACTATGGACTTAGATGGCTTTTGAATGAAATTAGATTTATGGAATCAGGTCTATCATTGGGAATTCTTCATGGCAAGTGGGAAATGTCTCTCCCCACTTTTTAAGAGGAATGCCCTGCGGCCTCTTAGAGGGCAGGGGACTTTCAGGAAGGAGGAAGGGAGTTTCTGAAGTATGTAGAAACCCCTAGCTATTTTGAGGTGGTCCCTTTTGCTTCCAAACTGACCAGCACTCAAACACCTGGGATCACTATTAGAGGGAATTATGGCTACATGAAAGCTCCGCGTTTAGAGGCAGCATATCTCTGACGACAATGAATGGGAAAAGGAGCAGACTGGGAGGAGAAGGTGTCAGAAGCTGAAGAGGTAACAGGAAGAGGCTGCGGCCAAGAACAGTTCAGACTCAGAGGCAGAAGCAGAAGCAGGGACTGGAGAGGAGTGGGGCCAGGAGACAGAGAGGCAGTCTTCCCCTCCTGCTGCAACCAGCTCCCCTCCCCCTTGATCTCCTAGAACACGCAGATAACCGAAATGAGCATAGCAGAGTGTGCAGATTCAGTTTGTGACTGCTTGGGAAAGACCTTGGAGAGGAGGATTCCTAGTGGGCGCTGTGGAGGTGGAGACCTTCACCTGTCACAACTGCTTCATTGGGGGCAAGACCTCCTGGAAAGAGTTGCTGAGACTACTAGGACTGAGCTGTGGTTTGTTTCCTTGAATAAAGAGATAATTTCATTGGCTCGGGTGGTTTATTGTTTTATTGCTGATGCATGCCTGACTCCAGCTCTGACACAGCTGAGCTCTTCTTGAGAAATTATGGGAGAGTCAAGGCAGGGTAACAAATGCATCGTGGCAACCTGGAAATGACCAGGAAAGGGGGTGGAGCTGGCTTAGACATGCTCAGCTGTCACGTGCGAGGACCAAGAAAACAGCCCTCACACAAATTGGGGGTTGCCTGTAGTTACCTTTACTTAACACTTTGGGGTGAAAAGTTAGGCTGAAAGCATTAGGATTTTTAATTCAGTTGTTTAGATAAATAGGCTGAAACTCTGGTTTATATGTATTTCTCTCTCTGCCTTATACTTCCACACAAAACAGATACTGTCTGTTCTGAAACCTTTTACATATAAATTATCGTTGCAATATATTGCCCGTGATGTTTGCTTTTATAAATTGAAAATCAAAAGTTTGGATCAATTTGGAATGAGTCATATGGAATGTACACACAAAATGATGAAAGATTTGAATTTTCCAGCCTAGATAATAAATACCACGTGCAGTCCTTTACCTCAACGATTTTCTAATTCAGTGTGTGTCTGGCAGACTTTTCCTTTCATTCTTGTTCCATGTTGAAAGTAGAGCAAGAAAACTGTTAAAAGTGTAATTAAATTTACAGAGATCAAGGAAAAACATAAACCAGCATAATTTAACCCCTGGAAGTTTAGAGTTGGCTGGACTGACTTTATTTTACACTTATAAACAGTGTGGGAAAGTGGCTGTTCTAAAAGAGCATATCAAATCTCATGGAAATGTTTCATCATCAGTGCTTCTTAAAAAGGAGCTTGCCTTCATAAATGACTTCACTCACCACCTAATAAAACGCTGCACATATCATTAAAGGTGTGGATGAATTCCCTATTGTCAGACAGAAAGAGGAAACCTCAACTCACCCTGTGCTAGCCTCAGGCAAACAACCCTCTCTCTTTGTCAGTCCTCCAACTGCGGTATAGGATGATAATAACAATGACCTATAATGCACTGCTGTTGTATGGTTTACTGAGAGAATCTGTGTGGAGGTGTTTTTGGTGAGCTACAGCTTAGGACCAGAATACCTGAAGGACTATTTCCTCCTAGATTATGCTACCTGGACTCAAAGGTTATTAAGGTTATTAAGAGCCAGTGTGGTGTAGTGGTTAAGAGCGGTAGTCTCATAATCTGGGAAACCGGGTTCGCGTCTCCGCTCCTCCACATGCAGCTGCTGGGTGACCTTGGGCCAGTCACACTTCTCTGAAGTCTCTCAGCCCCACTCACCTCACAGAGTGTTTGTTGTGGGGGAGGAAGGGAAAGGAGAATGTTAGCCACTTTGAGACTCCTTAAAGGGAGTGAAAGGCGGGATATCAAATCCAAACTCCTCCTCCTCCTCCTCCTCCTCCTCTTCTTCTTTTTCTTCTTCTTCTTCTTCACCCTACACCTAAGGTATAGAAGGTAGGGACATGGGAGAGCATTTTTCTCCCACTCTCTGAAGCATCATATCATGGGAGACCCATACTTCCTCTCTGTTTGATGGTATATAACATTTTTATTTAGGCTGGTCTTTGTCCCAGAAGCTGGATATTTGTTTTCTGGTGGTTTACTTCATTTTTATAGGTTGACTGATTTGTGGTGCTTTTTATCTGCATCTTTTATTGTAATAGTGTGTAGGCATTATTATTATTTTTACTATTTTTACTATTGTTTCATAAGACACTTTGAGTGGTTCAGTTTGTGAACTGGAAAGAGAGGACAGAAACATTCCTGAAATAATAATAACATAATGATAAAACAATTATAGTAATAAAAATTAAAAACAGTAGCAAACTCTATGTGCTCAAAGAATATGGAAAGAATATGGTTACTCAGCAGTGTGTAAGCTGTGGCTGGTGTGTGCCTTTTTCTAGCAGATTCTTAGGACTGTGGCTAGCCCAGGTTGCATCCATCTCATTAGGCTGGAGGCTTGGGAACACATGTTCATTATAATATTTACATTATTGGCAGGGCCAAATTAAAGGCTGCACTGTGTTCTCAGGCCTCACACATCGCTGGCAATCAGGCATGCTTTCTGTTCTGCTGGAATAAAGGCAAAGATGAGTCTGCCTACACAGACAAGGCTTTTCTGAATCCTCCTACTCCATCCTAAAGAGGGGGCCTTCTCTGCTGCTGTCATCTATCCACACGCCCTTCACTTATGCATGTACCATACACAGACAGATTGCTTTCTGTAACGTAATTTTAATTTAGAACTGATCTTTTTATCATATTGGAAGCACTCAAAATTTTGCCTTCACACAATAACACTGTAAAAGAAGAAATCAAAGTCTAAACATGTAAATATATACAAATAGCCTTTAAATAATCAACACAGATGCAATACTTTAAAATTACATGATTGCATGACAGATCCATTGTCTGTCAAGTCAAATGCTCAATCAGCCATCACTCTTCTCAGAAACACCTTATGCTTCGGGGATACTGCTCACCTTTTTATGTTATATTTAAGCACCTCACATACATTCATATTTGTTTCGCCTGTGCTTTATTTTTAAAAACCTGGCAGGTTTTAAAAACTGATTTGGGCATTGTGAGGGAAGTGTCTTGGTGGTATCCAGTGCTTTTTTCCGGGAAGGGGGAGGTGGTAGTACGCAGGGGTACGCATACCCCTAAACATTTTGTGAATCTTTGTACTTTTGCCCATTTACTGTATTTATTTTTCCTGATTTGAACTATAAAATGGTGGTTTTCTTGAGTCAAAATGAGAGTACTCCTAAACATTTTTATTAAAAGAAAAAAGCACTGGTGGTATCTTTAGAAGCAGCATAGCTAGCTGCTTGGGTGCCAAAGGAGACACGTGCCCTTTGCCCAGGGGTGGGGCAAGCCAGGGCAGGGCACACTGAGCAGAGCCTCCATGGAGTCCGCCCACCACCTCCCCCTCAGCTGTAGGGTGGCAGCGGGTGGACGCAAGCCCCACATTGCCGTTTGGGGCAGCACGGAGCCTGCAGGCTCCCAAGCCACTGAGCCACTCCCAGGAGAGACGCGTGACTCAGGAGCACTGCAGGCCCATGGTAAGTTCCACCCCCCACAGTGTGGCACCCAGTCTGCCCCCCCCCAGCTACACCTACTATCTGCAAACTTGCAGAACTGTTATTTTCAGGTGTTGACCATGAGGAAAGAAGGCTATATTTGTATGGAATGTTATTGTTACACTGCCATGCTATCTCCACAACTCTAGCAAATGATTCCTCTGTCTTCACCATAAGTGCGTTTATAATTATAAGTATTTCTTTAAAATGCATAATAAGTTTCAGTGCACTCTGGCACTTGTAATGGTCCTCCATTGTGCCAGAAGTGGTTTAATCATATTGGCCACATGACCCAGAAAGCTGTCTGTGGACAAACGCCAGCTGCCTTGGCCTGAAAGCGAGATGAGCGCCACAACCCTATAGTCGCTTTTGACTGGATTTAACCTTCCAGGGGTCCTTTACCTTTTTACCTATTCCGCACACAAACAATATACCGTATTTTTTGCTCTATAAGACTCACTTTTTCCCTCCTAAAAAGTAAGGGGAAATGTGTGTGCGTCTTATGGAGCGAATTCAGGCTGCGCAGCTATCACAGAAGCCAGAATAGCAAGAGGGATTGCTGCTTTCACTGCGCAGCGATCCCTCTTGCTATTCTGGCTTCTGAGATTCAGATTTTTTTTCTTGTTTTCCTGCTCCAAAAACTAGGTGCGTCTTGTGGTCTGGTGCGTCTTATGGAGCGAAAAATGCGGTAATTTCACAATGGATATAATAAGGTAAAGGTAAAGGGACCCCTGACCATTAGGTCCAGTCGTGGCCGACTCTGGGGTTGCAGCGCTCATCTCGCTTTACTGGCCGAGGGAGCCGGCGTACAGCTTCCAGGTCATGTGGCCAGCATGACTAAGCCGCTTCTGGCAAACCAGAGCAACACATGGAAACGCCGTTTACCTTCCCGCTGGAGCGGTACCTATTTATCTACTTGCACTTTGACGTGCTTTTGAACTGCTAGGTTGGCAGGAGCAGGGACCAAGCAACGGGAGCTCACCCCGTTGCGGGGATTCGAACCGCCGACCTTCTGATCGGCAAGTCCTAGGCACAACCCTATAGTCGCCTTTGACGGGACTTAACCTTCCAGGGGTCCTTTACCTTTTTACCTACACACAAACAATATAATTTCACAATGGATATAATACTCGTGTCCTATTTGATCTTAGGTGCAGGTATCAGCAACAGAACTTCATCACAGAGTAATTATTCTTCCTGGGAAGATTCAATTTTCAATACCTCCATACATGCTGCAATTCGACATGGAAAATGGAAACTACTAACCGGCAATCCAGGTAACTTTTTATGGGATTCCTCCCTTTCGCATGTTCCAGATAATGGCACTTCCTGGTATTTGCTGTATTAAATTTGTGAATACTGGTTTTGGTAGCAATTGATGCTCCAGAGGTGTAAGAAAGAACTGGTTGGTTGGTTGGTGGGTTGGTTGGTTGGTTGGTTAAATGTGTGTGGCCACCCATCAATAGACATTTCCTCCTGGGCAGCTTACAGAGGTGGGAAAGATGACCAGTTTAGGCTGTTCTGCCTGAAAAAGTAACTTATTTATTTAAAGTGTGCTAACATTCCCACATGCACTATCTGTTTTGACATAGTATGAAGCATTGTATTCAGATTTGTCACTTGAAGCAGCAAGAGGCACACCTGCTGGAAAGCTCACTCAATGGCAGGCATCCCAGCTTTCCAGTTGAGGCATCCAGCTGGTACTATAATTTCCTATATGTCAGTCAGTGTTCTTGCAGATTAATCTCTTACCTTGTTTCTAGGATGGCACTGTTTGTCCGCTTGTGTGTGTCTTGTTGCTCAAAGTTCACCCACTGATCGTTGAATGTTTGTTATAAAAAAATATGTAAAGGTGCAAAAGGTGCAGTAAGGGAAAGGAGTTGAGGGCGGTGGTGTCAAAACCAAGAAAAGAGCAACAAACCTCAGCCAAATAGCTCTGCTGCAGACTGAGCTTCATACAGTTTATATTAGGAACTCTTCTTCCTACTAACATTTAATTCATCTTCTGGGTATTCTGTTGGTCAGCTGGCAAATCTCCATAGGGAAAAAACAAATTCCGCGTCCCAAGTTCAATTCCACTTCTCTAAAATTGAACAAGTCAGATCTGTGAAGAAGCTGGAAACAAATTAAGAGGCTAATGCTGTCCCAACTAACCTCTAATCTGCTCTGTTCCTATTTGTAGGTTGCTCCCACTGGTTTCCACCGCCATCTTTATTTGATGAGTCAGAGGCTCTGTCTTCAGACCCTCCAAGAAAGAAACTTTGGCTCTATGATATTGTTAATGATCCCGAGGAACGAAGTGACTTGTCAGAAAAATATCCTGACATTGTGAAAAAGCTCCTTTTGCGTCTCCAGCACTATAACAATAACTCTGTTCCCGTGTTCTACCCAGAAAATGACCCTCATTGTGACCCAGGAACGAAGAAAGCCTGGGGGCCTTGGATGTAGGAAACTGCTCAGCAGCCCGAGAAAGGTATATCCAGGGTAGTCATAGAGCTGATTCCCACATTATATTTGTGTACATAAAAATGTGTGCATCCTTGTATACACCACGGCAAAGTATACAAAAATGTTCCATGGGAATCAGCCCATAGACCCAGGGACACAGACACTTCTGACTCGTTTATTTTACCTCTTCAGCTTTCACTTCAGTCCATTGGATCCAGTTCTTACTCAAAATCTGTTTGAAGGATCCAGTTTCACCATCGGTTGTGCTTGAAGTTCTATAGAATCATAAATCTGCCATTTGGATGTTGGTGGGTTTTTTGCCGTCCATGACATGTCTCTGAAGCAGAGGGTAAAATGATGCCGCCTTCCCAAAGTTCCTGGCCAGCTGGGAAACATTATTTCAGTTGGAAAGCTCTGAGTCATGGCGGGGGGGGGGGGCAGGGCCTTCTAAATTCTTTCGCATCTGAAGTCAAAGGCTTGATTTCATACTTGCCGGGAGCCAGCTTTTATCGGAGGCTGACAGAGTTGTAAAGAAAAGGAGAAAGAAGCCAATTGTAGAGTTCCTTTTCTCTCTCCACACCTTTACCTCGCGAGTCACTCTAACAGGAGCATCCTAGAATCTCCATGAACAGAACCTCTTAGCAGCTACACACCAAGGTCCTAGCGATAGCCAAACATGTCAGCTCTACACCCAAAATGTCTTATTTCCACAATATGAATATTGAGATCAATATGAATACTGTGTCCACAGTGGTGGACAGGATGGTGGCGTGGAGATGTATACCTGACCTCCCAGCAGGAGGGAGAAGGGCAAGATATTGTGGAGGGTGGCACAGTGCATATGACACTGGCGGGAGCACCAGATTGACTCTGCTGGCACCTTTGAGAGCCAGTGTGGTGTAGTGGTTAAGAGCAGTAGACTCGTAATCTGGTGAACCGGGTTCGCGTCTCCGCTCCTCCACATGCAGCTGCTGGGTGACCTTGGGCTAGTCACACTTCTCTGAAGTCTCTTAGCCCCACTCACCTCACAGAGTGTTTGTTGTGGGTGAGGAAGGGAAAGGAGAATGTTAGCCGCTTTGAGACTCCTTCGTGTAGTGATAAAGCGGGATATCAAATCCAAACTCCTCCTCTTCTTCTTCTTCTTCTTCTTCTTCTTCTTCTTCTTCTTCTTCTTCTTCGCACTGCACCAACCTTGCCACCACTGTGAACCTCCCAGTAAGCATCAGCGGCTCACCTGCCAGGAGGTGAGGTAGCTGCCTCCACCCCACCATTCCATCTGCTACTGCCCTGTATACATATTTACTCAGAACTCTTTGGACTTTTTTTTTTTTTTTTACACAAAGTCCACTTACCAAAGGCTCCTGATTAAACTTAGTAGTTATGGAATGAGAAGAAAGGTTCTCTTATGGCTCAGTAACCAAATAACAGAAAACTGGGAGCAATAATAAATGGACAATTCTCACAATGGAAGTGGGGTTCCTCAAAGATCTGTGATGATACCAGTGTTTTTAATATGTCTGTAAATTATGTGGAGGTAGGTGTGAGCAGAGAGGCAGCCAAGTTTGCTGATGACACTGTTTTGTTGAGGGTAGTAAAACCAAAAAGGGACTGTGAAGAGTTTCGGTGAGAACTCCACAAAGTGGGTGAGAACGTAATAGCGGTTTATAGAATTCTGCACGAGGTGGAAAAAGTAGGGGGAAATGTTTTGGGAGTATCTTAATCTGTGTCACGTGTTCTTTTTAAATAAAGGGATGGTCAGATGCCATCACAGGATGATGGTCAGAGTCTCAGTTGGTCGTTTTATTAGAGGGCTCTAATAAGTTTGAGCAAGTCTAAATATTGTAATTTCCTTTAGACAATCTTCTTGCTTTCTGGGTTTTGCCCCTCTCTTGAAGATCTCATGCATTTTACATTCTGAAACTTTTCATTTGCGACCAGTGGACCACAAATAAATTATATTTGTCTGACTTTTTTTTCCTGGGCCCAATTTACAGTGCTTGCTCTGACATTACCAGAGCAAGGTAAGGTGAGGGGGAGAATGGGCTGAGGAGATTCCATGGCGGAGAAGCTACCACCTCCTAGGATCCACTACTCAACTCTGGCCAGGATGGGAAGTGCTGTGGTGGCCATTTTCTACGTTATTCCCTCGCACCAAATATATTGTTCAGAAAATGGGTGTAAAGGGGTGGGTGGGGGGCTAGATGTCATTTTTGCTTCAACGTATACTGTTTAGGTTGACAAATTGTTCAACTTTACCAAGGACAATCCTCTATTGGACGAGCTGCATGATCCAAGTCCAGTTTAAAGTTTAAAGATAAAAGTTTAAAGTTAAAAGAACCATAAAAAGCCCCCTTCAAGGCAAGGGCCTTGAAGTTGCTCATCAACAGTTTGCATTTGGACAGCAGGCTGCAGGTCACCTGCTCTGGTTACAAAAAAATAATCTGTTAAAATTGTAGTAATTTTAAGGGTGCAAATTATATGCAAACTTGTGTCTTCTTTTATTTTATTTTGGCAATGTGTAAGCAGTCACCCTGGAAGAGCTAAGCACTGGATTCATAAGAAACGAATTTGAAGAAGAGGTGTTTTGTTTAGGTAAGTGCCAAATTGATGATGCTAAACACATAAGCATACACAGGATTTCAGTTCTATTAAATTGTGTATCGCATATCTAAACACAACCTATACTGTACGTTAAGTAAAAGGTTTATTGCATTAGGTTTTCCAAGCTATAAATAAATTGTGAGATCACATGGAGGTACTGGGCTTCATCTTCTCTCATCCTTCATCACTAAGGCTGCAATCCCATGCATGCTTACTCAGCAGGTAGGTTCCACTGGAATTTACTCTTGTGTGATCACAAATCTTGACCTATGTGTATTACAGATGCACCAGGTTTGCTAATTATATTGGTCACCCCATAGATGAATTTCTGCTTCAGGGCAGGAATTATGTTTGGGAACATTGGAAGGGCTGATACTAAACCTCTTGCTTGTGTAATAATTATAATAATTATAATTATAATTATAATTATAATTATAATTATAATTTATTATTTATACCCTGCCCATCTGGCTGGGTTTCCCCAGCCACTCTGGGCAGCTTCCAACAAAATATTAAAATACATTAGTCCAAACATTAAAAGCTTCCCTAAACAGGGCTGTCTTCAGATGTCTTCTAAAAGCCTGGTAGTTATTGTTCTCTTTGACATCTGGTGGGAGGGCGTTCCACAGGGTGGGTGCCACTACCGAGAAGGCCCTCTGCCTGGTTCCCTGTAACTTGGCTTCTCGCAGTGAGGGACCTGCCAGAAGGCCCTCAGCGCTGGACCTCTGGGTTGAGTGATGGGGGTTGAGACGCTCCTTCAGGTATACTGGACCGAGGCCATTTAGGGCTTTAAAGGTCAGCACCAACACTTTGAATTATGCTTGGAAACATACTAGGAGCCAATGTAGGTCTTTTGAGGCCAGTGTTATGTGGTCTCAGCAGTCTAGCTGCCACATTCTGGATTAGTTGTAGTTTTCGGGTCACCTTCAAAGGTAGCCCCACATAGAGAGATAACCAGAGCATGCACCACTCTGGTGAGACTGTCCGTGGGCAGGTAGGGTCTCAGCCTGCATACCAGATGGAGCTGGTAGACAGTTGCCCCAGACACAGAATTGACCTGCGCCTCCATGGACAGCTGTGAGTCCAAAATGACTCCCAGGCTGCACACTTGGTCCTTCAGGGTCACAGTTACCTGCACAGTTGCCCCATTCAGGACCATGGAGTCCTCCACACCCACCTGCCTCCTGTCCCCCCAAAACAGTACTTCTGTCTTGTCAAGATTCAGCCTCAATCTGTTAGCCCCAATCCATCCTCCAACTGCCTCCAGACACTCACACAGGCTGAACATCTGCTGCAATCATAAAAAAGATAACCTTCCCAGCTGCTAGTTACCCTTCGTTCTGCCTGGGCTCTGTGATAAAGAAAGCTGCTGTGTTTTGTCTGAAGAGCTATAGTTAAAATAAGTACAGTCAAAGAGAAATTCTAGATTTAGATGTACAGAACATACTCTTCAGAAACCACAACAAGCTATACTAGCAAAGCCACAGCTTACTATGGACAAACGCTGGCATCCAAGGCAATGAAGAAAATATAGGTTTGACTGCATAGTGCCTTTCATTCTTAAAATATCTGAGGGCTCTTTATAAAGTTATGAGCTATACTACAGTCTGCTGCACAATACACTAAATCGACATGTTGGAGCTGGGCACATATTTCATCTTTGGCATACATTGTTTTATTTTATGTCTTCAGATTTAGCAAACAGCTCTGAGAATCAGCATAACTACAAGGACTTTATGTCTTTTTTAAAACAGATAATATTCTATGGTAAACTTAAAGCTCTGCCAGTCAAACTGAACATATAAACAGAATGGGTTAGTACTAGATGACTATGATTCTTTTATTTATACAGCACTTTAGGGGGTTAGGAGGACTAAGAACGTCACATAGATCTTTTTTTTTTAAAAAAAGAAACACTTCAAAATTTAGTAAGGAAAGCCTTCAGAATGTCAGCAGATTCCCTTTCTTCAGTGTTCAACTGGTGAGTGCTTATTTCTTGAAGGAGTTCAAGACCCAGTTTATCAGCAGACATCGTAGATTGGTAGGTTTCTTTACAAGACACACACACCCCTCTGGCCTGCCACCAAGGCCTATCTTACATAGCAGCAGTCAGTTATTTACTGTCCTTCCACTCTCCCCCTGTCTCTTGTGGTGAGAGGCTTCTAATCTAGTTATCTCTGTTCCACTTGCACATGTTCCCCCATATCTTTTGTCCCAGTTCTCTCTCCTCAAACAAGCTCCCTTACTCTCACTCTCCTTACTCTGCTTCCTCCACCCTTGACACACTGCTTGTGGTGTTTCAAACCAACCGACATCCCTTGGCTCTCAGCCTACTTAGTGATGGGACACTGAGGGGCTACAAAAGTCTTCACCCTGGTGTTTTGCTTCTGGCCCAGGCTTTGCCTGTTCCAGCTGAGCCATAAAGAGGCCATCATGGCAGCCAGCCATGCTCGTCTCCTAACCCACCCACCCCATAATAAGATAGATGTGGGGGGCTGCAGCTCCTGGGCTCCCCTGCTGCCTTTCTATCTTTTCCCACAATGGCTTCCTTTGATTTGACATTGTTAAGTCCTTGCCAACTAACAAGTATACAGTGGTACCTCGGTTTACAAACCCAATCCGTTCCAGAAGTCCGTTCTTAAACTGAAACCGTTCTTAAACCGAGGTGCACTTTCCCTAATGAGGCCTCCCGCTTTTGCTGAGTTCGTAAATTGAATCGTTTGTAAACAGGACTGTTCTTAAACCGAGGTACCACTGTATTCTTCTAGGTACAAAACTGCACACTTAATTTGGTATAATACACATAATTCATCCTATTCCCCTAGGCTTGGTTTTTCAACTAAACTTTTAAATCCTGTGTACACTCACTTGTGAGTAAACCCTATGAAACTTGCTGCACTTATTTTTGTGTAAATATGCATAGGATTGCACTGCAAATATTTACAAGTTCACTACGTTCTGATTCCTCTTGCATTTATATTACTTAGTTGTGATTTTTTCCCCCCTTTGACAGGGTGGATATTTTGTGTGTAGAAATTGATTACTCGGTCCATATGGTTCCATTCCTTGTCAGTTTCAAATGTTCTCCTGCAGGTATAGGGAGGTATATAAATTCTAACAGCAGCAGCAGCAGCAGCAACAACAACAACTCTTTTATCCCAATTTTGCAGTTTTTTATAAGCATAGAACCCCGCCCCCAAAATAGATGTACCATTCCCTGTTTATCTGTTTGCTTTGTAACACAAAACCCCCAATAAAAACTAATTCCTAAAAAATGCATAGAACCCCCACAATTAAGTTGTATAAACATTCCCTTGAAGTACACATTTTGTACATAATATTTCCCTAAAATACACATTTTCTATGCCTTTCAATACATTTCCTTTATGAAACACACACATGGAAGCTTGCAATCTGTTCCATAGTTGACCTGCATATACTTCTTTCTTCTTTAGCGATCACTCGTAACTGAGTAAGATTGTCTTCCATAAGCACGGTTTTAACAATGAGTCCGTAAGTCACTGTGGAGGCCAATTCTGGATCCACACGTCCTTCCACAGTGGGGACATTGGTTTCCGGATGGGAGTTGATCACAGTGTGGATTTGCCAAGTGTGCCTTCCTCTTAGCACGTCCTTGCGTCCTGAGTTCAAGTGTCTTCAAAGCCCACAACACCTTTGGTAAAGGCTGTTCTCCAACTAGAGCGCTCACAGGCCAGTGTTTCCCAGTTGTCAGTGTTTATACTACATTTATTAAAGCTTTGCCTTGAGACAGTCTTTAACCCTCTTTTGTTGACCACCAGCATTACGCTTTCAATTTTTAAGTTCGGAATAGAGTAGTTGCTCTGGAAGACGATGATCCAGCGAGTGGGTGACCTGCATATAATGCTTGCACTGGTGGATCAGATTGGTCCCCTTCAAAATGCAGATGGAACACATTTTTCTCTATTTGGGAGTCAACTGGTTAATTAAATAGATGATAGCTTTCTTTCATTTATTTTCACTGATACTTTAATCTTATTTATTATTGACTTTGAAACACATTTCAATACAATCCATGTTAAAAACAACTCCCACCAGCAAATGAACTGGCTCAAACTATCCCCTTGGGAGCCTGTCTTTAACCCTCACAACTTCAGACCTGAATGAGAAATTACATTTGACCTCCATCTCTCCCCATCCCACTTCAGTCTTGGCTGCCTTCAAAACAATCTTGTAAGGCATCATTTAATCCATTATTCTCAGCATGTGATTACTGGATTCTTCCATCGACTTGACTCCAACTGCACTTGCAGCCACAGCTCCTATACAAATGGTGTGTTTAGAATTGATACAGTTTTTGACAAGGTACACGTTATACTTTTAAAGCACATCCCCTCTCCAAAGATTCCTGGGGACTGTAGTTTGTTAAGGGAATTGTAGCTCTGATTAAGTATTTCCCCCTTTGTAAAGATACACTTAATTTGCCTGTTGCATTCCACCCCACAATGGGTGCAATCTCTTTTCTTTGTTCTTAAATGAATGTAAGACCATAACTATAAATCACCCACTGCTTTGGATAACATTTTTCATCGTAGATAGTTCAACCTTTGGCAGTTTCTTTGAATATTCATTTGTTTTCTTGCTCTCGGTCATTTACTGTTTCCTAAATATTCAGTTTCTCTGTATGCAAAAGAACAGTTACAGCCCCAATTAAGCCATGGGGCCAGAGTTACCTCCCAAACATCCTCTCTGGAATTCATATGAAGCTGTAGGGCACAAACTAATTTCCCCCAAGCACCATTTATTTCCTATAGTGTTCTTTCTTAATCAATGTGTTACAAATGTTTTCTGATCAATGCACTATGTCCATATCTAGCCTCCACTTCCCCCTAAGCAAGTGGCAACCCATTGGAGGAATCTATCAGAACTGCAGGAATGTCCAGTATCCCACTCAGATCAATAGCATCACTTTAACTGTTTTGACACCAGACATTATTTGCGTTACAGCTGCTTACTGCAGCCCGCGAATCAATCGGTCATACATAATTCAGCATTGCTGAGATCTTGATTGCTTCATTGCTTGAGGATGTTGTAATGACAAAGGAGACGATGCTCAAATGTGCGTGGGAGAAAAACAACTTTGAATTATTAATTCTGCACAAAAGTTTAGATACAGATAGTAAACATTAGAGGAAGTTTTTTGGTACCATTCATTAAAATGAGCATGTGCCACCTGTCTCTTTCTGGTGAAAGACTCCAAAACTGCTCAACTGATTCATAATCACAAGGTGGTCATTCAGAAGCCCACAGGGTACTGCAGGAAACAAAGGGTCCATTTTACACTGTTAATAGAACTCTGAATTTGGAGGCCTTTAATGACTACTTAGGTCAGAGGTGGGGAATGTCTTTCAGTCCCAATGTCACATTCCCTTCTGAGCAACTGACAGCCACATGCCAATGGTAAAAGCAACAAGTGTTAATTTTACATCTGTACTGTAGGCTAATTTCTGCACACACTCTTCTGTCCTCTGGCAAGGGGCAGAAGGGGCTGGCAAGCAGTAATCATGCTCAGAGTTCAAGGACACATTCCAGCCAGACAAAAACACTTAGGGTATGATATGTATGGCTGGGAAAGAGTTCCAAGGGTCAGATGGGGGGCCTGCAGAGTCACATTCAGCTCTTGCACCTGAGGCTCCCAACCTCTGGCTTACGTATTGTTATAGGTTTGGGTGCCAGAGTTTGTAGGTGCAAGACACCCATGCTTCCTAGGTTTAGTAAATGTTAGGGTTTAACCAATACTTGGAGTATTAAGAGAAGGTGCCAGGTGTTTGATTTAGCGGTGTAGAAACACAGGCTAAACTTTTTTTCCTGACCAGGGAATCACTTAGAGATAAGCCATTAAGAAATATAGACAAAGTCATGACCTGTCGAGATTGGCCACCAGCAAAGCAAAGACTTTGGCAGCTGCAAATGGGGGATAGTTAGTAAGACAGAAGACTAATAGTTTTGGTTTTGGATTAGAGTTTGCCTGTTGTAAGCGAACAGGGGGGAAATGGTTTGCAAGCTTGAGAGGAGGAGCCAGAGCACAAGGCGGACTGTCTGTTTTAGGTTGCAGAGGTGGCAGTAGGGCAGATCTGGCCTCCCCGGAGCGAGCCACAGTCATCGTTTCTGCAGCAGCAGCAGCAGCGGCACCAGCAGGTAATGCATTCCTTAGAGGCTGGATCTTTTGCTGCTATGGATCCTGTTGCCTGAGGCAGCTGCCTCACCTCACCTTGCCTAATGGGTGGGCCAGTCCTGGCAGGCAGCAATTTGCCAAAGCAGTTAAAAGGTGACATGACGCATACTTCACACACACTTATAATATCTAACCACTGTCCACTTTAGCTGGTGGTCTAGTTGCACACACTGAGAGATACGCAGATATATGTCAGGAAAACTTTTCTCTTGCTTTATAGCTGTATCTTCACTGCATGTTAAAAGCACCATCCATGCAATTAATTGGGCCCCCAACTGAACACTGCAATGTGGATATGTGTCTCCATTCTGATCAGCTGTGCATGAAGAGTCTTCATTCTGCATGAAAATATCTCTTGTGGGATTTGACCAGTTTATATATATATATTTAGGACTGAGTTGATGACTATTATGGTGAACTGTTTAGGAGGAGTGTGTTCCATTTATATCAATAGGACATATTTCCAAAAAAACAAGTTTATACTTGTCTAGGGTAAAAATCAGTTTAACAAGCCTTTGGAATACTGCTTGGTAGAAATAAAGATTGACATAGTCCACAACTGCAAATTGACCAGAATGGCTCATACACGCTAAATGAAGAACAGGAATGAAAAGCTCCCATTGTCCCACAGAGTAGCTTAGGGTTTTGTGAATTGTCTCAAATTACATCATTGCCCATCTATGTGGATAAAAGTCTGTTGTTTGAAGGCCAGAGGTTGCACACTAGCAGTTGTTACAGAGCCCATTTTCACAGTGTATAAACAGCTCAAAGCAGCTGTGTGGAAGTGTCAGCCTTTTGCATCCTAAATGGCTGGCAAAGTCAGTAACAGATTCCGCCTTAGAGTGTTCAGGCTGTGTACACACAAACCTGTTAATAGCACAAAAATGTTGTTTTTCTCACTCCAGAATCACTTGTGCTTGTCTTCAACATCCTGCTTTAAATCTAGATGGATTATAGATCCTGCTGTCCACAAGGATGGGTGTAGTTACTTGATACATATTTGAAAACCCTCCCCTTAATTAGGTTATCTGCACATTTTTGCTCCCTGCACATGCCCCGGGTGGACAATTATTGGTATATGCCCACCCGCAATGTCATTGGGCAGATGTGGACACACTGCTGGGACTACTTAGATCTCTCTTTCCAAATGAACACACTGTGAGGTAAAGCAGAATCAATCCACAATGCGCTTTTATTCTTGGAATGAAACCAGTTTCTCAAGAAGCACTTTTCAGGGGCAAAAAATATACAATGGATCTAGATTGAGTACATGTTTTTTCTAGGTAGTCCATACACAATCTTCATTGAGTCTATAATAAATTCTCGTGTGTATGCAGCCTTATTCTAAGCTACAATTTATTGCATTAAGGTGCAACATAGAAAGTAGCAGGTCATTACAGCTGGAGTTTTTTCCTTGAACTTGACTCAACTTTCTTTCTCCCTCCCCCAGATAAACTCCAAAAACACCTCTAGCATTCATTTATAGGTGCCTTAATTCATTCTAGCATTTTACAATAAGTTCTCTGAGTCTTCAAAATAACTTCAGAAATTCTGTATTTTTCTTCAGAAAAAGTACTTTTGTTCTTTTTAAAAAGGTGAACTGGTTAACCTTAAATAGTTCTGTAATTTATTATTCTTAAGTAAATACATTTACATTATTTGATGTATTACCTATTGCTACCTTGCATTTTTATGGCAATTTCATACTATATACATTTCTCTCTCTCTCCTGGTTTCTGAATCTCTTTCTTCTCTCTAATTGTTGAATGCAAGTTTATTTCTCAAATGGCTCTGGAAAGCTTTAAAGTTCTGTTCTTTAATCATCTTCACTAAATTATCTGGATGTGACTGACATCATCAAAGCCACAACATAAAACATGTGTATTCACTAATCACAATTTAGATAGTGGTGAAAATACAGAGCAGATCTTCCTCGAACTTTAACCGGCTGGCAGAATCAAGTGCGAACAGGTAGTCCTTCAAATACCCCGGAAACAAACCACAATGGTGACAGCAACCACTTTGAATCAAACTCATAAACATACCCGGAGTCACTGCAGATTAAATAGCTGCAGAATCACATGCTTTGAACAATGGATCCCTGTCAACAACCTGGCAGCAGCATTCTGAAGCAGCTGTAGTTTTCAGTCTTTAAAGACAGACCCACCTAGAGCATGTAACAATAGTTCAATATAGATATAACCAAAAAATGTTGCTACTGCATGTCCTTTTCTACAGGTGTTGGGGAAATGCACATGTACATGATGTGTCAGGTCTTTAGCTGAGAGTCATGGTGCATGGTCCAATTACCCATCCAGGGGCTTGTTTTTATTAAAGAAATAAAAAGTGGGAACTATCTAGGCAGGCTGTCATGTGTTATTTAACTATAAGTGCATTCTAGAACAAGATGCATGTAAAAACATTATTTTGTAGACAATTTTTATCTAGGTACCAGCAGGTTAACATCAACATCAAATACAAAACATAATTTCTATGCACATGGAAGTCACTTCCATGCGCCTGAAACATGTAGCTATAGAGAAAAGACAATTTGTGCCAATTATCAACTAAATTGCTATGATTTGTTCAATCTGTAGACAGAAAAAATGTGTTATTTGCAGGAAGCATTTATAGGTTGGGGTCATATGGAGATGCCTCCTTGGCCTCCAGTTGAAATTAATAGCTTAGATGCTATAGCACAAGCTTCTGGGGCCAACGGGCACTCTTGAAACTTTTAGAAACTGTCATGGGCACCAGCCACAAAACAGCTGCTATGTGGCTGCATATCAGGAATTGGCTGCCACATCTAAATGCATAGAAAGAGATAAAAGTACATTTCCGAGCACAATTCAAAGTGTTGGTGCTGACCTTTAAAGCCCTAAATGGCCTCGGTCCTGTATACCTGAAGGAGCATCTCCACCCCCATCATCCAGCCCGGACACTGAGGTCCAGCGCCAAGGGCCTTCTGGCAGTTCCCTCACTGCGAGAAGCCAAGTTACAGGGAACCAGGCAGAGGGCCTTCTCGGTAGTGGCGCCTGCCCTGTGGAACGCCCTCCCAGCAGATGTCAAGGCGATAAACAACTATTTTACTTTTAAAAGACAACTGTTTAGGGAAGTTTTTAATGTCTGATGCTGTATTGTTTTTAATATTTTGTTGGAAGCCGCCCAGATGGTGCTGACTGACTTGCCCCTGCATCAGTCCACTCGGCAATGCAGAAAAAGGCACCTACACTGGCTACCACAGAAAAGAGCCTTTGCAGTTATCTGTGCAGAATGGAAGAGAGCATAAATTTCCAATTCCAGCTTTCCAATGAAATGTGGGCCTGTTTGAGCAGCTGTTCAATGTAAGAGAGGCTACACCTGTGCCAGTGAGTGGAAAAAATGTAGTTTCTCATGCATTGTAGATTTTTGAGGCAATATTTGCTGACGTCTTTCACGAGGATGTCATAGGAGGTACTGACACGAATGCTATCGCCGTAAGTGCTAAACCCTTATACAGTATGAGAACAACCAAATGCTAGTGGAAAAGAGGGAAAGGAGGAAAGAAAGGCCTCAATCTAGTCGTGTGCTGACCCTTCCAATGCATTTGTTTGAACGCAGTTGTTCTAATTCTTATAGAGAAGAACAAGGCAACAGCACAAAATAGTTGAACACACTTGTTTGGATTATGGCATGAAATCAGCAGATATATTGTGGACACTTAAGTTATTACTATGGGGTATTTACAAACTCCTTGCTGTTTTATTATTTTGCATAATACTGCTAGAGCGGTTAGGAATTTAATTTCCTGCTCGCAGATCTTTTTCAACAAAATACATGTGGATTTTTCAATCTGACATAGTATTCACCCCCTTCACATATGTTCCTCTGAGAGTATTCTGCTATATTCAGCTGTTGGGGGTGGGTGGGGGGAAAGACATTATGTCAGAATCGGCCCTGAGACAGACCAGAATAATTAGTTTCTATTTGAAACTTAATAATTCTCTGTAGATGAGTGGTGAAGTTAAATTTAATAATACTGGGAAGCATTTGGCAGTGTTACGGTGTATCCCATTGCAGCATCAATGTCTACAACAGAAAAACCAAAGCTAGTCGCAGTAAAATGTTCAGCATGATATATTATCTGGTTGTTTACACTAACCTCATTTCCAAGGGTTTCTTTTAACTCTTATTGGTCCAGTTGTGATGAATAACACAGTGCACAATTATTTTGAAGCAGCATAATAAAATGCATGGATCGAGCAACCGTAGAATCATAGGATTGTAGAGTTGGAAGGGACCATGAGGGTAAATTTAGTCTAACCCAGGGGTCTGCAACCCGCGGCTCCGGAGCCGCATGTGGCTCTTTTACACCTTTGCCGCGGCTCCGGGGCGGATACTAGCGAGGGGAGGAGGCGCATTGTGCGCCCCGACACTCCCCACTGTGGCGGGCGCTGTACTGGCTGTGACGTCGCATGGGGGCGGTGCGTACGTTAGTCACGCACCGTCCCGACGTCACCTTCCCGCCCGCTGTCAGATCGGACATTAAGGTAAGAAACAATATATGCAGTGTTACATTTGTTTTAAATGTCGCAATGGTTTTGCGGCTCCCAGTTTTTTTTCCCTTCGGAAACGGGTCCAAGTGGCTCTTTTTGTCTTAAAGGTTGCAGACCCCTGGTCTAACCCCCTGCAATGCAAGACTCTTTTGCCCAATGTGGGGCTTGAACCCACAACCCCAAGATTAAAAGTCTCATGCTCTACCAACTGAGCTATCCAATCCTATGGCTGCAAATCTATCAGTGGGGACAAGGGGGTACACAACTGATGCTGGTAGAACTTCCACTGTGTCCTATTCTTCCTCCGGTGGAAACATACAAGCACTGTGAGAGGGAAGGATTCACCTGCCGACATTTACAGTGGTACCTCGGGTTAAGAACTTCAATTCATTCCGGAGGTCCATTCTTAACCTGAAACTGTTCTTAACCTGAAGCACCACTTTAGCTAATGGGGCCTCCCACTGCCACGCAATTTCTGTTCTCATCCTGTAGCAAAGTTCTTAACCCAAGGTACTATTTCTGGGTTAGCGGAGTCTGTAACCTGAAGCGTCTGTAACCTGAAGCGTCTGTAACCCGAGGTACTACTGTAATTCC
This sequence comes from Podarcis muralis, assembly GCF_964188315.1. Classification (NCBI taxonomy): domain Eukaryota; kingdom Metazoa; phylum Chordata; class Lepidosauria; order Squamata; family Lacertidae; genus Podarcis; species Podarcis muralis. The sequence goes on along the minus strand of NC_135665.1, from coordinate 38,973,804 downwards.
ATGAATATTGGTTCCTCTCTGCCACTGCAGTGACAGCCTATGAAACTTCATGATAGGATTGCACCCATACTTGTTTTACACTGAACACTGAACCAATCTGCCCCACCCCAACACCTTCTAGGTAAGCGGCTGCAATGCCTCTGTTGGGAGGACAGCTCCACCACCCCATCCTCATCTCTCAGTAGTTTCTCAGGTAATCCAGAGCCCCAAAGAAAGATATTGTGAGGCTCCCCAAAATTGGTGACCCCTTAACTAGAAACTGCACCACACTGTTATATCCCATAACTAAATGAACAGACATTGCACAGAGCATCCGCTTGGCGGCTCCCTCTGTAAACACTGGTGTGCTGGCAAAATTCTCAGTTCAAAAATTAAACTGTGCATGCACTGCCTTATTTTGCTAATAGTTGCAGCCATAGATTTTACAGGGACAGGGAAACCTTAATGACTTTTGAATGGCCACTCAAAACTTCACCAAACCAATGAAAGATTTGGTTTCTAAATAAGTCCAAATAAACAACAGCGGTAACTCGGGTTAAGAACTTAATTCTTTCTGGAGGTCCGTTCTTAACCTGAAACTCTTCTTAACCTGAGGTACCACTTTAGCTAATGGGGCCTCCCGCTGCCACCGCACCGCCACAGCATGATTTCTGTTCTCATCCTGAGGTAAAGTTCTTAACCTGAGGTACTATTTCTGGGTTAGTGGAGTCTGTAACCTGAAGCGTCTGTAACCTGAAGCGTCTGTAACCTGAGGTACCACTGTACATCAGTTTTCACCAAAATTGGAAAGAAATATATGATACTCCTTTTCAAAACTGAAAAAAGTAAATGTGTCCATTTCCAGCACTGTTACAGGCAATGCTTATTGTTTTAAACCACTTAGAATAGTTGTAAATGGCTTAGAATTTTGTGTTTGTGTGTTTTACAATCAAGCAGTATGTAAATTCTTACATAAATAAAATATAGGCCCAGTTCTGCCACATTTGTAGGCCTCATTGGGTGGCTTATGTATGCCAAGTTTCAATTTATTCGCTCAACAGGTGTCTTTTTTTTTTTTTAATAACCCATAAATACTGAGACTTATCAGGGCACAACAGCAAACCACCAACAGGATCATAGCGCACAATGTATATATACATACACACACACTGAACACAGTGCTCTGTTATATTTTTCCTCTTCCTCTGAGGCGCAGTCTCATGCTTTGCTTGCTGTTTTCCTTTCCCTCTGAGACAGGCGAGGAGGGTGTCCAATAATTCCCTTTCTATCCCAGGGACACGACTGCTGCTCAGCACTGCACTCGGTTTCCGTTTGGTGCTTTTGGCAGCGTCTTCGGCAGGGAGGCACCAAGCTAGTAGTACCATTAACGTCTCTATCACTCACTCACACACATCAAGCAGGGAGGGAGAGCGAGCGAGAGAGCGCGCGCGCGCCAAAAAGTAGCTGGGCTTGGCGGGAACTCCCTCGCCTCCCGCAGAAGCCTCTTCTGCCCAGTGCTGGGTTTCCCCCGAGGCCAGCTTCGCCGCGACCGTTTGCTTCGTCGGCCTTGCTGTCCCCTCTCCGTCCCTCCCTCGTAATGAGCAGCAGAGACGGGGAGTTCCGTATCCCCCGCGGCACGCGGGCCTTTCTTCCTCCCGCCCGCCCCAGCCTTGCTCCATGCATGAACCCTTTATTGTGTCTGCCACGCTCACTCCGCCCCGCCCGCTGCTGGGAGCCGTGGGGCCTCCCTCCTATCAACACACACAGCCGCTGACCTCGTCCCCCGCCTCTTGGGACGCTCTGCCTTGGCTCGCAGCGCGGGGCAGCCTCGCTGCTGACCAAACGCTGCGCTTCGCCGCTCCGAGTCAGGAGCCTGGCGCGGCTGTTCCGCTTTCACGTGGGAAGGCATTTCACACGTGTATTCCCGCAGGGACCGCGATGCCTTACATCTGCCCTCATCCTGCCCCCCTGATCTTTTTACACCACCTGACGAAATCTCCCTCAGAAAGATACCTTCCCCATTACCTCACGCACTCCTATCGTTTTTGCCTCTTTCTGTACACCACACACACACACACATCTGTACAGACAGAAGGCATGTGTATATTTTTCCCTTGAAAGGTTTTCCATCCTCGTTTTCCTTTTTTACAACGTCGTGACAAACAGATGAAAGGAACACTTCCATGTCTCGGGGAGAAGGGAAGCTGCGCGTATCACCCCTCAGACTTCAAACTTGCGCCTACTTCCCCCCCCCCCTCACGAAGCCTCACATTTTACCTCAGGAACCTCGCTCCCTGACCCCACGACAAGAAGTCATGGGGCGCCCCCACCTCTATCCCCTCGGGTCTTCTTCGAGCTTCGCAATTCTTGCCGGCTCTCTTGCCGTGCGCCAAAGTGTGTGAATGTGTGTACATGAATATAATATTCCCATCCAACAGAGGAAAACTACCTTGACACTTGTTCCCCGTGCGCTCCTCCTTTTTGTCCCTCGACCCCGATACCCCCCTCCTCGTACGTTGACTTGGGCCCCGCATCCCGCCCTTCCCTCCCAGACCGCCCTCCTTTCCCCTTTGGTGAGGGACAGTCCTCGTCTTGCAATCGCTGGCGGCTTCTCCTCAGGACGCCCCAATCTGTCTCCAACACTCTCCCTTCCTCCTCCGCCGCCGGCCTCGTCCCCCCTTTTAATCCATCGGCTTTGGGAGGAGAGAGAAGAGGAAGGGGGGACGGCCGTGTCGAGTGGGCTGGTCCAGGGCAGGACCGAGCGAGGAGGCAGCCTCGCTCCACACCGCTCCTTCTTCCCTCCCGCGGGAAGCTGCCGAGCAGGCGAGGTCCCTCCGCTCCTCCTGGACTGGCCGCGCTGAGGCCTGGGGAGGGAGGGAAGGGGACGCCCGCGCTGAGGTGGCCGGAGAGAGGCTGAGGTGGCGGAGACGCCAAGCGCGAGCGCGCTCACGGCCGCTTCCTGCCGGGCACCGGGGATTTACCAGCCGGGGGAAACCCGCGAGGCGGCTGCGGCGAAGTTGCACCCTTGGACGTCGGGTAAGTCCGAGGGGAAGACCGTGAGGGGATTTCCTTTCCATTCATTGGATTTGCGCGGGGAGAGAGAGAGGGAGAGAGGCTGGCCGGCCACGGAGGCGCTGGGAATGGTGGCGGCTTTTGCGGAGCAAACTTCCCTCCATGTGCTTATCAACTTTGGATGTGAGGAAAATTAAGGGGCCGGGGGGGGGGGGTCACGACCACCGTGTCTCGCCATTGTGGGGGAGGGAGCTCCATTCTTCCTACGTGCCTGAAAACTGAGTGTGGAAAAGTGTGTGCCTTGGCGTGTTCGCGCGCGCCTTGCTGGCCAGTGGCTCAGGCGAGAACGACCCTCTGCTCTTTTGCGAAACAAAACTGGGGGAGCCCATTCCAGTGATTTCGGTGGGTTTTGCTTTAAAGTAAGTACGCTTCGGCTGGCAGTCTTGAAACTTCCAGCTTCTTCGTTCCAAATCCCAGCAGCCTTCCGGGTTATTTCGGTGACTGGCCGTGTGGGTGTGGGAGAAAAAAAAGGCAGCGAGGATCTGCTGGAGGAGCGTCCTGGAAACAGCTGCAGAGAAAAGCTGGGATCCCACAAACAGGTTTGGCAGCGGGCGATCAAAAGGGTTTCTGTCCTACCACGAGGGGAACGTGCGCGTCTAAACACACACAGCGCCAAATCCACTTTAGCCTCTAGCTCTGGAGCTGGTAATATCACTCCTGGGGAAGAAGAACCCAGAAAGCACAAAACTTTGCAGATGCTACATCTACGGCCTTGTAGCTGAGCTGCGGAGCCTGGAGCAGACCTCGAGACTGCGCCCTGACTGCGCTGGAACACTCCGGGTTTGTTGCTGCTGCCGCCGAAGCCCTTTTCCCTCCCATCTGTCTCCGCAGCCGACCAAGCAGGCAGATAAATCTGCCAGTCGTTTTATTGCTCTGCCGCCCGCTGTGGCTTTCCAATGTGGAAAATGAAAGCCGGAGTGAATGCATTGTTCGTTCCAGAGACCCTTAATGGTTGGGTCGCTGGGAGGGAGCCGTTAGCTTTTCTCACATGCACCCCTTGTTGGGAGTGAAGCGCTTTCTGCAATACTGATCACCCTATGTGTGTGCGAGAGAACTCTTGCATTCTTTTCGGCTCTCTCTTGCCTGCATACATCATAATGGGAGGGGGGATTTTTACAAGGAGCTGTGCTTTTCCAAACTGCTTTTCTTGTTCCTGTTGCATTTTTATGGGAACTGTTATGATGGCGACGTGCAAAACAAACACAGGTCAGATGGTGGTTCCACTAATTTAGCTTGCTTGCATAAAGGAATGGAGCTTCTTGAATTACATTATTAACATTTGGATTAGTTGCTTCCCATCAGTCTCCTGTTTTGTGGTATAGTTTTTACTAGTGTAAGGAAAGTGCAGTAACTATTTGCATAGAAGCATAATAAAATGTGTAATTATTTCAGGAAGAGTGTTGGCTTAGAAACCTGGTTTTAGGAAAGCAGTGTAGTACACAAGACAAATCAGAGAACTGCAAAACTAGCAATACTTTTATCTGTTCCATCTTCTGCAGTTTTGTGGGTTTTTTTAAATTCTGAGTCAGTTCATGCTTACTCAAAAGTAAGTCCTGTCAAATTAAGACTGAACTGCAAGCCAATGCCGTATGAAGAATGCAGTCTAATGCACACTAAGTAAGCAATGCAATGCACTCTTACTTGGGAGTAAGTGCATTGGGTTGCAGGCTTAAGTGTGGGTTTGATTGCAATCCAATGCCATGGGAAGGATGCAGTCCTTCACCTGTTCATTGGCTCTGCATTCAGCTTTTGTGTACCAAAGCAACATGCATTGAATGGAGTAGACATGGTTTATTGGGGATTTTATTAAAGTTGTACAGTGGTCTGTTGTTATGTGCAGTTAAAAACAAATAAACAAACATGAAATCTAATCACTTCAAGAAATGTAGTGATGGACAACGCTTATTAGTAACTTTTTATTGCTTATTAATACTGTGGCTGTTTTTGTTTTGTGGACTTTTTTAACAGGCTAGTAGTGTTGGGAAGGAAAAGGGTAGAATAAATAACATTGTTGCACAGAGAAATTTTAGGAAGAGCTGTTTGACATAGCATACATTCTAATCCCCAGTGGAGGAAATTGGACTAATATCAAGTAAAACATTGGCATTAATGTGTTCTCTTACAAACATCAACATTGATCTAATGTCATAGCTCTTATACCTACTTAGGAAAGTTGCCAGGGAGTTGGCAACTTCTCAAGACGCTTTTCAACTAATGTTTGTGTTACTCGCTGATTGGGTCAGGAGGAGGAGTAAGCAAATTTACTCCATATCTTTGTATGTGTGTGCAGAATGGACTGTAAACACTACTATTATGTATGTTTGCACATCTGCATCAGGGGTAGCCACTGTAGTGTTCTCCAGATGTTGCTAGACTACAGCTCCCATTACCCCTGACCATGTTGGCTGTGGCTGATTAGCATTGTAGTCAGGGCCGGCCCACCCATGAGTCAAGGTGAGGCAACTGCCTCAGTTGGCAGGATCTACCAGGGCAACAGTTCCCTGTACAAGCACTCTCCCCCATCCCCTTGTTCCTGACATAGATCTTTCCTCATCCCTTCTTCCTTGACACCATTTTGCAGTCCACCTCAGGGGTCAGAATGTCTTTGGCTGACCCTGGTTGTAGTCCATCAACATCTGGAGGGCACCATGTTTGCTACCTCTCATTTACATGCACACACTAGTGGGGAAATCCCCTTTTACAAACGTTGAAGCTGTCTTCTGGATTGAAGAGTTCCACAGGTTGAATACATGTAAAGGAGGACAGAACTCCAGTATAGTATATGTCCACAAGAGGGGATTTGGTAGGTGTAACTTGTTTTGCAGAGATGTTAAAAGTCTGATGGAATTCCCTTTGCTATAATGAAAACACAGGTTCTGTTCTGGTTCCCTTGTGGCTATGTGCTCCTGTGATTAAAAAAAGGGCCAACAGACAAGCCATCCTGCTTTTTGCCTTATTTTTATTTTGGAATGGAATTCTGTGGTTTGTACCAGACTATGGGAAGTGGTAGCATTCTTGGCTGCTCTTTCTACCTGCGCAGTTCCTCTTTTCAATTTGCATGAAAAAGCACCTGATCCTTACAAGGCACACAAGCTTTGAGCTACTCTTCTGCTAGCACCTTGTGAGTTTGCACAGTAAGGCATAGCTGAAAGAATTGTGTATACTTCACAGATTTAAAATGTTGTGCACTGATGCCAAAGTATTCATCTACCTACCTACCTACCTAATGTGTACTTTTAAATAATAAACATTGGGGAAATGTACACATTTTTCTTATTTTGCATAATTCTCCAGCATTTGCAATTTTGCACAATTTGTTTTGATTTTGCTCAATGTGGGTGGTCAATGTAGCACTCTAAAGTGATATTCACAACTACTGTTTAAGTCACCCACCGGCGGAGGAGCCGCCCATAGGGGTGAGAGCGGGGTGCACCGTGGGGCCTCCGGAGTCTGCCTGCCTCCTCCCACTCAGCCGCCCTACAGCTGGAGGGGAGGCAGCGGGTGGACTGTTTGGACAGCGCAGAGCCTGTGCACACCCAAACCACCGTGTCTCTCCCAGGAGAGATGAGTGGCTCAGGTGCGCTGCAGGCCCCGTATTGAGTGACGCCCGGCATTTTGTCGCCCCCCTCAGTGGTGACACCCGGGGTGGTCGGCACCCACCGCACCCCCTTCTTCCGCCCCTGAAGTCACCCTCTCTGGCTTCTGAGATTTCAATAGGCATTTGCCTGCACTCTTTTCATTCATGTTTTTATAGTGGCATGAGTTAAAGTAGGGATAATCATTTTCATTTTCTTCCATTTTCTTAGGAGTAATATTGATGGTGGTGGGGCCTCAAACTTGTAGGTAACAGGGATAGATGGGACTGGAAGGTGGTGACTTCTGACCATTTGCTTCAGGCAACAAAATGCCTTGGGCCAGCCTTGGATGGGACCTCAGTCTAGAAAAAGAGATGCTGGAAACCACCACGAACGTCTCCCTTGTTCTCATATAATGGTAATGGCGCCCACCTGAGAGGTGCTGGAACTGCGTTTGGGTAAGTTCTGGCTGAAAAAAAGCCCTGCTAGTAAGGAACTGTGACATACACACATCCATGAGGATTATGAACCAACTTAATGCAATGACCCAAGTCACAATTAGGGCATTCGTTTCCCCTGCATATTTCACCCTTGCCTGCCTTCAAGGTGTTATGTCACAATTTTCACTAGGCACAAAAATGCTTCAAGAGCAGAATAGCTTCCCATGAGGATATAATCTTTGTTTGGTAGGAAGTGCCGTGATTTCTAGTAATCCTTTGTCACTGTTTGAGATAAATCCAGAAAAACAGGAAAACTTTTTCAAAGTTCAGTTGAAGGGCAACTGTGTGTAGCATTACAAACATTAATTATTAACATTCACAGCATTATTAATATTCATTGATATGTGAAATTCCAGCTACAGCACAGGAGACAATATGTATACAGAGGAAGATGTATATTTATTGAACACTCCTTTCATATTTACTCATTGTGTCTTTTCATTTCACAGCACAAAATGTCCCAGGAATGAATTATAGGTGTAAGTTACACCTTTAATATTGATGAGCCTCAAATAAGTATAGTTCATTTTAACTTTAATTTTGACTTTCAACAGTAATTATATTGTAACATCTTCACAAAAGTGGCCCATTCGGAAGTTTACTGCAGTTTATCCCAGTTTTTAGGACAGGTGTAGTGAAAACCTTTTCCTAGCCTGAAATGTAGCTGAAATGGTTACTTTGTATGTTGATCTGGTGAATATGCCTTAATGTAATCATAGCCTTGCCTTCTGTAAATTAACAGAACTGATTTCATTCAGCCTTAAGTAGACACCTGTGGGTGACCCATTCCTTAACAACCGTGCCACTTCTTGCAGTATCACTGAGTGCATGTGAATTTTCCTTTTCGTTAATTCATTAATTCATTAGCATATAAGACTTGGTATGTCAGACCTATCTAAAAACAAACCAAGAGGCTTTTGGAAGGGCAAGCAGGGGAAAACAGCCTCTCAGTTTTATGGGGAAGTGAATTGTAAAACACATGCTTTTATTATCTGTGTCTTCCTCCAGTTGCATATGGCCAGAAGGTGGAGATAAGTGTGAGATATTATTGACTCTGTATTTACTTTCTTTTATCCTTTTTGGGTCTCTTGAAGGGTGTACTGCTTTATTCTTGTGCCAAATTCTCATTACTTTCTTGACACAGTTACACAAAATAGAGTGTTTGTGATGAATGGCTGGAACCTGCTTGGTGCTTGCTTTATTGAGACTTGTAGCGATCCTCATAGTCAAAGACTCTAGAACATTTTGAACACAACAGATGCAGAAACCACTGGCAGGGACTGGCATTCACATCCAGGTCCTAGGACGTGGTTTGAAGGCACATGGAGCCACTACCTTGCTGAAGCTAAGCAGCTTGGGGTGTAGTCATTGCTTGAGTGGGTGACAATTGGAGAACCACACGTACACCACCTTGCTTCCATGATGGAAGAAAGGCAGAGTGTAAATGTAAATAAATAAAAACAGGTGGAGAGGAATGTCTGCAAACATGAGGCCCAAAAAAGGACATGGAGTTTGGATCAAGGTAGTGGTTAACTTAGAAAGAGATTCATCCATCCGTTGAAGAAACACATGTGAAGATTTGTTGGAAACAAAGACAGGACCCAGGAATAAAAGAAATATGGCATGCAAAGAAAAAGCCAGAACTTGAAAAGTCATAATAAAAAAGTGATACCATAGCAATATACTTTCCCGTGCACTGTTGCACAGATAAGGCAACCATCTAATATACATAAGAAGTGCAGTCAGTCAAGAGTTAATGTTCTTGGTAGCCAATAAAAGCTGGTGGCAAGAAACTGAATCTCGTTTGTTTCTAGAAGACATGAAAGTTCTCCATGTAGCTGTAAGTAGCTAATTCACTGGCAAATTGAGAGCTTGCATCTGCACCATGGTATCCCTTGGGAACCAAGTTTTTCAAGCCCTTGAGAATGAAGAAACTAATGCTTGTGGCATGGATATGGTCTAGGTCAGATCCACATAAGTCCTGTTGGTAGCATTTAGTGAGAAATTCTGAACCCAGCCAGGGCAATTGGCACCAGGATAGCATACATGCCAAATTGCAGCACCTGAACATATCACAGTGTTCTTCTACCCTGGTTCTATGCACCCCAATTACTAGCCAAAACCAAGACTGGAGCATTAATAGAAAGCTTGGGATATGACTACCAAGAGCTCTGTGGAAGTTACACAGGCAATCTGGCAGCCTGACTGAAAGCATTTTTAGACACTACAACATTGTTGAAAGAAGATCCATGACATCTGGATCCACTTCTAGAGCTTTGATCTACATGTTTGGCTCTTGGAAAAAGCTATGTGATGTACTTCCCCATGTTTCATTTTCATGGCACTTAAGATTGTTTCTATGCAGAAAACAGATCTAAACAGCTCCAAGCCTAAGGCATAAGGTAAGAGGAAGCATCGGATGCAGCCACCAGGGAACTGTTGCAGTTGTATAGCCAATGTTCAGAATGACCATCTTTAGGAACAAGCATAGTCTTCATACATAACTGAGAAAATGCAATTCCTTCAAGATAGGTCCAATGACCAAAATTTTGTTATAGTTCATTACAAGCAGTGGCTCTACGAAAGACTGCACTTGTTACCTCATACTCTGAAATCCTGTTCTCCGGAGGCCTTAGGTATTACAACACCCTACGGAATCTGTGCCAAAATATTTAAAGGATCTACTACTCCCTTCCCATTGAAGAGCCTTTATGCTCATGAGATTAAATGCTTTCCCTTCTGCAGTGACCAAAGGTAGATTCTCATATACCTCATATCAAGCCTGTCTGTGTGCCTGCAACCAAGAAGTACCTGATTCAATGGACCACATTCTCTTAGATTGCTCTCTACACAGTAGACCTCACCAACTGATGCTGAGCAAAATGTTGGACCTAGAACTCTGAGAAGAAGTCAAATGAGGTTTCTCCTGGCAGATCGGGACAAAGATATCACTGCTTTAGAAGCTTCCTTATTAGCCACAATTTTACCCAAAAAGGTTCCCAACAAACCATCCTTTCAGGGAACTGACAGGGCGAAGCAGAATATCTAAGTGCACACAATCACAGTATGACCTTATGATCCTCAACAGCTTCACTCTTGTCCTTTTAATTATCCCAGTGACCTGAAAAGTTTTATACTGTGATGCCAATAAAGGGATTTGATTTGATTTGATTTGACAAGTTATACCTGGCCAGAAAACAGTGGTCTACTAGTTGCTCCATTGTGAAGATGAATCCATCATTGTTACAGCTCCTCTGGAGAGAATAATCTAGCCTGGTTAGCTGGGAACAGTTTAGGCTAGATGGAATTAATTTCAGCCTGAGAATGTGGATAAGGTGTTTGGAGAGGTTCAGCTTACCACCAGTATTCTTGAGCCTTTCCTATCTTGGCAACTTTTGTCAAGCCGAAGTGAAATAATTAGTTAGTCCAGGATGTGACCAATGCCTCTTTAAGAGAGAAAATGGTTCAGGCCATTCTGAACGAGGCAGTGGCGAGCCCAATCCTGAAGAAACACTCACTTGACTCTGTAGAATGCAACAACCGTTACCTAGTTGCAAATGCACCTTTTGGGATGAATACCTTGAGAATTTATTGTCTGGACCCATTTCAGTCTGGCTCCAGGCTAGGGTTTGACACTAAAACAATATTGAATGCGTTGATTGCTTACCTTCTTTAATGAAGAGAGGCAAGAGGAGTGAGACTCAGATTATTTTGATACCATTGATTGTCATGCTCTGTGGGTTATTGAGAATAGGAGACACATTGTTATGGTGGTTTTGCTCATATTGGAGGGCTGGGTCAAGCACTTTTACAGGTGTTGTGCATCATAGGTTGAATTATGTTTCATAAAACTGCAATACAGATTCTCCATGTGGAATGATCTAGAAACCTTCTGTTACTGAAAAAGTGAATTCTTGTATAATTTCTTCAGAAGAGAATTCTGAGAGCTTTTGTGAGTTCCAAGTTAGAACAAGTGCTAACTTCCTGTTGATCAATGCAAGTTGATGCAATACATTGTGCTGAAGAAATGCCTTTTCTTTTTGTATATCTAAGTTGCAGAAATTGCAAAGATGCCTCTGAAGAGCTAGTGATTTACTCAGAGATATACACACATTTTCGGATTTACTGAGCCAAAAGCCTTCAATTTGTTTTCTTTGTAGTTTTAAGCTCCTGTTAGTCAATGTCTGCTGAAAATTACAATGTTTTCTTTTTAGAAATCCCAAAGACAGCCAAATTAGATCATGAAAATAGTATTGTGTTGAGCCATGATGATTGTCATCCTGATCTGATTGCATCTTTGATTTTCTCTCTTAAATTGAAGGCTTATTACTTACCTAAAACAACCCCCCTCTTACTATTTATTCTGTTTTTCATGAAGACATAGCTGAGTTTCAAGGGGGAAGTTAAGAAGGTTGCAAAGTTTCTTTTAACCATTGTTTGTTGAACAAGCCATGGTCAGTCTTTCAGATGAGCAGTCCTGGTTTGCCTGCGCCACACCTACTCTTCCAGGCAAGGGAGACAATGGAATGCTGTTGCATATTATTTGCATGCACGTTCTTCTTTGTAGAGTAGGGGTGGAGGACTGCATTTGTCTGGTTAGTCAGAACAAAACTCCCGCCCACCTCACCACAGGCAACTGTTGACAGGTGGGCAGGTCTATCACCCAAAGTCATTTGATGCCTGGTGAATCTGGGCCTGCTGGAAAGTGGCAGGGCTTACACTTAATGCTGACTCTAGACATTTGTGAATGCAAGCCCAGCTATAAAACAATAAACTCCTTTTGGAGTCTTGAAAAAGGGCAGAGATAGGCTGGATATACAGTAGTATAAGACCATACATTTGCCATGTTCCACTTAATGTTTAGTCATAGTTTGTTGAACAAGCTATGAACAGTTTTGCAGATGAGCAGAGGAACAGTGGTAATCTGATTGTGGTTTCCTTTTAGGCTTTTCTAGCATTCCTGTACAGTTATTGCCACACTGTATTACCAGCTCCCTTATTATTGGCAGACTGTACAAATAGTGTGAGGAATTGTCTTCAGAGATTTTCAGTTTCCCTCTGTATCTCCTGCACAGACACACCCAACAGTGTCTTGAGATCAGAAATTCTTAAACTTTTCCCTCTACCGCAGTGGAATAAAATATTTTTTGTCTGCAGGACTCCTGCCTGAATCTCCATTTTTTTTTGGGGGGGGGGGGAACAAGTTATTTGCTGACCAAAATGTTGAATTTGTGGAATCAAAGGGCTAGCTCTCCCAGTCATTGTTGCACAGCTAAGTGAAGTGTCTTGCACTCACAGGTTAAAATTTCCCAACAGTAAACCAGGGAGAATAATTTAAATATGAAGTAGAAAATGTCAGTAAGCAAGTATAACAATCAGAGTAGCTAGCTGAAAGTTAAGTTAGTTATACTTTCAAAATTCCACCCTGCGGAATTTTTCATAAGGTAGCAGAGAGGCTCCTTTAAATGTCTTCTCCCTATAAAACAGCTGTGAAACTATGTGAGGTAGCTTGAGAAGAAGGGCTTCCCATGGAAGAGTTGGGTGGGTGGTAGGGAAAGTCTCTTGTTTTTTTGTTTTTTTGTTACATTTTGAGATTTATTTTAGTGAGTTAAATAAGAAAAAGAAAGAGGATACGTAAAAACATTTTAAAAAGCAGAGGAAAACAGCATATTTTCCTCTGTTGTGAGTCAGAATGTGAAGAAATTACTCCATCTATAGAAAAACATCACCAATAGTTGTTTAGCCATGCTTCCATTTTCCAGGTGCTTTTGTCTTATACCTCTGTGCTATAAAGTGCCTGGGGTGCTGATACAAACCAAAATTAAACAGGAGTTCTGGGATTGGACATAATGGCATATCACTTTTAAAACAAGCTAAGATTTGTAAGCAAGCAACAAACTATAGTTTCAATTTGTGATTAGTTGCCTGAAAATAAACATGATTAGTTGCCTGGGGCAGGTGTGACGTTAACATATGAGAGTGCTGGAGGTGAAATAGTTAAACAGGTTACCCAATCAGGACCCAGGGGGGTGGAGTCAGAGGGACTATAAAACCAGCTCTGGGAAGGGCAAGGGGGAGAGTTTGTTGGGAGTTGGGTGGTTAGTTGGAGTGGGAGTGAATTGGGATAGAGTTTGTGGGTAGGTTGGGTTAGTGTAGCGAAATAAGCTGAGTCAGGAACAGTTAGGGGCTAAGAAGACAAGTAAATATCTGAGAGGTGGTTTAGTGAGTGAGAAGTTATAGGTCTGGATAGGCCCCCCATGAATGTAATTGACCGATACCATTTATGAAACCACACACTTGTTAAACTGCAATAAATAAACAGAAGTTTATGTTCCAATTTAACCCTGACTGGACTCAGTATTGTACCAGGTAGGGCCTGGGTGGTGGCAGTGAGAAATAAAATGGTGGTACAGGGATCAATAAACAGTGAAACGTCCAGGGACCCTGTGTGATCTCCACAGAAGATTCAGATATTCAAAACCATAACAGGGTTAAATGAACCATGCCCTGAGTGTTGGGTGTGATCACAGCCATTAATTTGTCCTGGTGAAAGACAATGAAAAGTGGATGAGACAACTACTTACTTCCATTTAAGCATGATTCATAAGCAATGTTCTGGGATATATACAAAATAATTGAAAACAACATTTAAACATTTTGCACTTTTCCCATGGTAGCATATACTAATTCTACATCCAGAATTTTAAACAGTTAATAATTTGCTGTTAATTTCATATAGAATTTCCTGAAGATGGCAGTAGCTCCCTTAAATTATTAAGAAGTTCTTGGACACATATTTTGGCACTGGAAATATATAAAATATGATTATTCCCCCGGGTTTCTTTATTTTTTGCTCTTAAAAATCCTTATTATAATTTTAGATAACCGAGTTTACAGGTATTTAGGTAACTCCTACTGTATTTTTAATCTACTATACTTTTTTGTTTTTTATTTAATTTGCATGTAAGAATACTTATTTAATTTGCACACAAGTGATTCCATCAAAACACTGCAATAGTGTTTACCAAGCAAGTGAAAGATGAACAGCTTTTTATATATATAGATGTACCCTGTGTGGATATTTTTTATGGGCAATTAATTACAATTTTTTCTTTCACTGCCACCACTGCTTCCCTTTCACCTGTTAAAAAATCACCCCATTCCACTCTCAACGTACATTGCAAATGCAGCAGTTGCTGTAATGTTCTGTGTCTAGAGTTCATTCTTGCTGTGACATGCCTAGTGAATCTGGGTTTTGACTTTTGCCACCAGCTCTTTAGTTTCCTGCGATCCTGTTAAATTGGGCATAAAGCATAATTAATCCAATGGGGAGTGAGTGTTCACTGGAGACAATGGATAAGGAAAGGTATTTGGAAACTAATGATGATGGCTGGATGAATTTGAATGGAACCATTCTGTTGGTGCATGTGTGACGGACAGCTGAGCTAGACTAGAGTCCAGTGATGCAATGCCTCAGAATTCCACCAATGTGCTGGAGCCTCTCTCCCTGATGGGCTACCAAGACAGCTAGCTAGAGGGTGTGTGGGTGTGGGTGGAGACAGCACTTTGGGAGGGAAAATAAAAAGGAGCAGTTTCTGAGAAAGTATTCAGATGGTTTTAAGGTGGTTTAAGAGAGAGCTGGAGGGAGAGCGCTGAATGAGTTGGTTCTGTGTGTAACATCTACCTTGAGGAAAGTATCTGCAGCTAGAGAAAGGAGTCTGAGTATTCAGACAGGGGTCAACTGGAGGGCTGAGTTTGAGCAAGGAGAAGCAGAGCTGTGAGGAAACAGTGATCTAGCAAGAGAAGAATCTCAAACCAGTTAAGAGGGGTGTGGTGATCCCCTGGTTCTGTTACACCACTAGAAGTACCTCAGGGGTGTGACTGTTAGAAGGCAGGGAAACTGCCAGAAAGTACCACCTTGTTTGAGAACCTAAGTATTAAGCTGTAATACCTCAATAACTAAGTTTAAGAAACTGAAGTACTAACTCAAAATAAGCTAAGCATTTACCAACTAGTCCTGTAACATCTAACTGAAGAGTAATAACTAAATAAGCAACTGAAGTTTACAAGAAGCTGTGTGTTTACTACCATGTTAGAAGCCTGTAGCAACCACTGGATTTAATATAATTATTAATTAGTTACCTGTTTCCTAAAATATCTATCTCTTTACACATCATTTGTTTTACCAACTTTGTTCTGTCAACTGAATCTTTCGTATTTGCTCAACTTTTGCCTGAGTATCCAAATATCAAAGTTTTACCTCACACAAAACCCCACAAGTTAACCTGTGGTAGTTTTAGAGTATAGAGTAGTGGGATCTGCCTCGGCATAATTTTGTCAAATCTGTTACAGCTGCTTCTGTAGAATCAATTGCTTTAGGCTGCAATTCTGTTCCCACTTACTTGGAAGTAAGCCTCATTGAACTTGGTGGCAGTTATTTCTGAGTAGACGTGTGTAGATTATATTGTCAGACACCTTTGGATGTGATTAATCACTATGATGTCAAAAGGAGTGTGCTATCCTGCACTTTAAACATTGCTGTTGAACTACAATAGTATTGTACTAGATTTTGTGGTTCATAAACTAGATTTTAACATAGATTTCCCAATATTCCTTAAAATATTTTAGAATGTTAGGCTGCATCTTCCAAGCATGCTGACAGTTTTTGAAAAACAATATTTCTGTGTCTCCGTATAGAATCATAGAATTGTAGTGTTGGAAGGGATCCCACATGTCATCTAGTCCAACCATCTGCAATTTAGGGTATGCTATATGCAAGTCTAAAATGAATAGATCTGTAAAAAGAGTATGCCTCGTAATAGATCATAAAGGAAGATTCTGTGGTTGAAGAATACGGTTCATAAACATTTCAAAACCTCTGCACATATCTGTGGCACTTCTTCTCAGGTACCCTTCACTGCTTCATTTTGCATTTTGGATTTGTCTGAATATGATACACTTCTCAGAAATACACAAGTGGCTGTCATCATTCACTAGTTTAGTATAACCCTGAATTTTCAGAGACTTAGAAAATTGGTCTAGAATTGTAAATATTGACATAATGGTTGACATTCACCAAATGTTGAACATATCAGACTCTGTAACATATACAAGCCTTCTCTACAACAGGCTCATCTTTGTGGTTCCAAATAATTTGTTTAACTGATTTCATCCTTGGATTTAATTAAATATCCAGTGTTTATTTCTGTTAGTTCCCAAGTCCAAGCATTTTAATGTAAAAATACCTTTTTGAAAGCATGAATCTACTCAAGGTAACTTCAGGGTAGAAACTTCTAACTTTTCTGTTCTAATGTTTACTGACATCTATGAATACCTGCCATCAATTCAAAATAAAACGAATGTCAGATTTATGCTCCCTCACTCATCCTTTGACCTGGAAATGCATGTCTCTTGATACAGCTCCCTGACTCAGAAATCTGTTATCCTGACTGTTTGAAACTTTTGTTGTTAATCTTCACTAAAAAACTGAGCTATGTTTCCTCACAAATACCATTTTAATAAATGCAGGCTCACTGTTCTCTGTGATATTTCAGTTTACCAGTTAAAACATATTATGAGTCAGTAGAAGCAATCTCATTGGGCTCATTAGCTGCTGTGTTTGATGCTCAGCTTTATTGTACGTAATGATGATCTTTCTGAAATGAGGTGTTTTCTTTGTAGAGGGCATTTTAAACATCAAGTTACCCTATTAAACAAGTATACTGTTTCTCCACTCATTGGGAAATCATGAAGAAATATTAGCTCGAAAGGAGCAAAATTTGGAATTACAGTGGTACCTCTGGTTACGAACTTAATTTGTTCCGGAGGTCTGCTCTTAAGCTGAAACCGTTCTTATCCTGAGGCACGCTTTTGCTAATGGGGTCTCTGGCGCACGATTTCCGTTCACATCCTGGGGCAAAGTTTGCAACCAGGAGCAGCTACTTCTGAGTTAGTAGAGCTCGTAACCTGAAGTGTTCATAACCAGAAGTGTTCATAACCAGAGGTACCACTGTACTGGGTTTTTGAAGGTACTATTCCATTTTATAATCTGTGGGTGGAAAAAGTATAGGTCTATGGTAGTGGATATGTTTTCCCATTCTAGAAAGTAAAAAAAAAAATAAAGTTAGATTTTTATGTTAACATGGCCAGGCATCAATCATACCAATACAGTGGATTGCATCAGACCGCTATAGGCAAACACTCTTGCTGGCTGGGAAAGTGGACCAGGTAGGGGCCAAGTGTTGCAAATGAGCCCCTCCCTGTGGAGTTCTCTGTAGGTCTACTCCCAACCCAGGCTCTGCTCCGCTTACTGTCTGATAGATCTGAAAGGAGGTGAAAAAGGGAAGTAAGCAAATGCAAGTACCAGTTCTTGCATGATCATTATAATGACCAAATGGAATGTCACGGAAGGTGTCAGTTCTGGAAAAGTAAGAACCAAACTGCAATTGGCCTCAGCTTGGGTCCTGGTGGGGCATCACAATAGGTCTCCTCTCCTCATGGATGCCTTAGATGTGGAGCAATGAGTCTTAGTGACCAAATGGAGACAGTTTGGTGCTACCACCCCACACCTTTCCTCACACCAGTTGTATCATTTTTGCTTTCTTAATACTTCACAAGTTCACCATTTGGTCAGGCATACCTCTTAAAACAAACCCAAAGAAAAAAATAGGTAATGGTGGTTCAATTCTAAGCTCATATGCAGCCTGCCCTTTGAAGATAATTGCTTGATTACTGTCAGAAGAATCTACATACCTCATTGTTGACAATTTCAATCACCATTTGACCTCTTAAGGAACTTCTAAAAAATCAAAAATCTATCTCTTAATGCAAATTACATCCTCCCCAGTTGAATTGAAGTTCAGATTTTTGTGTGTGTGTTTTGTGGGGTTGGGGAAGTTGGTGCATTTTGTTGAATATTTCTCAAAAAGAAACTGCCAGTAGGAAGAAGCACCACTGACTTCAAAATGTTTAAAAATTAAGTGCCTGAGTCTGCAAATGTTAATGATTAAACTCCATGCCAGAGAGTTTCCAGTGACTTTTTTTTCCAGACCGTTTAAATATTTTACCAATTAAGAAGCTATGGAGAGATTTTATCTGGTCCTCTTGAGAGAGGGAGCTGTTAAAATGCGGTCATTTGTAGGTTACATATGCTGCGAAGAGCCTGATTTCTTTATTCTAATAACAGGACCTTTTCTGATTCCTACTATACTTAAAGACATCTGATTTTATTCCTAAATTCTGCTAAAATTATTTTTCTTTGTACTTATTAGCACACTGTATCATTGAATATTTGAAAATGTATAGTCTGCTCTTAAACCATGTTTGGTTAAAATTTGCTCTTTTATATCTGTGTGAATTCATCAGGAGTACTTCGTATAAGTTTTGAATTTTAAATGCCTACGAAGTTTCACTCAAGATGCAATGTGATGCTATGTCACCCCTGTTTCTCTAATGTCATCTTGATTAAACATTGCTTTTTTATGTCAGGTACAGTTTTAAGGAAACTAAAATTATTATGTGGTTTTATTGTTATTTAATTTGGTAAAGAGTGCATATAAATACCTGTATGATCATGGGTGCTGCTTCTATTCTCTGATATTAGAACTGCACATGCTTGCTGATTTCATCCCCTTAATTTCCTCTCTAATGCTCTGCTCTAATATATTGGCGTATTCCAGCCAACCTAAGAGGATTAATAATAATAATAATAATAATAATTTATTATTTATACCCCACCCATCTGGCTGGGCTTCCCCAGCCACTCTGGGCGGCTTCCAAGAAATATCAAATACTGTAATACCTCAAACATTAAAAGCCTCCCTAAACAGGGCTGCCTTCAGATGTCTTCTAAAAGTCTGGTAGTTGTTGTTCTCTTTGACATCTGGTGGGAGGGCGTTCCACAGGGAGGGCGCCGCCACCATATCATGAATCCATCTTTTTCTTTTGCATATTTCATTCTCTGGTATCTTTCCTTACTCTCAGCTGATCCTGCCTGAGTTTATCTCCAGTATTTGTTCTCTTTAAGTTTAGAGACAGATAATTGAATAGGTTTGTTTGAAGTAGAAAATGCAACATGGATGATTCATGAAACCGATTTGTTAAAAAAAAAAAAGTTACATGGGAAAATACGAGAGAGAGACTTTGCACATACCTTTGTAAATCAATAAAATCTTTTATTTATTTTTAAAAAATGTATTTTTATTATTCTCGATTGATTGATTGGATTGCAGGATGGCAGTAGAGAGAGAGAAAAGCTTCAAGCTTCAAGCTATCTATCCTATTCAAGTAGTTGCTTGGGATACCTAGAAATTTGAGGCAGTTGAAACATTTTGTTACAGATATGGCTTCCTTTATATTCATGGCTTACGACTTGATCAGTATGTTGGTTGCAAGTTCCAAGTAAATTGCTTTTTATTGTTGTGGTAGCATTTTTCATCCACCTTTACCTAAGAGACCAAGCTTTCTTTTCCACTTCCATCTAATACTTTCAGTTAACTAGAGGCTGTATCTCTTTGTTAACATTTTAGGAGGGATAAAAAGCTAGCAGTCAGGGCAGAAGGTGGAAGATTGTGAAACTAGGTCTGTCGTGCGGAATTTGCCTTTCCTTTGATCCACCAAGTCTGGATTTGTCAACTTTCAGTTCCAGGATTCTTAGAGAAGTGTACGTGAAGGTCAAGAGGAAATCTTATGCAGTGGTGTGCTGCTGAGCAAAAGTATTCTGACCTTCTGGCCACCTGGCTGGGCTATAACTGGAAATCTTATTGTACAATTGAATGGGGGCAGGAAGTCCAGAGTTTTGGATGGGAGAACGTTAGCCAAACAAGATAGGAAAGTCTGCCCAGTGGGTCTTAAGTCTGGCATGCTCCTGCATTGTCTCAAGGCTTAGGTTAGCACATTTTCAACATATTTCTGTTCAACTGTTTAAAGTGGAGAGGTGAAAACTGCAGGATAGATTCCGCCCCCCATACACTGAAGTGCAAAGGCAGTAAATGTCATTTTAGGCTTTCTAGATTGTTAAATCACTTTTTACAAAATATTATTTGTTACACTAATATTTTGCTGTTACATGGGGCTCTTAGTGGTCTCCCATGAAATCAATCAGGTTCACACCTGCTTAGCTTCAGCTAAACTCCAACTACCAGATGCTCCTAGACCACTCACTGGATCCCAGTTGCTGTGAAAACTGTGAAAGTGCTCTCTACTGGATCATACCAAGAATAAAAACTTGTCCACTTTTTTGTTTCTAGCCGTGGCTAGCCAGATGCTTCTAGGAAACCCACAAGCCAGGGTGTTATGATTACAAGCTGACCCTGTTGTTTAACCTCATACCCAGCAAGTGGTACTCAAGAGGCATAGTGAATCTGAACATTCATGTGCTGTATAGCCATCAAAACTAATAGGAATTGATAGCCCTGTATTCTTTGTCTAATAGCTTTTTGAAGTCATCTAAGCTTCTGGCCATCGCCATATTTTGTGGAATTAATTCCTAATGTTAATTCTATATTGTGTGGAGAAGTTTCCTTGCTTCCAGTTGGTGGCTGGGATGAAACAAACCAAGCCAGGGGTTCCAGTTTATTTCGTCTTAACAAACGATAACCAGTAAGACTAAAAGAAACTTTGACTGCAGATTGTGGTTTGTTGGGAGCAAAGCCAACCATGATTCCTGTCCCTAACATAATGCTAAGCCTGGGATCATGGCTGGTTCCTTTCCAGTGGTGGCTGAGACCACATCTAGTTCCAGGTCTTTCCTTATTTCCTTTATATCAACTTCCCCCAGTTGTGGGTACGTATATACGGTAGTTAATATACGGTAGTCTTTGCCATTAACTATTTAAACCATGCTGTGTTCACACACCCGTATAAGTTTATACTACAAGTATTGTATGGTGAAATACTTAAAAAGATATGTTAAGAAAATGCATGGATATATTATTATTATTATTATTATTATTATTATTATTATTATTAATACCTTTATTGTCAATGTACAACCTGTGTACAGTGAAATTAACCGAGTCTCCCCCCCCACATACACTCAACATCATTGCACTCTGTGTGCTTGTTGCACAACACACCAACCCCGAAAGTCAGTTGCACTATATTATTTTCCATTCAGCAGCCTAACAGCCCACAGATAGAAACTGTTTTTAGCCTGTTGGTACGACTGATTATACTTCTATATCTCCTGCCCGAGGGTAGAAGATTAAAGAGGTGCTGGCCGGGGTGTGAATCGTCCCTGATAATTTTTCTCGCTCTCCTAAGGCAACGATCCCTTGCGATGTCATCTAGCAGGCTCAGGGGGCAGCCCATGATATCATGTGCTGTGTTCACCATCCTCTGTAAAGACTTTTTGTCCATGGCTGTCAAGCCAACGTACCACACTGTGATACAATATGAGAGGACACTTTCTATTGTGGACCAGTAGAAGGAGGTCATCAATTGTTGTTTAATATTGTTCTTTCACGAGGTGGGAAGGGGAGGAAGAGTTGGGCAGCTGCTTGCAATGGAGGCGTTGTCAGCAGCCAAGTCCTCTGCCTCGCTGGGCAGCCCCCGGCCCCCCCTGAACCCCCCCAACCCGCCCATGATGACCATGGTGATAGAGGCAGTGAAGACTGTGGATGAGCACAAGGGGGTCTCTGTCGTGGCCATAAAGCGCTACATCCTGAGCAGCTACCCCAGGGTAGACCCCATCCGCCTGAAGTACGGCCTGAAGATGGCCCTGGCCAGAGGCCTCATCCGGCCACAAAACTCTTCCGCACTGGGGGCCACAGGGAGATTCAAGCTGGGCACAGAGGAAGCCAAGGGAAAGAAGAGCCAGGAAAAGCATTCAGATTTGGATGGAAAAACAGCGCCCACACCGAAGAAAGCGGCCAAGAATCCCAAGGCAAAGGTTCCTGTGGAGAAACCGAGGCTGGGAGCAATCGCAGAACGGGGGGAGGAGGAGGCGGCTTCCAGCAAGAGTACCAAGGCGAAAGCTAGCAAGCATCCAGGCAAACCTCCAGCGAAGCCCAAGGCAAAGAAGTCCCCCCCCCCGGGGGGGGGGAGAAAGAGGCCCAAATCCTGAAGAAACAGAGCTCTTCCAAGGCCTTCCTGGCAAACACACCTGGTGCCTGCCAGAAAGCTGTGTCTAAGGAAAGCAAGACGGGGGGCCGAGGACGAGGGCCCCCCCAGGCAGAGGCCAAGGAACCTGCATCGGCCAAGAAAACCAAAGAGGCAAAGGGAGAGAAAGCCAAGGGGCTCAAAGAGGCACAAACAGAGTTCAGGGGCGCATCTTCAGCCAGGCAAAGACCCCCAAGGAGGGAGCGGCCTGGAGAGCTACGAGGGTCTAAGAAGCAAGGTGGACAGCCGGCTATCTCAACACCCAAGCTGACCTCAATTCCACAAAATATTAAACACTGTGCGAGGAAAGAAACTGGTCTATGGCACACGGGAAGAAAAGAATGATGAAGGGCTTGGCAAAAAGAGAAAGGAAACCAAGGAGGAGAGAGATGATCAAGCCTACGTTACGGACACGGGTTTTCGCTTCCCTAAAAATACAATCTTTACAAATCTCGATTTGCTTTTGGCAACAATATCAGGATTTGGCAAATAAGAACAAGGAATTGGAGAAAGAATTCAAAAGCACAAAACACCTGTGTGGCAGGCATTCTTTTTTTCTTCTCAAAAAAGAAAAACCACCTCTGAAATAAATGCATTTTAAGCTTGTTGGGGGGGGGGGGGAAACATTGTTCTTTCACAAGACCCTGAGGAAATGGAGTTGGGCCTTCCTAACCACCTGAGTTATATTGTTTTTCCAAGTGAGGTCTTCATTAAGGTAAACTCCCAGGAATTTAAAGGAAGAGACTGTCTCCACACAACCCCCCCCCCCCCCAATATACAACGGGGCTAGTTCCCCTCTTCCTCCGAAAGTCCAACACCATCTCATTTGTCTTGCTAATATTTAGGTGCAAGTTATTCTCTAGGCGCCATGTAGAAACTTTTTGAACCTCCCCCCTGTACGCTGATTCATCTCCACCTGTATTTAGACCCATTGTGGTAGTATCATCTGCAAACTTAATAATTGCAGTGGATGGATCAGATGAAATTCAGTCATATGTATACAAGGAGTACAGGTAGAGACTCAGCACACATCTCTGTGGGATGCCAGTTCTGAGCTTCAGGGAGGTAGATGTAACAGGCCCAATCCTCACTGTTTGTGTCCGATCCGTCAGAAAGACTTTAATCTAGTCACAGATGGTAGAAGAAAGGTCTAGTTCCATCAGCTTTTTGATAAGAATGTCCAGAAGGATGGTACTGTATTAAAGCCGAGCTATAATTAATAAACAACATTGTAACATAATTCCCCGGTCTCTCCAGATGACTCGCTGCAAGGTGAAAGGCTGTAGCTATGGCATCATCTGTTGACCTGTTTCTCCTCTAGGCAAACTGATGTTTATCATAATCCGGTGGAAAACATGTCCTAAGGTGTTGAAGGACCAATCTCTCGAAGCATTTCATCACTACAGATGTTAATGCAATAGGTCTGTAGTCATTTAGGCAGTTAGTTGCTGTTTTCTTTGGGACTGGGACAATGGTGGCTGCTTTCAAACATGGTGGAACACAAGCCGTTTGCAGAGAGATGTTAAAAATCCTTGTCAGGACCCCTGCTAGTTGATCGGCACAGTTTCAAATCAAATATCTTTAATACGGTTAGTGACCAGAAAGCAATTTATTTTAAAAAAATGACATTAAAAGTAGTATTGTGCTACAAATAACAGTAGAAATATGGCCAATTCACAGAATTGGTGCTTATATTTATGACCAGGTTTCGACTTTTAAGGTTTTAAAATTCAATTCAGGTGTCACTACTGTTTATTATCGTTCCTTTGATGTTTACAATTTGAACTCCGTTGTTGACATCATTGCTCATCTTATTCTTGTTGCGATGTAACAGTACTTTGCCACGGACCTGTTAATTTCGGGCTCTTTGTCAGCTAAGAGGTGTCTGATATAGGTGTCGTCTGTACTACGAGGTATTTTCCTCAGAATCGGTTCAATCAGCTCTTTTCTTGAGTCTCGATATAATGGGCAGTATAAGATGACATGCCCAATGGTTTCGATTTCGTTGCTGTTACAGGGACATAATCTTTGTTCGATCGGTATTTTATTGTATCTTCCCTCTAGAAGAGCTGAAGGGAGAGCGTTAAAGCGGGCCCTGGAAAATGCCCATCGGTGTTTAGCGTTGTCTAGAACTTTGAGATAGTTTGCTAGATGGGGCCTTTGGGGATTGTATAGAAGTTTATAAGTTATCGGGAGTTGATTAAAGTCATTTTGGACTTCAATGTCCCTGAGTCTTTCTTTGATTATGTTCTTGGCCCTTCCCCTTTCTAAACTTAATAAATACTCTGGGGAGAGACCATATGTGGCCAGTTTTCTGAGAGTGCCCTTCAACCAACTAGATTGGAATTTGTCAAGAAGCATCAGGGAAAGTAGTCCAACCGGCGAGTTGTTAAGTCTTAGCCAAGTGCATAAGGTTCTTATCCATACTTTGGCTTTAATGCTGTATAAGCCCGCTTCCAGTCGTAGGGCGGCGTTTGGGACGCATTTAGGTGTTTGCAGGAGTGATCTAAGGAAACCTGATTGTATCTTTTCATATGGGTCTAGATTAGAGAGGGAGACGAGTGGTGCGCCGTAGATCGGCGCAGTTTTTTACCACTATCCCCAGCACCCCATCTGAACCAGCAGCTTTACTGGGATTCACTGCCCTCAATGCAGCTTTCACTTGATGGTCATACAGAATAAGTGGCTGAGAGTTTGTAGGCTGGCAGGCAGGATCTATGATACCTGATCTTTTTACTTCATAGCGGGCGAAGATGATGTTTAGCTCCTCTGCCAAGAAATCATCAGCCTTAACCGTGTTCCTCGTATTGCCCTTGTAATTGGTTAGATGCTGCAGTCCCTGCCACATTTGTTTTGTGTTGTTATCGGCTAGGCAGTTCTCCACCTTAAGCTTATATTGTTGTTTTGCCGCCTTAATGCCTTTCCTGAGCTTTGTTCTTGCCCCTCTGTATGTATCTATATTCCCTGCCTTGAAGGCAGTATCCTGAGCTTTCAGGTGTGGCCTTACTTCAACAGTCATCCAGGGTTTGCAGTTCCCATAGACTCTAATTCACCTCTCCCTTGTTACATTATCGGTGCACACTTTAATATAAGAAAGTAAAGCATCTGTGTATCTCTGCAGATCTTGATGTTCAAACACGCTCCAATCAGTACTTTCAAAACAATCCTGGAGCTGACTGAAAGCGCCCTCTGGCCAGATTTTAACTGTTTTTATAACTGGCTGATGAGGACACTGCCTTTAACATATGGCACATAGGAATCTGGTGAAATCTGCTGAAACAATTAACATGGTATCACCCAATGCCTACAATTGACCTTACACATGATTTCTTAAATTTCTTTGTAAATTATATATACACTTGGAATGAGTGGGGAGGTGGGAGGGAGGAATAGGGTATTCCTTTGAGCAAGGCAGTTTATTTGTATTTATTACTGAAATGCATAAATAAAGGCTATGCAAAAAATATAAATAAAGACATGGATGTTGACAGCAGAATAAGTAAATAAAATTCAAACTGTACAGAAATATATGTATTTGCTTACTAAGTTAGTGAGGAAAATTTATCTTATTATTCTGATCTACTCTGTGTAACCTTGAGCTAGTCTCTTTGTCTACTTGTTCATTCCCAACTTTAAAATGTAAACAAAATATGGCTTGCATGCATTGTTGTCTCTGAAGGATTTGAGCAGTGTAAGTGGCATTGAGAATCCTGATGATAAAGATTGTAAAGCAATCTGAAGAATGTTGTTTAAGCTTTTTATTCCCCATAGAAGCTTCAGATCTGTAAAGAACATGGTTCTGTTTGTATATTTCAGGCAAATAATTATAGCTGCTGTCAGTAGCTCAAAAGAGTTTAGTAACAAGAAAGCAAAATTTGATCCACTTGTTCAGCATGGGAAATTTGCCTATGCTAAGCAAAAAAGAATAGTGACCCAACACAGCAAAATTACCATTGGCAATAGAGGGTTTGTGTGAACTATTTATCTGTGAAGTGGCTGGTTTTGTTCTCCTGCTGTGAAAATGACAGATATAAGAGTTCCTTCTGAAAGGGCAAGGGGTGTGTGTTTACTATTGTCCAGTTTGTGCCTTTAGAATTGATTTAAACGAAGTAGCTCTAGTAATTAAAAAGACTATGCAAAATTTGTTGGGAGTCAGCTGAATTATGAAAACAATCATAGTGATGTCTTCTCAGAAGACTTGTAAGACTTAGGTTTATGAGAAAGATTGCAGAATAACTGTTTCATTCTTTTAATTTTTTGGGGGAAACTATGTGTCATTTCCAGAATGGTAAGATAAAGATATATATTGGAAGTCAATGAAGTTGGAGGATTATTCAAAACCAGCATTTGCCAACTTGATGCCCTCCAGGTGTTGATGAGCGCCACAACCCCATAGTCTCCTTTGACCGGACTTAACCATCCAGGGGTCCTTTACCTTTACCTTTACCTAATAGCAGTAAAGGTACCCCTGCGCGTACGGGCCAGTCTTGCCAGACTCTAGGGTTGTGCGCTCATCTCACTCTATA
Source organism: Podarcis muralis (assembly GCF_964188315.1). Taxonomy (NCBI): domain Eukaryota; kingdom Metazoa; phylum Chordata; class Lepidosauria; order Squamata; family Lacertidae; genus Podarcis; species Podarcis muralis. The sequence continues at coordinate 38,947,053 of NC_135665.1, read as the reverse complement.
GGCCGGGAGCCAGCGCTGTCCGCAGACACTTCCGGGTCACGTGGCCAGTGTGACAAGCTGCATCTGGCGAGCCAGCGCAGCACACGGAACGCCGTTTACCTTCCCGCTAGTAAGCGGTCCCTATTTATCTACTTGCACCCGGGGGTGCTTTCAAACTGCTAGGTTGGCAGGCGCTGGGACCGAACGACGGGAGCGGCAAGTCCTAGGCGCTGAGGTTTTACCCACAGCACCACCCGCGTCCCTGCAGTAGCATCCCAAAATATTCATTCATCCATTCCTTTTATTTGTATGCTCCTGTTCCACAAAAAAGTCGTGTTCAAAGTGGATTACAACAAAGAAATAGGAGTGCATTTCAAGCAAAAACTACAATATCATAATAACCTGGCAAAACAAAAATATAACAACATACACAAACCACATTCAGTACTATAAATATAACAAGATTAGTTAAATGGCATGCAGGATCCAGTAGCAAAAATAACAAGGGAAATTCACAGTTTCCCCTTAGTCCTAGAAACATCCTTCCCATGATGTTGCTTGCAGTCCTTCTCCTGCAGCAGCTTCCTATAAGGCTGGAGGGCACCAGGTTGATGAATACCAATACCTTTTCATAAAAACTTAACATATGCCTCACACTCTTGCATATGAACTGAAACTTGTGATCCACAACTTGCAGAGGTTGCTTAAGCAAAATTCCAAGGGTAATGTCCTAGAAGGTTCACTTGGGAAAGGCATTTTAGGGAGGGATTTCGTTTTGCCCTGGATTGCCAGGAATAATGCTGTATATTATGCCCGTTTATTTTCTGTGGACATAAACGGCTTGGAGAATATGGTATTAGTTTGTTCTGAGGCTGGCTAATTACACTCTTTCCTCCTTTGGTTCCGCATTTCTGTTCTTCTTGTTTACTCTTGTTATGTGACACTTAATGCAGTCTAAAAGGAAATAGCCATGGTTAGTCAGGTGTATGGAAGGAGCCTCTGGTTCATGCATACTCTTGCATACTCAGAGTATGCAATTACTCAGAGTAATTAATAAGTAATTATTGATTTTGGGCAAACCATACTTTGTCATTACATCTGAAGTAGTAAAACCATGTTTTGTGTTGGCCTGCAAACCAGGATAGTAAACCAGCATTTGATCCTACTGTTGATCCCAGACACTGGCTTCAGTGGGAGACAACTACGTTCCTTCCAAAATTATCTTTAGATAATTGTTTTATGACTCTTACTTAGTATGGGCTTTTGTACTGTAAGGACAGTCTTAAAGCAACAGATATAATCATGATGTAATGTCAGTCCATTTTAAATGATTCTGATGAACAGTTAGCTGTAGCCCAGAAATACAGTGAACATGTGTATTTGAGTTTTCCAAAAGTGGCTTTATTAGTCAGTAGCAGCAAACAAACAAAACCTCTTACTGTAAAAAGGACAGTATCTCCTCTCTTGCCATTACCTCATCACTACTACTTCATTTCCACTCATGGCACATTGCATTTGGCTATTATGCCTTCTGTCTCACACTCATAAATGCAACCTATTTATGCATGGGTAACATCCACACATTTAAAGCACTCCTTAGCAGTCATGGCTTCCCCCAAAGATACCAGGAATTGAAGTTTGTTAAGGGTGCTGACCCCACAGCCCTGTAATTTCTAACACTCTTAATAAACTACAGTTCCCAGAATTCTCCATGACTGTTAAAGTGGTGCAAGAGTGCTTTAAATGTATACTATGAACATGACCTTGTTGCATTCCACTGTTGATACCATGACTTCCCCTCTGGCCCCCTTTTTCTTTCTTGTCTGTTGTGCCTTCTCTTCCTCTGTCTACTTTCAGCCTCTTAATTGTAAAGTGTTGGGTCTGCAATGTAGTGCTTAGTGGCTATGGCACCCTGTAGTTCTTCAGAGAACCGCTGAGGCTGTGAAAGAACCACTCATGGTGGCTGGCACACTGCTACTTCAAGCAGTGTACTTCATGTGCTACTTCATGTGTATATGCCTTTAAAGCACATCCTTTGCTTCAAAAGAATTTTTGGTACTGTAGTTCCCTCCCACATAGCTACAGTTCCCAGCAACCCTTAACAAACTTCAGTGCCCTGAATTCTTTGAGGAAAATATTGTGCATTAAAAGCAGTGCTTTTTCCAGGGTGGGGTGGGGTATGCAGGGGTACACATACCACTAAACATTTTGTGAATTTTTGTACTTTGGTCAATGGACCAAATACCTTATTTATTTTCCATGATTTGAACTATAAAGTGGTGGTTTTCTTGAGTCAAAATGAGAGTAGCTCTAAACATTTTTTTTAAAGAAAAAAAGCACTGATTAAAGGTATATGGTGGGATTCACCTAATGAACCCCATCAGCAGATGCCTTGTGCAAGGGCTTCCTCTTGTACAGTGGGACATCCCAGTGTTCTCCCCCACCCCCACCAACATGGGCTCAGGGGTGGAGTGGGAAAACTTCCAGAAAAGTGGCCAGGAGGGGAGATTGTTCTGTCTGGTAAGTCAATGTGCTTGCACAGATGGAACATTTCTGCATGATTCTGCAGCATTTAGGATAATTTGCAGGGTATTTGTAGAGTAGTTAAGAGTTTTCTTGTATGCTGCTTTTGGGAGCTGCATGCTAGTGGTGGGTTGGAGCCAGAGGCAAAAAGTAGGTGCAACAACAGTCAGTAGGCTACATTCCAGCTATAGAATTTAGGCAAGCAAGAGGCATTATCATAGTTCAGTGTCACATTCCACTTGGACAGAAGCACTTGAGAAGGTTGCAGAGGAGGACTAGTTGAATTGTGTGACCTGGTGAGAGAAAGTATTGCCTCAGGAGAGCCCTGTGGCCTGTATAGAAATGCCTAGAGGGACACATTTGACCCCTGGGCCTCACATGCATGTATCACATCCAAGAGCCCCAACTCAATACATTTCCCCCCCTTTTTTTAGTTTAGTCTCATGAGAGTTACAGGCAGCTGAGGGTGGGCTGTGACAACCACGTTGAAGTCACCCAGAACACTGACTGTTCCATTAAAACATTTGTTTATAAAGCATGAGACCTGCAACTTCATAAACAGCTTCTTTTTTTCCTCTTCTTCAGACAATAGCTTCTTTTTATCAGCCATTAAGCACTCTAGTAATTCATTTCCTTATTAACAGTGCATAAAACTTGCATCCTGAAAAGCTGATGAAACACAGTGGGCTTTGTTGGGGAAAAGAAAAAAAAGGTTTTTTAAAAGTGTGAATAACACAATGTTTGACATTTCTTATTTCTTGGACTGGCTAGCAAGAGGAATAAACATAATTCTCAGTTGTGATCTGAGTAAATATCCTTTGTTCTGTTAAGCATTCCTTATTTGACTCATTTTTTATTTTTTTTTGTAGATTATCCTTTCCTGTCATTGCATGACACATAAACATTTGACTCAATAAGCAGTGGACTGAGAGTTTTCTATATGCACTGCTGAAGGCTCTCCTGCAAGGTGCAGTCAAACAGCAATATTTGGGTGGGACTTTTCGGCACAGTACAGGTATTCATTTCATAAGCCTAACACTAAGGCCTGGTTTAATAGCAACAATGGTGCCCCTAAAGACTTACTTGTGCAAAGCCCCACACTTTAAACTGAAGAATGGCCTGTGGATGTGAACTTACTTTGTAATGCAAAAGATTTTCCAAGTCTGTATAGGTGTCATGTGGATAACTGCATACAAGACTCAACACCTGTACATGTATTTGTCTTGGAAGACAACACTTTATGTTTGGCAGTCGTTTTTACCTTATGTAGGCACATGAGAAAATGCCTTCTTTGAGGTGTCACCCCACTTGTGGAATTCCCTGAGGTATGATTGACAAAAAATCACTTAATTTCGGCACCGACGTGGCTGTTTTTTTCTGGCATTTGCAGGATATTAGTTGTCAATTCAGGCTGATGCAGGTAGTTTCTTTGCAGTTTATTGATGGCTGGTTGAATCTGCAGTTTTATCTACTCTCTTAACTGTTATGCTGGAACTGTTGTTTTAAAATTGATCTTTATTGTACACCACCGTGGAATGGATATGATGAAAAGCATTAAATAAATAAAATGGAAAAAAATTCAAATGAGAAAAAAGTACCGTATTTGTGTGCACCCCAAGCCATTTTTTTATGTAAGATTTAAAAATCTAAGAGAAAGCTAGAACTGATGGAGAAATATATAAGAAATACATCTTTAGGAGGGGGCTGAAGAAGTGTTTAATAGGACAATATTTTTATCCACCTACCCATTTTATGTGCTTCACCTTATACAGTTTGAAAACCTCTAATAGGCAGTAGGCCTATGAAATGATTGTACAGTTGTGGTTAGGAGAGAGGAAAAGTGTGTGTGTGTAAGTCAGGCTGAGGGGAAAGCAGAGTTCTCTGACAATGCAGTACAGTTTTATGCTTTGGAGTTGAGTGCCATGTAGAATAAAACAAGTAGAACAATGGATTTACTGTTTATTGAAGCCTTAAAGGCAGATTTGGAGGGGGAAAGGATCAGGAATTAAGTTTTTAAATTATTATTTTTATCTGCGGCAAAAATAGAGCACTCATCTTAACTGCCATCATGCAAATGAAGCTAAAAGAAAAATGTAGATTGCTGAAGAAACTCAAGGCACCAAACATCTGCATATCCTGAAAGGAGTTTTCAATGCTACTCACTAAAAAGCAGGGGGGTGGGGGAGTGCAGAGTAGTACTGAACTCTTTTGAAAAGGCAAACTACAATAAATGAAACAGTTCAAACTTTTCACTAAAGCTTTTATTTTGATTTTTATAAGTCTAGTAGTGTGTGTGTGCCAAAAGTGAGCATATTGTATTTTCCAAACAAACAGAATTCAATTTTTGCTCCCTATGCTCCCTCCTTCCCACCCCCAAAGGAACATACAACCTAACCTGCAAAAAAGTTACTTCTCTCTTTCTCATTGAAAAACAGTAGAAAAAGTACAGCAGAATAGTTAAGAAAAGATACTTGGTTACATAATAAGTATTTTTTTATAGTCTACTTCCACTGCGGGAAGCAGTGGAAGACAGGAGTGCCTGGCGTGCTCTGGTCCATGGGGTCACGAAGAGTCGGACACGACTAAACGACTAAACAACAGTAATAACAACAACAACAACAACAACAACTTTGAAACAACTGGCATTTGCTCATACATAATGTTATTGCGTAGTAAGAATAATAATAATTGCGTAAACAATACTAGAGGAGATTTCTGGGGCCGAAGGCAGAAACAATTTGAATAGAATGAAACATCTGGAGAAGCATTTATGGCCAAAGCCATGTTGCTTGGGGCGGGGGGGGGGGAGCTTTTTAAAACTACCCTAAAGATTGGGAATCTAAAATATATTAATTTTATCTTAAAAGGAAGAACAAAAAATACAATTCTATACATTCCAATTCAGAATTAAGTTCCCTTGAATTAAGTGGGACTTACTCCCAGGTAAGTAAGCATTGAATTGAAGCCTAAAGAAACTTCAGTTGACAATGGTGAAAGTAAAGCTGTCTATAGAATGGGACTCTTTGTGTATTATGTATATTTGTGTGTAAAAATGTTCTCTTCAGTTTGCAGTTCTTGTAGATCATAACTGCAACTCAGATGCTTGAGATCAAAGTTAAGGAGTTTATAATAGGCTGAACTACTAGGCGTTTAGGCTTTGTTGATTATCTATACTTGAGACTTCATCTTAAAATATTTGTGTAACTGACCTTATAAACTTGTTGACACATTATGGTTCATTCAAATGATTATCATATGATAAGCAAGCTTTCCTTTCCTTGATAAGCAGCAAAAAACTATTGTACCTGATCCATGATAGCTATTTCTAAGAATCAGGGAACTAGGCAGAGGGCCTTCTCAGTACAGTGGTACCTCGGGTTACAGATGCTTCAGGTTACAGACGCTTCAGGTTACAGACTCCGCTAACCCAGAAATAGTACCTTGGATTAAGAACTTTGCTTCAGGATGAGAACAGAAATTGTGCTCCGGCAGTGGCAGGAGGCCCCATTAGCTAAAGTGGTGCTTCAGGTTAAGAACGGTTTCAGGTTAAGAACGGACCTCCGTAATGAATTAAGTACTTAACCCGAGGTACCACTGTAGTGGCACCCACCCTATGGAACACACTCCAGGGATGGGGAAGATAAGGATCTGGCCTGCCTGCCATAAAAGGTTCCCCTTCCCCCGCTCTGTTTGACAAGTAATTTGTTACGGGGCTATCTGGTTTAAAAATAAAGAACCATACAGTAGACACACAGGCCGTCTGCTCATTATCCATCCCCACCCCACCGCCCACCCCGGTTATGGTGAGATGTCCTGTATTTCTATTTATAGTAATTATTTATAAATTTGCATTTGTACATGTGCCCTCCTTTATTCTATTTTATGCTAGTGCATAACTGGCCACAATGTAGGGGGACCTGGGCAGAGGAAGATGGAGTATGCACAATTATAACATAACATGTGAACCTGCCCAAATAGGTATATCTTCTCAGTAGCTAAATGTGGATAAACTGTTGTGTTGTTGTTGCTGATTTTGTATAATAGTAATTTTAATTACAGATAGGTAGCCGTGTTGGTCTGCCATAGTCAAAACAAAAAAAATTCCTTCCAGTAGCACCTTAAAGACCAACTAAGTTAGTTCTTGGTATGAGCTTTCGTGTGCATGCACACTTCTTCAGATAACTGAAGAAGTGTGCATGCACACGAAAGCTCATACCAAGAACTAACTTAGTTGGTCTTTAAGGTGCTACTGGAAGGAATTTTTTTAGTAATTTTAATGGTTGGTATGCAGAAGCCTACAGGTGCAAAAGTTTAAAAAGTAATTTCCCTACAGCTTAAAAGGTTCTAAGACATATCTAGCCATCTCGTGATGTTTTTGGTGAAGCTAAATTCTCCAAGGCTAGTCATTTAAAGCCAGGATGTATTAAAACACCATTACTCATTAGGCCTTCAGTCCTGCACTCCGTCAACACACACATGTCCCATTGATTTTCTGTGTATGTGGATGTAATTATGCACAAGATCACTGCTTAAATAACCTTGCCTTTGGCTGGATAATTTATATCTATCACCCCAGTGCAGGAACTCCTGTGTTCAACGTTCAAACTATGAACAACATTTTGTCATCCACTGTTTAGCAAGAACAAATCCTTGACCTTTCTTAGCATGGACAGGAATAGAAACAGCAGAAGGAAGGTTTATCAGAAAGCCCATTCTTAAAATTAAAACAGGAAAGAAATGGAAATCCCATTAACATTGTGCTGAACAAGGAAAATTGCACATATCCTTTGTGTTGAATACTGTAATGTGTTTGTTTTGCAAAATTGGGGTTTGTGTCTGAAGTTTAAAAGCTGTTTATACTTAAGCTAAGGAAGTGTGTTTTCACTGTGTGATATATTTGATTAGTCTCCCTCTAGGGAGTTTTCTGCGGTAGTTAAATGGTGGTAATTTATCTAATAAAAGTGCTAAGTAGTATAAACTGGAGGCGGTTAAAGGTATTTTTCCATTCCTTCATTGGTTTCTGTGATTTTGAACTTTTTCTTGTGGGTTACTTATTCAAGTCAGTAAAAATTTGCTTAATATTATTTTTCAAAGTACTATCTATTCAGATACGTTTCTCACAACAAAGTTGTAACACATGTTACATTTAAATAAATTTATTACCATTTATAGTATTATAGGTTCCCCCTCCCCCCCAAGCAAGTGTAACTAAAAAGGTAAAGGGACCCCGGACCATTAGGTCCAGTCATGGACGACTCTGGGGTTGCGGTGCTCATCTCACTTTATTGGCCGAGGGAGCCGGCGTACAGCTTCCGTGTCATGTGGCCAGCATGACTAAGCTGCTTCTGGTGAACCAGAGCAGCGCACAGAAACGCCGTTCACCTTTCCACCCAAGCGGTACCTATTTATATACTTGCACTTCGTGCTTTCGAACTGCTAGGTTGGCAGGAGCTGGGACCAAACAACGGCCCGTCACAGGGATTCAAACCACCAACCTTCTGATCGACAAGCTCTAGGCTCTGTGGTTTAACCCACAGCGCCACCTGCGTCCCATAAACTAGGTGGGTGCTGTTCAACTAAGTTTGCTCAGAGTAGACCTACTGGAAATTAATGAACATGACTATGTTTGGGCCACTCCTTGATTTTGCTTCTTTCCCAACTGGCAAGTAGCAAGTGTGTGTGTGTGTGTGTGAGAGAGAGAGAGAGAGAGAGAGAGAGAGAGAGAGAGAGAATAAATATATATCCTGAAGCCAAATACCCATTTAGATAGAATTGATACTATGAACAATAAACTACTATTTTACATGGCTTTGGTTGTTGCATACTGGATTATTTAACCAAGAAACAAGCCTGCTACAAAAGACTGCAGACTTAATTTGGAAATCTACACTTGAAACTCAGACTGACAGATTGGCTATGCATCCCTTGAGATTTTGTTAATTAAACAAGTGCCCTTCTAACATTGATTGGGGGGGGGTAGTACACTCTTAAGTACGGCTAGTAGTTGGTTAATAAAACTGTAAGTAAATATATTGGTGTAAGTAACTGAGTTAACCATCTTAGTTCAAAAACAAAAAATGGACCTATGCATCGTTGTGGCCAGCAAACATTTAAAATATGGCATTCATGTGTTTGCATAAGACTAGCAGAATGTTCGGTAAAAGGACATGCATGCATGTGTGAGACTGATTTATTTTATTTTTATTCGGCCACTTTCTACAACAGTTGGATCCCTTTTGGTCTTTCCTGCCTCATCAACTTTCCCAGTTTCCCTTACTTTCTCAATTTCTTTTGATCCTCTGTCTCTTATCTTCAGACTTATCACTTAACTGCCCAGAGGACTCAGATCTCAGGGCACACCAGCTGCAACAATAACTTCAAAAGGCATGTTAAAGCAGCTTGTGAAAAGTACTCGTTTGTGCACAGACCTCTCTGTATGCTATTCTGTTTTTTATTTTCTCTGAACAGAGCTAATACAGATTAAGGAAAGATATATAGAACTAATCCAGACCAGTTTTCCTTTATGAACTGACTTAATTCAGTTGCCTTGTAATTGATGGCTCTTTGTAACCTAGTCTTCCAGTTAGTTTCAGGTGTGTTGGAATGAAGGCTGCCAAATTCAGGTTTACCCAAGATCAGATAGCTCATGGATAACCATCATGAAATGCCTGTAAAATGTCAGTTTGGGGAAGGACATAGTTGAATGAATCCACCTTTATTCAGTTCATGGTTTCTTTAAGGAGTTCTCATATTCTGCCTTGAAAACTAATGTCTGTGAATCATTTTATGAAAATGTTGGATTGAGTTTCAGACTTCTGGTTCCCGGTGGTGCATTAAATCCTTCCTTCTATTGGCAAGGAAGAAAGGGGGATCCTTTGTTTAGCCAGACAAATTCAAAAACTGTCAACTCCAGATGTTCTGAGAGAGACTCCAGGCAGGCCTTGCTACAGAACAGAGAATAGCCCTTGGGACTCTACTGTAGATACTGAGTTTCATTTAGTATTTTAGCGTCATAGTAGCAGCTGAAAGGAAAGGTGAAAATAAAGCAGTTGAATACAGTATACTATTAATGATGAGGGGTTGCTAATTATATACAAAATTTCTATCTTGCCTTTCTCCCAGTGCAGAAGCCAAAGTGGTTCTGCACTATAAATATTTTTAAAAGTAAGTAGCACTAGAAAACTATTTGAAGTGCACACACACACACACACACACACACACACACAAAAGTACAACACCCATTCTCAGAAGATCCTAGCACAACAACAGTTACTGGCCAAAGACCTGGTGGAACAACAAAAAAAGTATTTGTCTGCCAGTGGATGGAAAGCAGAGAGAAAGCCAACCTAGCCTCTTGTGGAAGAGGAGCTTCACAATCTGAGAACAGAGAACAGCTACCCAAAAGGTCCTCTCTTGTGTCCATGCCTGTGAAGGTGGCAGGACTGAGAGAAAATCTACCCTCTCAGAAGATATCATGCTCATACAGAGAGATATGGTCCTTCAGATAGTATGAACCCAGGCTATGTTTAGATATATACTAGTTTTGATTGGAGGCCCTGCTGTTCTGAATGTATGTTTAATTGGGCATGAACAACCAGCAGTCTTATTTTCAGCATGGGGTGGTGGTATAATTTGAAACTTCTTAAACTGGGAGAATGTATATCTCCATCTATGTCTGTCTGTCTGTCTCCCCCCCCCCTCCACCACCACCACCAAAAGCTAGATTTTAAAGAGTGATAGAATAAGCATGTTTTAGAGCAGTACTGGAATTATGTGTGATGAATTTTGTAGAGTATATTACTTATTTGTTGTGCATTATTTCTTTTTAGTATACTGTTACCAAGTGACCCTCTTTCCCCAACTTCTTCCACGGAGTTCCAGAAGGTGGTACTGGCACTGTTGCTCTCCATGGAAATTACCTTGTGGGGTTCCACAAGGTTCAGTTTTGTCTCCTGTACTATTTAACATCTGCAGGAATTTTTCTGGGTGAAATCATCTGGAGTCGTTGGGTTTGATGCTTTCAGTATGGTGTTGACACCTAGCTGTTTTTCTTTTTCTCGTCCAATCTACATGTTGTAGAATCTTCCTTCATCAAGAATCTGGGACCAGTATTAGACTAGTTCAGCACTGGTTGCTAATGTGTTTCTAGACCCATTTCAGGACTCTGGCTCTCTAGCTCATTGTTGGTCTATAAGTCCCATCAGCGCCCACCCCAGTTTGGCCAATGGCCAAAGATAACCAGTGTAGCCCAGCAATATTTGGAGGGCCACAGGTTAGTCATTACTGTCCACCACTGTCCAAAATAGGTCCCATTAGCTCAAAGGAATTTTTCCTCTCATTGTGTTCCATCCCTATTCCTAGGATCAAGATCTGCTAATGAAAATCTGCTTTTTTGGGTTTCTGTCCTTTTTGGACTTTAGGTTAGTACCGTCTTCCCTAACCTGATCCTTCTCCAGATGTTTCGGACTAGAACTCTTGTCAGCCCCAGACAGCATGGCCAGTGTTCAAGAATGATGGGGGTTGTAGTCTTAACAATGTATGGATGGTGCCAGGTGAGGGAAGGCTGGGTTAATATTTAATAGGAGTGAAACTCCTTAAGTTGAAGCCACAACATTTTGGAATGCTGTTCTCTGGGAATGCTGTTCACTGAGAGATCTGTCTACCTGTCATCTTCTCTTGCTATTTTTCAAAGGCAGAAGAAGGCACTTTCATTCTATCGGGCCTTGGAAGCTTGGCTTTTAGATTGCCTCTCACTGTTTTCAATTTTTCTCTTTGCGCTTTATAGATTTATTTTGTTGCATTTTTAAATGGGTTGGATCCAGAGTACTCAGAGCTTGACTCATTTTTTTCCTTTTTGTCTCCAAAAGCTGCTTCAGGGGTTGGGGGCCTAGAAGAGTTGGGTAGATAATGCTTGGGGGCAGCTGGCCGGAAGGGGGAATTGGCTGCCAAAAAAGAAACCCTTTGTTCTCAGAAACCTCTGCAGATAACAAAAGGTCTGTAGAGAGCAATAGGTCTCAGGTTCAGTCTTTGGCATCTCCAGCTGTCAGGAGCCAGTGTCAGGAGTAGGTCAGCCATAAAAAAAACCTGGTGTCAGTGAAGTTAACTCTTTATTCAAAAAATAAAGAGGCAGGCCTAGTGAACCCAGCAACTCTTCCCAGAAGGTCTTGCACCAAGGAGGCAGTTGCTAGGGATGAAGGTCCCCACCTTCCCACTTCTCTCTAAGATTTCCCTCATGGGTGTAGTTAGGGTTTTTGTTGGGGGAGGCAGGCTATTGTTAGAGGGGGCAGAATTTCAGATTTGTACTGATTTTTATTGATGGGGGACAGCTGTCCCCTCCCCCCCCTTGGCTATGCCCATGGCTTCTCCCCCAGTTACTTCCTTAGCAGCCTAAGGCTCTGGCATCTTGCCTCTCTTTGTTCCACCTTCTTCATTTCTCTGCATATTTTGGAAGACCAGGGGGGAGGAGAGCTGGTCACAGCAAGAGGGGGAAATTCCCTGGCTTCTTCAACTGCCTGCCTCCACATTCAGCCCCTTGACCCTCCCTCCTGCTTCTGCACTCTGCCACAACCTTCTCCTGCTCACCAAACCCTGTTACCTCTTGAGTTTCTGACACTTTCTCTTCCCAGTCTGCCCCCTTCTCCCTTTGACCACTCACTGTTGTCCCAGCACCAGTCTCTTGGCTCTGAGCCTTCTTTCCTTGGGGGTTCTCGAGCTGGTGCCTCCCACCACCTCTCTGTGCCCAACCAGAAAGGAACAGGAATGACTTCTGTCTGAAATTCAGGTGGGCTGCTGTCAATCAGGCCACCTCACTCAGTATTGTATATCCTGATTGACAGACTAGAAGCTTCTTAATTTTTTTAGTTGGATTCAACAGTCTGTATTTAATTGGCATATTCACAATTCTCTCTTTCTCTCTCTGTGTGTGTATAAAAAGTAATACCAATAGTATATGGGAACTGCAAAACACAATTGCATTGTGGAGTGCTCCTGTTAATGGTGCCAGAAGCAAAAAGCCTGTTCCGCAGTGAATCTTAACAAATTTGCTGATTCTTCTGCAGAAAACTGTAGCTTCTGCAGAAAAGAGGCCTTTGTTTCAGGCAAACATATGCAAAAATCATATGGGAGGTAATGCACTCCAGCCCACATCCAGTGTGCTGTAACAGTTAGAGAACAGATAGCCAAAATGGTGTCCTCAGATGTGTTGGACTCTAGCTTCCATCTGGGCTCTCAGCCAGCATGACCAGTTGTCAGGGATGATGGAAGTTGTAGTCCATTAACATCTGGAGTTGGTTGTTAGGCTAGGCCTGTGGAGACCTAGGTTTGATCCTTGGTTGGCTTTAAGTAAAGCACTTTTGGTTATCCTGGGCTCTTTATGTTGTTTAAAACCAACTGGTCATACATGGTTGTTGGGAGAATAACATAGAACATAACTAAGGCAGGGATTTAAATATGAAAAATAAATGAAGTATGCATATAAATAGTTGAACAGTTATAACAGACTTTTTAATATCCACTTGCCTTTTCATCTGGGGTGGTCAGATGAAACCAGTGAAGAATACAGTATATAGGGCAGACTGCAGGTTTGGAATCAGTATTTGAATGTTGTTTTGCTTTGCCTACATGGAGAAGATAGCAGAGTAAGGCTCAGGCTAGTAAAATTGTTCCTTCCTAAAGTGCTGCAGGTTACTTGCAGGGAAGGTTTTTACAAGGGTGTAAATTCTAAAATGCCACCTCACACATGCCTGCAACCTGAACCCTCAAATTCAATGCAGCCATTCAGTCAGGTGCTTGATAAATCTACATATTTAGTGGCCCAAGCAGGTAGCAAATATGGAAAGTTTTAAGTGAAGGGTGGGTAATTAATTCAAAAGCAACATCGTTGTATGCTTTGTGCACATGAGTCTTGGTTCATGTGTGTTCCATACCTTCTTCTGCCATGGGAGGAATGAGGACTTTGACCATGTTTCATTTAACTTTCCATTGTTTAGATAAATGGATAAACCAGAGATCATGGTGTAAAACAAACTCTGGTCAGTTTCCAAACAAGCTGCTTGTTTAACCAACCAGAGTTCGTTTTAAACTACAGTATCTGAATTGTATGCAATCCAGGCTTCATGGAAAGCAAAACTAAATTCTTCTAAACTTATCCTCTTGACCACATGGAAGGAAGAGAGTGGTTTATTGATATTTGCAGTTGTTACTTGAGAAGCAGGCCTTCTGAAGTTTGCAAGTGCTTCTAAATTATCATGCCTAACCTGACAGTGTTTGAGATAAGTTGTAAATAAGCCAATAACTACTTTTACTTCCTACAGGCAATGCACAAAGAGGAAGAATTCAGAGAATCAAAAACAGTACTTTCATTAGTTTTAGAAAGATTTTAGGGTCAGGAAAACATCCCCTTTTGAGTTTCAGCAGAAAATTCCAGGAAGCCAAGGGTAACTTCCTACATGGTGTGGGGGCCCTTCGGAATTTCCTTTTTTAAAAAAAGAGAGCTCATGTTCCCATAGGGAAAAGTCATGTTTTAACACTGCGGTGATACTTGCACATGACTTAACATTCTGCAATAACTCCGAGATATATAATGGTGCATTTCACCTTTAATATGGGAATGCAGAAAGCTTGAACTTGGAAAACAAAACAGTTGAATCCACATGGCCCAAATGGCAGGCCTAGATATGCAGCTTCCATTTGATTCTATAAGAGTTGGGTAATCGCACTGAGTTCTCAGCTGGATAAGAACATAAAGCCAGCGTCCCATCTAGTCCAGCATCCTGTTCTCACAGTGTCCAACCAGATACCTGTGCGAAACCCACAAGAAGGAACTGAGCACCACAGCACATTCCCCTCCTATGGTTTGTAGCAACAACTGGTATTCACAGATAAGGGTGTACTTCATAAAAAAGACACAAGCTTGTGAGCTTGTAGAATTAGCCTACAAGCTATGAGTACCTAGTTAAGATTACAGGTACCTAGTAAATCTTGTTTTTGAAGACAAACTTGCCAAGATAATACAAAATGCAAAACAGGCTGTTTTTCTCCTCCTTTGTCATGTATATGCATTCGGATTGTGTGCATATGTGATGACTATTCTTTTATAAACTATCAGTCTTTCTGAAACAATAGAATAGAATAATAGGAGAAGAATAAAACTGAGGAAAATAGCATGTCCTCATCTGGAGTACTTCATGTAGCCTGTTAGTCATTTATACAGCATCGTCTTAACTAGATAAAATGGCCAAACAAATCCATTTCAGAGAATAAGATTTAGCTTGGCAGAGTGCTCTGCCTCAGCTATTGAATAAGGGCATTTATCTTCACCACCTTTCTAAAGCTGATGACAAAGAGCCAATGAAACTATAAAGATTCTGTTTGTTTTATTACAAGAAGAACAGACTGTAATTTTTTATGAAAATACTGAATAGACTGTAGCAACATTTAAACACTCTGCTCTAGTGTGATCCTAGAATGACAAAAAACACATTAAAAAAGCAAAGAAAAGGTTCTTTGTGGTGAACTCTAAACCACAGTTAACATTCCCACTTTCCTTGCGGTTGGATATTTCTCCATCTACAAAAATGAGTGCAATGTTAACTCCTTCAAAACAGTGGCAAAAACCATCTCCAATTTCTCTTCATGGCATTGGAGAGCAACCATTTTTGCAAGTTTTGTTTTGAAAAACTGTTTGGGTGAGCGGTGGATCTCCCTGTTCAGAGGGCTATGAAAATCAAGGGCAGTTCTCTAGAGGCAGAAATGCCAAAGGGGTAAAACAGAGCACACTGCTTTAGTTTGTTAAATCTAGTCATAACATCATGTATGAAAGGCCTTCAGTTTTTCACAATAACTCAATTTTTCTTTTGTTCTTGAGATCTGAGTTGACTCTTGAAGTATAATAGTTCTTGGTCAGTTAGAGGAAAAAATAAATTAGCACACACCCAGAGTTAAGTCCCATGCATCTCAGTGTTTAAACAGGCCTGGCTCTTCTTAAAATATGTACCCAATATATTTAAACATTGATTCTTTTTAAAAAACAGCCCGCTGTATATACTGAAGCTATGATAGAAGCTGAATGTAATTTAAAACTGCCACATTGGTGTGGTTAAAGGTTAGCCATTTTTCTGTTCTCTCATGGATATGAAGGTGTATATCTGAGGCAGTCGGCCAGTGTGAGACTTAATACCTCCAACTTGTACTTAGTGATCTAAAACCCAAGCTTCAAATATCCCAATAAAAGAACAGATGATCTTATTGAATGTTGACAGTCTAGCCAATGGTCTTGCCTAATGCAATTTTCAGAAGTATAAGGGAAGACAGTTCCCATAATTCTTTGGAAGGAACCATGTGCTTTAAAGTGTGCGTTGAATATGCTTTAACTGCATTCTGTGGATCTGCCCAGAACTAGGTTGGGTTATGTCTTCTGGCAGCCTCATGGGGTCCAAAAGGTTCAGGAAAAGGGATGCACAGGAATCTGCTAAGCGTCTGCTACGTGACAGGTTCCTTAGACTAAGGAACAAAGCTGAAGGAAGCAATTCTCTAAGGACATCTATACCCTTCTTAGCTCCCCAGCTGTTCCAGCTACACTGATGAACTGCAGTATAATTACCATTATTTGGGCTGGGCTGTAGAGCAGGAAAGACCAGACCAATAGCTTCCTCTGCCAGAAAGCTGTTCCACTGGCACTGGTCCCTGGTTTGAATCTCCTGGTGACTTAACTGAGAGCTTAAGTAGTGATTGACATAGTATTGACATAGTATTTAGCTGCCTCTAGCTTTTGCTGCACTTCTCTGTAAATCTCATGCTGTATATGAAATACTTTCATACTGCGTTTTCAAATTAGCCTCTTTAAAGTCAGTGTTTGCTACATTGCTTTTTATAATATTTTTCATTGTTGCTTTGTTCTGCAAAGGTTACAGAAAGTTCAGTGCTATTTCCTTGTTTGTTAAGTAAGTACACCAGTTGCCTTGCCATATCTCCTGGTAGTTGAAAAGAATATGTTTAGTCTGAGGTACATAGGTAAAAATTTCAGACAGATGTTTCCTATAAACATGGAAGCTGAGGGTTGCTTTTGTTCCCCTGAATACAATATGGGGCATATGCTGAGTTGTGAAATGATTTGCCCATGCAAACGGGTGCTTATTTAATGTAAACTTTTGTCTGGTGTGTGGGATTTCCTTGCTTGTTTTGTAATGTAGATTGCTGCGTCATAACAACAGAACTCATTTATTTTGTAAGAGGTAGGAAGCAAAACAAACTGCAGCGCAGAGTGTGAAAGCAAAGGAGGCATTTGTTAAGGAAACGGACAAAGGTGTCTACCTTTCAGTTCCGTATCACTTGCTTACTTTCATTTTTTAAAACAATAATAATAGAGGAAGAAGATAGCTCTACATTGTTGATAGTCTAAACCCACAGTCCTATGCATTTTTAGTCTAACCAAAGAACAGTTTGTATTTTCCTTTTATATGTGTATATTGATATTAAAATAGCCTTCAGCAGCCATCACTATTAGAAGAAATACATCAGTTGCCTTCAGCATAGTCCTAAGTAATTCCTTGTGTAATTAAGCTACTTCCACTTTGGCAATGGGACTCTCTTCCCATCACCACCACCATACACTCCTTCCAGGTGCATGCCAGCATCTGTCACAGAGGTTCTCCCAACTCTCCAGATTAGATCTGTGGATAGAGAGAAGAGGAAAGGGTGGAAAGTCCTGTTGCACAAGTAATTCCCCTTATTTAAAAGAATACTGCCCAATAGTATTTGCGGTACATGAATTAACAGAGAAAATATAGTTCTGGGCCAACACCACTGTGTGTCAGCTGGTGCTGCTCCTTCCTTTACACCCCATGACTATGGGTACAATCAACCATTGTGATCTTACAGCACAACTTGGATTCTTAAGATTGATCTTGTGCTTAGGAGTTGGCTGTTAAATCTTAACTGTATGTAAGCCATCTGGAAAATCTCATTACTGATATCAAATACTTCAAAAGGAAGAAATAAGTTTAGCACTTCATGTGTTAAGTTATCATACATGCTGTGAAATATCCAGAATGTTAATTTTTCAGTGAAGTAAACAGGTTCTGCTAATGAAATGTTTTAAAATTTGGAGCATGCACTGTGAAATGCTGAGTGATTTCTTAACTGCTATACCTATATTTTTACATTGCATCTAAATTATTTCCCCAGGTATATCCTGCATTTATGAAGGGATGCAAAGTTTCAAAGAAATGAAATACAAAACAGGTGAGTAAATTGGAGGGTACTTTTTTCATGTGCTGAATAGCTCTGCATGTAACTTGGGGGATGATGTAATGAGGAACAATCCATCAGATTATGTGATAGCAGTAGAAATTAGACTGATAACATTTGCATTATAGAAGTCTTATGGTGAACGTAACATTTCTTTACCGAAAGCTGCCCACTACATTCCATTACCAGGTGCTGGTAGCCTGGGGGGGGGGGGGAGTTCTTGTGCTTGACATATGCAACTTGTTCAGCCATTGAGAGAACAAGATGCTGGACGAGATGGGCTGTTGGTCTGATCCAGCAGGCTCTTCTTCTGTTTTAGGTTCATTTTTAAAAATTCGAATTGAAACACTTTGTATCCAAATGTGAAGTTTGAAGTTGCTTGACCAGGCAAGCTTTCAGAAGTTTTCTACACAGCAGAAAAGATTGAGGATGGTCTTCGCAGAGGTTGTTCTTCCTCTTGACAATTGTCCTAACCCTTCTCTTTTACTATACTTTTAATGATGAATTTGCAGGGTGGTGTTCATCTCTACTTGAAAAGGTATTTACCTAGATAGGTTGCTTGTTTTGCCTGGCTGCATCATTGATTGTTTTGTTTTTTTTAATTACATTTTTATTCTGTTTTTCCTCCAAGAGCATTCAGGGCAACATTTTGGGTTCTCCCCACCCCCCATTTTATCCTCACAACAACCTTGTGAATTAGGTTCAGACTATGAGATATTGGCTGGTTCAAGATCATCCAATGACCTTCAAGTCTGAATGGTTATTTGAAGCTGGGTCTTCCCAGTTGTATTCTGACACTCCTTGACTTACGCACCATACTGGCCCTGGAAACACATATGCCAGGATTCCATTTTAAGTTATCTCCCCTTTCCCTCTTTTATTATTCTGAGAAATCAGTAGCAATTTTATTAGCTGTATTTAAGAAAAATGGTTCAATTTCAGCACTTTCTTGCTTCAATTTGTCCCATTTCAAACAAAGAGTCTTGCGATGCCTTTATACTAACGTCTCTTCCAAGCAATCTGTTTATTTGAGCATCCATCTGAATTGGTTTGTGGTGAGGCTATACAACATTGTGTTAAACAACTGTTATTCCACACTTTCCAGTGCATTTTCCTGTCTCTTTCCCACCTCTAAAATATCAGGTTCGTTTTTGGGGGGAAGTGAGTCCCAAATCCACTTCAATTGCACAACTTAAATTTGCCAGGAAGTGACTGAGTCTCTCCCACAAAACACTGCAAGTCTGGAAGTGACCTAAAAATTTATTATGACATAAGATTTTATGCACCACAGCCTACTTCATCTGGTGAAATGTAATCCTAAATTGCTCAGCATTTGGTGGTGGTGGGAGGAATGCTTTCTGAGGGAAATGGAATGCTAAAAGAACACAGTGACAATTACCTGAAAGCAAGTGACTGTTTAATATTACAATGTCTTTATAACATTATTAGAAGATTTGAAGGGTTTTTGGCAATATTGTTGTTTGAAAATGGAAGTGAGAAATGTAAAACATTAGCACTCTGATCCCACGCATGTTTACTTGGAAGTAAACTACATTAATTTCAATGCCAGTTACTTCAAAGTGGGTGTGCTTAGAGTCACATTCTTCTTTTGAAGGAAAATCATAATAATGGCTTTTGTAACTTGTTTATTTGTTTCCCCTCCTCTGGTGTGCATTTTATTATTATTTCAGTAGAGGAGTTTGTTGATTTCTTGTTTCTTATTCTTACTGTTCTTTGAAAACATATATTTTTAAAAACCCACGTATCTCATGTTTCAAGAACAAACATTTCAATATTTGGAAAGGAGTGACCTAAGCAATGCAGAACAGGGGTGATCTCATTACTGGACTTTATCCAATTTTTGTAGGCTATAACTCTAATATTTTAAGCACCCTAGTCTCTCCCGAGTATATTTCAAGCTGTGTTGTGTGAGATGAGATCAGCATCTTGCATCCAGCAGAAAATTACTGCTTAATTACCAGCAATAAATCAGTGTAGCTTTCTTTAAAAAAACAAAACAAAAACAAAATTAAAGTTCACTATGTAGCCAGAACCACGAATATTACTTGAGTGATAATAAATGGACAAATACTATATTTTTGGGGGTGGAAGGTTTTTTTTAAAAAAAATGCTCACTTTTTAAAATTAAAAAGTCTATATTTAATTGTAATGTGAAAAATATAAAAGTCAAACACATTTAGAAATAATATTCAAGAAAACAAAGGTGCAATAATCCTAACTAGTTTGTTTTGTTCGTTTGCTTTTTAAAAGTATGGTATGATGTATAGCCACTAGATAGGCAAGAGTGTTGTTCTAAAATGATAGTTGAGATTATGGAAGTCTGTTATTTATTAGTTTGTTGTTCATATGAGAGATAAATAGCTATCACATTTCAAAAAAATGAGCCTTGCTTGTTTGCACTCCACAACCCCTAAGAGTCTGCTTTTGGTAAGTGATTTTTTTCTTCAGAGGGAACCAAGTACTAGATCCTTCCATCTAGTACTAGTGCTCCCATCTAGTACTAGTACTCCCATCTAGTACTATCACTTCTGCATTAAGTAGCTTGATGAAGTTGATGAAGTTTTCCAGGAATATTGAAAATTCATTAAGAAGTTAAGAAGAGCCCTGTTGGATTACACCAAGTTGTTTCCCACAGTGACCAAACAGATGTCTATGGGTAACCTTGAAGCAGGACATGAATGGAATATCCCTCTCCTGATCATTGTCCTCATAGTCAGAAACATGCTGCCTCTCATGCTGAAGGTAGTATAGACTCTATAAATAATACTCATTAGGTTCTGATTGTACTTACTAGTGATTTGCATTCCACATTGACTTCATTCATTCATTCACTCACTCCTGACACTGGCATGCTGTCCCATAACAGAGAGTTCTCTGGGCAGTTGCTTATCTGTCAAGGAACCTCTGCATGTTGCAAAGAATTCTGTGGATGGGAAAATGTTATGGGACAGTTCATACAAGATAACTCAAGACAGCTTCTCCCCTTAACCTAACCATTCATCTTGCCAAGGAGGCTTCTCTGGTGCTTAAACCTGATGCCTTTTTGGTGTGAGGTAAAGTCCTCCTTACTTACTGAGGCTTTTAAAGATGTGCGTTTTTATGTTTGTTAAGAATTCTGCAGTTAAGTATAGTTTTTGTATGCACTTTTTAAAATCTGTGTCCAGAAAAGGGTATTGTGCACACAGAAAAATAATGCATTTGAACACGAAAGTTTAAGAACTTTTAAAGGCCTAAAACTTTCACTAAACAAGAGCACATTCTTTCCCACAGTTAATGTTGTTTTGTTTGTTTATTGGGAAAAGTCAGTGCTGTGAAGAACAAAAGGAAATTCAATACTTGGGAGGTTGAAAACAACTATTGAAATCAAACTGGTTTTCAAGATCAAACTAAGCATTTTTCTTCCTGGAGATTGGATGCACATCAGGTCACTTCCTGGAGCTGTCAGATTCATTATAAATGTAAACGGTTCTTGAGAAGGGGGACACATATGCTGAGGCAATATTTTTTTTACACAGCCATTCAAAATTTAACATTTTAAAAATGTCTATCCTCTGGTGACTGGCCTTTGGTTTTCCTTCCTGTGAATTGCCACATTTTAATCCCCCTTATTTAATTAAGCTGTCAATCATTTTGCTTCGGTGCTGGGGCAACCTGGTCTTATCCAAGGTTTTTGTGGCACAAGTTCCTGCTCCTGCTCCAGCTGCTAAAGCAGCATGCTGGGTGAAGTAAGTGTTCTGCTCCCATTCTTTCCTGAAGCACTCCAAACACCCTTTTTAAACAGGTTTTCCTGGTGCAGGCACACAGCCAGATATACAGGGAACCTTTTTTGGCCCTTAGGATGCTGCACAAGGGGCCATGGGCAGCCTCATTTCTGTGCCATTCTGTGACATATAAGCACTGAAGGAGGAGGAGTCACTGCCTCAACAGGAGGACAGGAAAGAGCTTTCCCCTTGTTAAGCAGAACTTGGAGCTGTATGGTTAAGGTTCTAGGCATTTTGATCATGGCACATTACTAATGAAGTTCAACTTATTAAAGATAGTGTTTTCATAGGAGGAAATCCAATGCTTGTGCCATAGCTTTTGATCTAGCAGAGGGAGGGAGGGTGATTCCCCTTTCCCTTTCTTTGTACTACAACTCCCCCTGCCACCTTCCTGCAATGGCCTGGGACTCGGGCTCGGAACCAGAGGAGACTCAGTCTGCACTGGATCCTTTGCCTCAGGCATCACCTGAACCAGGTCTGGGGCCGGATCCTGAAGAGTCCCAGTCTGCACAGGTTCCCCTGCAACAAACACCAGCTGGGCCGAGTCAGGGGCCTGAGCCTGCCCTGGCTCCAGATGCGGGGATTACCTCGTTGCCTTCAGCTGGGCCATCGCTTACAGCTGCTTCACTACCGGTTTGGTCAGGGGAGGCTGAGGTGACCCCCTGGGTTTAGTAACCCACCAACGTCTCCCAAGCTGCAGAGACTAAGGTCTGAGAGAAGGAGAGACCTGAGTACTCGCAGGAGGAGTGCTCACCTTCAGGTGAAACAGGGAGGTGAGTCACCGGGGGATCAGGACCAGCCGCTACCCCGACAAAGATAAACGGCTGTTGGACCCCGCCCCAGGTTGCAGGAGCAACATTGCTGTATGCTAGATCCTGCCTGAGATCCTGTACCTGTCCTTGCCTGGTTTCCTGCCTCATGACCTGCCTTGGCCCTGTTGGACTGACTCCTAGCGGAACCTTCGGATTCTGGACCGCATTTCACGGGTTACCCCTGGGCCCAGCACACTTCCAAGCTGTTCTGGAGCGTCTCCCAACTCTCTGAAATGGGGCTGTAGTAGAAAGGGGAAATAAGAGGATGTAGCCTCACCTCCTCCTATGTTAGCAGATTTCCCCACTGGATTAAAAGCCATTCCACAAGTGGAACAACAGCGCTGGGTGCCACTCATTGTGTTATAAGAAATACACAAATAGGCATCTCATTTTGCTTGCTTTCACAAGCATGCTTGACAACAGTATTTACCAAGAAGAATGTTGTGGTCTGAAGGGTCTCATGAACATATAAATAGAAAAATCACAATAAAAAAGCTGTCTAGTCAGAATAGGATCTGTTGCATAGGTCTTGGAAAAGAAAGGGGGAGAACATAATCTGCATGCCTCCAGGCTCCTTGAGAGTTCAATTGGCCTCTGATTGCTGGAGTTCACTAATACTCTGGTTGTCTCATTCATGCTGAAACCAAACAAATTCTGTACAGATACACTCAGTGAGTAGAGCATCAGTCTCTTAATCTCAAGGTCATGGGTTTGAGCCCCACTTTGGGCCAAAGATTCCTGCATTGCAGGGGATTGGACTAGATGGCCCTCACGGTCCCTTCCAACTCTTCTATTCTATGAAAATAGGCCAGAATTCTGCAGCCAAAAAATTCTCATAGGCACACATTGCCTTATTGCCTAGAAGCTGCACAGTTTCTATATTGTTCTCATGCATGGATGTTTTACTTAAGGATGGGCAGACCAGTCTATTTCTGGTCTGTATCAGTTTTGCATGTTTATTCAGAAGTCTGTTCTATCCCATTTCACCATTTATTGCAATTTATGGGCGGAATTGCATGATACTAAAAATTTAAATAAGTACCTCGATGCTTAAGTATTTTATAAATAAATAATATTAAAGTTTGTATTTTATATCACTGCATGGATTTCTAAAGTACTCTATCCTTAAAAAAAACCCAACAACAATGTTTATGCATTTGGGTACTTCTTTTGAGTTGACAACTTTATTGTAAAACTCGGAAAAGTGTGGGATTTGAAGGATGATTACATTCCAATCTGTGTATTAATTTGGGAAGTGTGAATTAGGTCAGTTTGTTTAAAAACATAGATCAATACTTTGCTCCATCCCTAGTTTTATATACAGTTCTACATCATTGTAAATGTAGCCTGTTGAAAGGCATGTATAAATTTTGGATTCCACCCCTTCCACCAATAGATTTTTGTAATTTAAGTGCCGATGTCTGATGTCACACAGCTGCAAATGAGAGCACATTACAGGGCGTGTATGGGGTCCTTTCTGCTACTAGATGGCTCATGCAAAAGTCAGTCTTCCTGGAGGCTTCTATAATATGTACGGACTGGGTTTCGTAGAAAATGTTCCGATTCGTGTGAGCTGGCCAGTGGAATTTTCAGCAATGCGAGTGTCAGTTTTTGATTTTATTAGACTGACCCACCATACTAAGCAGAAAATACTCTGTTGCTGCTGCCACCATTGATTTTCTCTCAGCTGTTAACGGCACTGGCCAGAGTTTCAAGGCTTTACACTTGTTCCAGGTGACTGTGCCACAGGAGCTGCTGATGAGTAGCACCAGGCTCATACTTTTCAGCCAGCTCCATTAAGGCCTCATTCTCACTGTTTAATAATTGGATTTCAAAGAGAGTCATTGCTTCAGATACAGTCCATCTGTTTTTCCAAATGCCCAGCTGTAGACATGTGACATCCCCCTTCTTTCCACATTGCTCCTTGCAATAACAGGTTTAATTGTCCCAGGCTCCTAAGAAGCAATCTGATTAGCAGATGTTAAAAGGGGACGGTTTTCAGCAGGTTCTTGGTGTGAAGTGGTAATTTGAGAGGTCTTGTGTATGGGCTTGCAGAGGTCTGATTGATGGGTTGCCTGGCTTTGACTCTGCTAGTGCTTTGGAAATTACATCATTTCCCACCCCCTCCTCACTCCATTTGAGGCCAGGTGGAAATGTTTATGTGGAGAGCAGCCAGAGTGCCATTTGTACAGCTGGAAGCCTGCTGCTTCCCATAGCAAATCAAGACAAAGTACAATAACTCCTCCCTCAACACAAGGAACACCAGCTGCATTTATATTCAGGTCTTCTCCCTGTATGAAGGCATGCTGTCTTAAAACATAAAAGCCCCTTGCTTTTTAATTTCTATTTGTTTTATACATTTATCAGTCGCCCTCTTAAGACTCTGCAAAACATTGCAATGCTTGATGCTTGCTTTTTTCGCTATCCTTGAGGATCGTTTTGCACTTGCTATCCATTCTTTGTAGTTGTTTACCTTGCAATGTCTTGTTGTGCACTGTCTTCTGAAACAGGGTGTTAGTAAATGAAGCATTACCAATGTTGTTTTTAAAAAAGTTTTAATAGACAGATTTGATTATAGCCTAGGTACAACTCAAACATATTATTTATTAAATGTGTATACTGAGGGTCACAATACAAAAACATTTTTAAAAATAGCATAGAAACAAACAAAAACAATACCCCTGCCCAGATCAAAAGGCCATAGCTGGTTTAATTAGTCAAAGGTCTTGGGGGGAGAGGAATGTTTTGGCCTGGTGCCCAAAGATATGTAACAAAGGGGCCAGGGGCAGGCCTCCCTGGGGAGAACATTCTACAAGCAGGGAGCCACTGCAGAAAAGGCCTGCTCTCATGTTGTCACCCTCCAGACCTCTTGTGGAGGAGGCACACAAAGAAGGGAGTTGTGCTAATGATCTCTTGAACATTTTGGGTGCCTTCCAGAGTGCATGTCTGACTGCACTCTGCTTTCCGTTGCCCTTGTATAATGAAACCCAAGAGGACATCCTCCAAAGGTCCGCAGTTGCATTCGTATTGGTTGCATTTATACTGGAGAAGGTATTGAAACATTGGGAATTATTACGTATGCCACCCCGTAAGAAGTTGTTGGAAATTTAATCATACCCAAATGATTACTTTTGAACCTATTTTTCACTTTTCAAAAAATAAGTGTCTGGCATTATGATTTTCTATCCTGAAAACTATCTTCAGAGCTCCTTCAAAATAGGTGACTCATAGCCCCCATAAAATCATGGAATTGCAATTGACTTTCCGCTGTTTTGGACATGACACTTCTTCTGTATGTTCTTTCCACACCAGTGGCAATGACATAGCTGCTGTGCACGTGGAAGGGGAAGGTCCGATTTCCCTGGGGAAGCCATTTGAAAGAAAAATTCCGAGCGAGCCTTGCTATTTATTTCGCATCAAGCGTTTTCATTCCATTGAATTACAGGGTGTGTTATTCAGCCCAATTCCCTGCTTGATGTAGGAAATCCTGAGCATCTCTAACAAATGGCTGACTAGCCTTTGCTTAATATTTCCAGCAAGGATGAACCCAGCACTGCCCCTAGGTAAATAGTTCCATTGTCAAATTACTCCTGCTTCCAATACATTTTTATTTATTATTATTAAATTTGTATACTGCCTTTCATCCATAGATTTCAGGGTGGTTCACCATCGCCCCCCAAAAACTCATCATTTATTTCACATTCATGAGATAGCAAGAAATACACATGCTACATAACATTTTTCAAAAATGAAACAAAATACCACCTTCTTTCTATCAAGAGCAATCAGAGCAAGCAAGCTCCAAAGTCAATCTGCAAGGTCAGGTTTCTGCCTCTGCAGAAGATCCAGGGTTGGAACACCTGAGGTCAGTCCCAAAGTCACAGTCCAATGGAGTTCCTGAAGCAGCCAAGCTGTGGTCCATTAACAGAGAAACTTGAGCAGACATGGAGTCTCTGCCTTGCTTCCCTTTTCTCCTTCCCAATCTCGATCGCTTCACCCGAGTTTGCTCCAGTGGAGCCTCTCCACTTAACAAAACATGTGATCCTCAACTACCCAGCTGAGTGACCAAAAACCTCCTCCTAGACCTAATGAGCCCCATGATCTCCACCTGGTCCACTAGTGAGCTGGGATGTGTTCCCTTCCCTTTCTGTCTTCTGGAGTGCACTTCCTGTTGTTCCCAATGCCTCAGAGCCCACTGTGTCTGCAGAGATGGGGGTACCTCTGCTTCTGGTGATGTGTCACCTTCTCTTGGCTCCCCTGAACAGTTGGCTTCCCCTGCCATGTCCTCAAATGTCCTGTGAGTACCTCCTAAAGCCCTAACCTCCCATTCCCTAGCTTCAGCTTGTCTGGTGTGTACCAATAGTGGCTACACCCCTCGCCGGATCCCCTTCCCCTTCCTCTGTGTTCTGCCAGTTATCAATGCAAGCCCATCCTTTACTAAGAAAAAAAAAATGTGATCCTTAAAGTAGCATATTGGTCTGTTACCACTTTCTCTAGGATAGGCTTTTAAGAGTCCCAAGTTCCTCTCTGTCTTTTTTGTTGCTTCTTCCATTTCTTCAGGCTCTGAAGACATTGCCATTACTTCTTCCCAAATTCTCTTGCTTAGCTTGTGCCCCCTCAAGAGGAGGATCTGCACTGGGACCAGCCGCTCCCTTGTTTACAGGCCCAGGTTTTCCTTCTCTCTTGCTCTTCTTCATTCTCTGCTCCTGGAATTGCTTCAGTTGCCCACCTGCTGCCGAGTCATCCCAAACCCGAAGTTCAGCTGTTCAAGATGTTCATCTGAAAGCTACCTGTCTTGTCAAAGGCAAAAGGATTCTTTGTTAAGGATCTTTGAAGCAAATGCTGGACCAATGGAAGAGAAAGGCTCGCTTTATTGAGCAAAATCATTTCATACACACACAAGGGTACAGAACCCCTCCAAGGATCAAACAATTCCTCCTTTGCACAAGGATAAACAGGAAAACAATAAATGCAATAATACCAGGCCCTCTTTGCATAAGGGTAGACAGGCAGACAATAAACAACCTTAACACAGAACACTAACCACACAACCAACAACCCTTCCCTCCTCACCAGGGAACAATACCAGACAGATGCCAGAAAACTTCCCTTCCAGCTGCAGAGACCCCAGGGGTAGCAGCAGAGTAGATCTCAGTCTGGCCAGTTATGCAGCAGTGTGGGTCTGCATTGAAGCTCCCCACTTCCTGGCCCAAGCCCTATGGTTTTTATATGCTCCAGGATATCAGTTGAGTGGCAATTAAAAGACAGGTTTTTTAAATGAGACGATTATATGGTGTTCACCATGCAAAGGTTATAACGTATGATAGGTTCTCCTGTCCGATCTATCATTACCCACATAAAACAAGCCCCTATACTTTCATTTTCATTTTTTTAAAGGTGAAACTGTAAGGCTAATACATATACATCTTTGGAGTTTGCATGACTCTTGCATCCTCTAAAAGCTTGGGCTTTCTGCAGAAATAAGGAAAATAGAAAAAGAAAAAACAAAGAAAAGAGAACAAAGGAGGATTGCAAAAGGTTATGTTGTCTGGATCCCTGTAACCTGAGTTTGAGGAAGACATAGTGATTCCAAACTAAATGCCTAGTGTGAAAGCTGATGTGTTTGTGGAACTCAGGTCCTGAACATAGTGCCCATGGGCACCGTGCTGCTATTAGAACCCCTCTGCCCACCAAGATCTCTGCCCTACCCATTTTTTAAAAAGCGAAGGTTGTTTATGTTTTTGTTTTGCTTTTTGTTTGGAGGATGGGATTCTGGGCACCACCAGCATCACTTCTGTGAAATGTGTATTTTGTGATGCCCAACACATTTCCTTCGATTTCCAAATATGCACTGGGGCCCCTAAATGTTGGGAAAACCTTGCTGTAGTATATTCCATAGAATGTGTAAAATGTAGTGATATTCCATTCACGAAACAAAGGTATTTACAAGATACTATACTCCTCTCCTAAACTTGACATCTTCTATGAAATACACTAAAATGATCACTCAAATGTTATAACGTTTAACTTTAATTTCTTATAATTGTAGAAGTATTTTGATTTCTTTTATAGAGTTTTTGAAGGTTGTAAATTGCAGCATGAAAAATTGACCATGGGAGAGGTGTGATAAATTGCATAACTTAAAATTATGTGGGGTTTTTTGAAAAATAATAATAATGAAGGGCTGTGAAGGGATAGATACATAGCTACCTGAGTCATCATTCATATATCTTCCTTCTTTAACAGAAATCTATTTAGATAAGAAAATATTGTAAATGGATGTGGATATTATCCAATGTCCATTTATTAATTTTTTAGAATTCATTTTGGAGTTTCAAGAGGAAGATGATGGGGGAGGATATCCTGACTTAATTGACATAGGCTTTAGGACTGCACATTCTAATCTTATGGAAGGGAAATTTATTGCAGAGTAGTTTCCTATCTACACATGTTTTAATATTAAATCTGATTCTTTACTTGGATTACTGTCTAATTAGTGTAGGATTAAGTAGCTCAAATATTAATTAACTTTTGGATATGCTACTCTTTAGTCTTGTGTTTAATCATCATCTTTGTGCCACAAAAACAGAAAGCCTGTAGCTTAGCAGACTGGTTCTAAAATCTGTTGTGGCAACCTATGAGAGAATTTGGGATTATTTTGTAATACTCTTTTCTAACATTTTGCTAGATATCTTGCCCACAAAGATCTGCCTTTGAGGCTTTACTAAGAGACATTGTGCTTTCCTTTAGCAACATGTGCTGTTCTCTCTGCCCCCATGCTCCACAGCCAATTGGTTGGTAAGGCTGGTGGCTCTGAAACTAATTTTGGGTATTGGGTATAGACTTCTTAGAATAAAAACCCCCAACAATTTATAACTGTATAAATTTAAAAATTAAATGTGTCATTTTTTCATAAGAAAAATATGCTGAAAGCAGTATTCCAGCACCAATTTTTTTCTTTAATTACATTTATTACCTTTCTTCCAGGGAGCTCAAGGTGGCATACATAGTCCTCTCCATTTTATCCTGGCAACAGCCCTGTGAGGAAGGTTAGGCTTAGAGGCTGTGATTGGCCCAAGTTCACCCAATGAGCTTCATGGTTGAGTGAGGACCACGAATAACCATGTCTCCCAGGTCCTAGTCTGGTGCTCACCACTACATCATGCTAGCTTAGCAATCAAGGATTGCTTTAATGGCACAGAGTGATGGTTATTACATTTCATTTTGTGCAAAAATGTTTTCTTAAGTTTGTCAAAATGAAAATGGGTGATGTGAGCATTTGAATTGAATGTGGGAGACAGTTTCCAGATAATTAATAAGGAATGCAAAAAAAAAGTGGGTTTGTTCTGTAGTGGCACACGGTACAGGGACCACATTTATAGAACCAGATCTTCATATTGTCGTCCTCTTCCCTTCCATTTTTGGGGACGAGTGGGTAGAATTAAAGAGTCCTGCTGGCCACAGGTGGGAGGCACAGCTCCATTTTAAAAGACAGCTGAGTGGTTCTGAGTCAGGCATATCCAACTCCCAAGAGACTGTGATCTACTCCCAGTATAAAAAAACAACTGGCAGTGATCTACCCATTGTCATTGGACGGAGGAGGAGCGTGCGTGGGGTGGGTTGATTGCCCAGAGTTGTTGAGCTTTTGGGGGGAGGATTGCACAGGGTTTTTGAGTTTTACCACATAACTTCTTGTACACAATAAGGATCCCGTGATCTAACAGGATCTGCTGGGGATCTACCAGTAGATCACGATTTACTGATTGGACATCCCTGTTCTAAGTGATTCATTTTCTCCTATGGGCAGGTGGGAGGAAGCAGCAACAGCAACAAGAGAAGCTATATTGCATCTGTCTCACTGAAAGGAGCACTGGAATGGTGGAGTGCCCAAGAGAGCAGTAACAGCCCCCATCCCTAACCTAGCCTTTGCTCCAAGGGTGGACTTACAGTGCTCATGATTCATGATGCTTGGAGGCAAAGCAGCTCAGAGTCTTCTGCTTCTCCCAACCTGGGACCTCTGTTCAGCAGACTGACCACCATGAAAAGCTAGTTTTCCTCCAGGGAAGGAACTGGAGCAGGTTTTCTCTTATTCTATTTTTCAGTTGCTCTAGACTTATTTGCAATACTCCTTGCTAATACTTAACCGTGTTACTTATACCTGCTGTTTCATATTGTACACATCCTTTAAGGTGGCACGTAAAGCAGACAGAAGAGGAAAGCCTTCCAGCTCTTTCAATGAGGGGGCAGCTTATTGAAGGGTCAGGGTGCTTGTAAAGCTCTTATAGCGAGAAACCTTACCGTTCACATATGAGTTTTCCTCAGTCAGAGAATTGTTTACATTGGATAATGTTCAGTCATGACTTTTTCTACCTGCATTCTTCAGTGGTATAGTTCCCGGAAAGCTGTACCATGAAATTCTTCTTAGAATGTATAGATAAGTTCTTTGTTGGAACCATTAACTTCCCTTCTATGACGGGCCCAAGGAGGTGTACCTGTATATTCTCTGCAAGTGCAGGGAGGGGCAATCCCCTGAATGAGATGCAGAATTCGGCTCTTTGGTTTACATCCCTCTCCCTCTCCCTCCCCCCTTTTAGGGCAAGATTCTTTCTATTGCGTTTCCGAAAATAGGTTTGAAAGCAAATGGATCTCAGGAGCTATAAGGATGGCAGACTGGAACCCCCAGTGATCAGGAAGAGGGGCTTCAGTGTGACACAATATTCCTTTCCTCTCCCTTGCTTTAAGTAGCATAAGAGAAGTAAATTGAACTTTGGCAACATGAGTAGAATTATGCAGATAGGTCTAAAGGTATAAAAACATTAATAAGTATGTGCTGGTAGCGTTCACACATCATGGTAAACTGTAGTTAATGATTTACTATGAACGGCTTTCACTTCATTCCCAGTAGAAGCAACAAACTGCAATCCATACTTAGTGTTACAGCCAGACCAGGGATCATGGTTAGTTTTGCTCCAAACAAACCATAGCTAGTTTGTTTGAACTATGATTTACCATGTTGCATGAATTGGGCCACTGTATGCTGAAACAGCAGCACAGTACTGTTTTTGTGTACAGTGGAAAGAATACAGTGGAAAGAATACACACGTACATTACAACAGCCTTGAAACCAAGTTTATCCAATCCCTGGGCCCAGAAGACCAAAGGAAAAGTTGTGAAAACTGATTTCTGTTCACCCATCCGGTTTTATACTGCCCTACCACAGCATTATCTGAGGGCAAATAATACAGTACTGTTGCTGAAGCTGAGCGGGTTTAGCACTAATCAGCGCCTGAATGGGACACTGCTTAGGAACCCTACATATGCCATATTGAGCCCCTTGGAAAAAAGGCATGGTAGACATGTAATAAAACCAGTTGTGATGTTTAAAACCTTTTTTAAATCTTGTGCTGAGAGTTCACTTCCTTTAAAACAACTAACAGCATCTTCAGGGGATGTGGTCAGAACTGGATGACCAATTGGGATGAACCAGGCAAGGTGGGGTTTAACATTTCCCCTGTACCTTTTTCCTGCTAACATTTCCGCCCCTAGCAACTACTTGAAACATCATTTACAGAAAATAAGAGTGACTTCTGGGAATTTTGAGGGGAATTGTTCATTATGTAATCGGAAGAGATAAAACTAAACCTCAGTGTGGAGCCCAGTTGAGCTGCTCCACATCAGCTATAAATTTTAAGAGAAAAGCAGCTAAATCCTAAATACAAGAGTCAAAGGTACTTTTAACATTGTGTCTCATTCAAGTCACAGGGAAATGCATTAATGACTTTGCAAACAACAGTATCTTGAATTCTACTTAGTAAGTCTTTGTAAACATTTCCAGCAGCTGAAAACCCTATGGGTATTCCCTGCAGCTTCATAAAAGAAATGTAGGTCTCCCAGTTCCCAGTACCTGAAAGCAAAACATTTTTGTACTGCTGTCGGAACAAGACAATCCAGGGCCCAGAATGTCCACTAGCAGCGTATGGACTTGTCAGAAGGCACCTTCTATCTACGTGCTTTGCTTGTTAAAAATTAAAACTACAATCATATGCGCACTTACTTTAGAGTCAAGTTAATTAAACTCAGTAGGACTTGCTGTGCTTACTCTGGAGAAATCATGCAAAGGATTGCTCTTAAAATGTTTCACTTAAAATGTTTCTACATACGTACAAGCTTCTACTCTTTTTCTAGTCTCTGACACAATGCCTTCCCCACAGTCCTAGAAACTGGTTATTTCACTCACTCTGATAATTTCTGGGTAGGAGGATAGGTCAGCAGTTTTGTGAACTAGCTATTGTGTGTATTGTGATCCTAAATGCACTTACAAATAGTATTTACTTGTGAAGAAACCTGAAGTTGGCTATCACATAGCTGTAGTATTCATGGCTGCTATTTTGGGGGACCCCAGCTATAAGGCATCAAGTTTTAAGCCTGAAGCTGCTGGATTTTTCAGATTTAACATAGGTTTTCAAGCAATGTTTATGGGAATAAACATTGAATGTTGAAAAATATTTATCTGCAGATTATT
The DNA here is from genome assembly GCF_964188315.1 of Podarcis muralis. Lineage (NCBI taxonomy): Eukaryota > Metazoa > Chordata > Lepidosauria > Squamata > Lacertidae > Podarcis > Podarcis muralis. The sequence goes on along the minus strand of NC_135665.1, from coordinate 38,914,189 downwards.
GGAAATATTTTTGGATAACACAAATGTGTACCTACAGAAATAACTGAATGGTTGAGTGATTTATTCTGGATCGCTCAGTTTAAACAACTTGGGACCTATGGTGTTGAATGAATCAGAGAATTTTAGCTATATCGGCTGCAGGCCATAACTGTTGAAACTGGAATACTCCAATGGGATTGGCACACAACTGCTAGATTATCTTGTCTAATGTATCAACCAACAATGCTTGTTCCGGACGCGGGTGGCGCTGTGGGTTAAACCACAGAGCCTAGGGCTTGTTGCTCAGAAGGTTGGTGGTTCAAATCCCCGTGACGGGGTGAGCTCCCGTTGCTCGGTCCCTGCTCCTGCCAACCTAGCAGTTCGAAAGCACGCCAGTACAAGTAGATAAATAGGTACTGCTCTGGAGGGAAGGTAAGTGGTGTTTCCGTGCGCTGCTCTGGTTTGCCAGAAGCGGCTTAGTCATGCTGGCCACATGACCCGGAAGCTGTACGCCGGCTCCCTCGGCCAATAAAGCAAGATGAGTGCCGCAACCCCAGAGTCGGTCATGACTGGACCTAATGGTCAGGGGTCCCTTTACCTTTTTACAATGCTTGTATAAGATCCCTGCAATGCCAGTGTAACATATTTTGTTGCATTGCCCTAGCACAGCAGTTGGTATGCACTGAACTGTAAGTGCATATTGGCTGGCTCTACAAGTCTTAGGATCAGAAAGTAAATCCCCTTAAATTCATGTGTCTAAGCTTAACTGGGTTACCAATCATAGTAATTAGCTGTTACCTGGAGCTTTTCATCCATTTGGGGAAGGTGTGTATTTCATGGTTCCTTTCTGAAAGCTGATGTATTTACTCAGCACCATCGTGTTTTACATCGGTAGTATTAGACTTTCTACTGTTTTTCTTTGCTGGATGTTAAGTGGAGATGTGGCATTACTGAAGTCATTCTATATACATTTTTTTTTAATGTGCATAATAGAAACCAGAACATGATGACATCTCTTCCCTTACGTATATAGGTTTCAGGCTGGGAAAGACAAACTTTTTCCAGATTGTTGTTAAATGCTTCAAATGTCTCAGGATGAGGAAGCTCTTGAGTGCTACGATTTTATTGCAGTGTTCAGAATGATTCGTAACAGCCTGATTATTAATTGCATGGCAGGCATCCCTGCAATAGGATTGAATACTGTTGTTGACTAAGTAAGTGCAGGCATTGTATAGATAGCTGTTTTTCATGTTCTCTTGCAAGAGCCCTTTTTGATTGTAAAGCAGAAAGTGGTGTGGAGAAGCTATGTGATTGGAATGTTGCAATGTACCATAGGGCTGCCTTTGAAAAGTCCCATGCATAGTTCAGCTGATCCAGAATTCTGTGGCCAGGCTTCCAAGGGCAAATTACCGTATTTTTTGCTCTATAAGACTCACTTTTTCCCTCCTAAAAAGTAAGGGGAAATGTGTGTGCGTCTTATGGAGCGAATGCAGGCTGCACAGCTATCCCAGAAGCCAGAACAGCAAGAGGGATTGCTGCTTTCACTGTGCAGCAATCCCTCTTGCTGTTCTGGCTTCTGAGATTCAGAATATTTTTTTTTCTTGTTTTCCTCCTCCAAAAAATAGGTGCGTCTTGTGGTCTGGTGCGTCTTATAGAGCGAAAAATACAGTACTTCCTTTATTTCAACAGTTTCTCCATTTGCTGTTTAAAGTTCAGGTGAAAATGTTAAACAATTTGGAACCAAGGCTACTTTGTTAAGGGTGTTGGGGATTGTGGTTTGGTGAGGCATATACAGTTCCCAGGAATCTCTGGAGGAAGCGGTCTGCTTTGAATGTATGGTGTGTATGCATCCCCCTGTCCAGAGGCCACTCTAGGGGAGTGCCACTGGTGCAGCTGCATCTGGCATGGAGTGCTGGAGCAGGCTCCACTACTTTTACTCCAGTGGAAGGCGAAAGGCAGGGAGATGCTGGATTTGGGGGGAATTTTATATGCCAAGGTCCACCACTGCCCTGTCATTAAGATTTTCTGAAGAGGCTCTCCTCTGTGGCCTTTTAACATCTAAAGTCTCTTGGGACATGGAAAGTTTCATAGCCTTCAGATAAAGTTGTCTCCCATCTATTGAGGGCTGCCTTGCATTGTCTCTGCATTCCTTCTATCAGTATGCAAAGATCCTTCCTTCTCTTTCCTACTAGGTTGTGACCCTGGCACTTGATCTGTAAATTATGATCTGCTATCTCTTATCCTAATTTTTTTGTATCCAATTTTTTTTATTAGCCTCTTGGATTTGCTTGTTTTTATATTGAAAAGTGGGTACAGATAACTTTAACTAAATAAAGTAATAAATACATGTACAGATGCACAGATGTAGATGGATTTCATGCTAGCGCTGATTATTGGAGAGAGAAAGTATTGTGTCACATATATGTATCTATTGGGCATAACATGTTCCCAAACCCTTATGCAGCCATTTATGTTAGCAAAGATTATCTAAATGAGTCTATATAAGTTTTCAGCATCTTGAGCTATAATCACAGATACAGGGTTTTTTCTGTGAAGGCAGAATTACATTCTAAAATCTAAATGACTATCTGGTGAAGGAACAAAGGAAGTTGGAAGCTAATTTGTGCCTTGGCACCTTCTTCAGAGACTTATGAAAGTCTTTTGATAGTTATATTCTGTTAAAAGTTAGTAGCCCTAATTCATAATTGTCCTTTTGAAATAGTGGGTGGTGAGAGAAAACATCAAAAGGAACCAAGGATGAGATAATGGTTAGGAAGCATCAAATGGGCGGAAGTATCAAATGTGATCTAACACATATTCTGTGTGCTGAATATGTTTTTTGAGATGGCTGATGCTTTTCAGATGGTTGAATTTACAGTGCACATATCATCATATAACTTTTTCCATTGACTTTAAAGAAGTCTAGAGATAGCTTCTATTGACTTTGCTAGAACAATATGCCACAAAGGACTCAAGGCTGCCATCAGAACATAGCTACCCATCAACTCCTCCTAGTCTTTCTCTCTGTAATGAGTAGATGAACAGAACACATTTCATGATGTCATATTCTGAGTTTCTTCTCCTTACTCTAACTCACTGGTGCTTCTTATAAAGGTAAGGAAATGTGGAACATGATAAGACCATGTCACACATTTTGTTTTTTCCAAACTAGAGGGGGTCAACATAGTGTCCTCCAGATGTTGTAGACTTGTACAACTCCTATCATCTTCAACCATTAACTGTGGTGGCTGGGGCTGATGGCATCTGCAGTCCACAACCTCTTGTTGGCTGTTCCTGTTTAACATTAGTGATGGGGAGACATTGCTGTTTTAGGCTGCAGCCACAAGTCTCTTGATATTGTCTAGCTACACTCTTAGGATGTCAACAATATACATTTATGCCAGTTTCCTAACTCCCTTATCTATCATTACTTCAGCTAAGAAATCCTTCAAACTTCAGTTCAGTGCATGAACGCAGGATCTCTAATGGAAGATTTTCAATAACCTCATAAAACTACAATGAGCAGGTTTCTTTGAGGTAAAGTCCAGCAGCCAAATCTGTTCAGGCAAAGATACATTCTTAGTAACATGGCTAGACACTGAACTTAGATCATTAACTACTTTGTTTACTGCTTTTGTCAACTGAGAGGCTAATTGATCAGTTGCTTTAAATGCAAGTCTCCAGTTCTTGCCCATTAAAGGATTCTGTTTTGCTTGTGATACTGCTGTTTTCAACTTACTACTGATCCAAGCAACAGGGATGAAGCTGTGTTGCTTTTCTTGGAGGTACTGGAAATTCCTCTTCTCTGTGCTGATAAAATGAATGGTACCTTTATTTTTGGTTCTCTTTATCCATGGTGTACATGCTAGCATTTATAAATTAGAGCATTTTTTATTTACTGCTCATCTGAATGGACTGTTACTGTTTTTATTTTTCTCTTTTGCTTTACATGCTTTTTTATTATTTTCTATTGTACTTTTATCATTTCTTGCTGCTTTGTTACCTACCCTGTGAACATAAATTTGTGTTGAAGGTGCATGATATAAATTATGTAAATAAGTGTATGCATGAATGAATTCTGGGATTTAAAGCTAAACTAAACGATAGATATATATTTTAACATGTATTATAAACTTACATTTCCTCTCATAATTCTGGCTGTGCAGCATAATTGATGTGTAGCCTCTGAAGTCCATTTGTCTTATTTGGGAATTGCTTTTTTGTTGACTGTCCAAATGGATATAGAGTAGATTTTGTTTCTTAAGCAATAAAGAAGGTGTGCTTCTCTTCCGTTCAGTGTGGCAGTTAGATCATTTTAGCCTGTAGAGTTAATGGCCTTATGGGGCACAGGATATTTTTATGGTAATGTGCATTACTTCACTTGCGTCAACATGTGCTGTGCCAGCCTTCCTGCATTTGGGAAGACCTCATGCTAATTCTGCAGAGTGGAGCCCTGGGTTTATGATGCCCCAAAGTGATGGCTTACACACAACCCCCCAATAAAGTTCTAATTTCTTTTGTGATGCACCCAAAATTTAGGAGGAATTCACTAAGTTGGCTAAGTTCTTTTTCCATTATGAGCAGAAAACTTGCTTTCATAGGGAATTTTATGAGGAATTAAGTCAAGGGAAGTGTCCATTTGGACCAAAGGCCAGTGCAGGTTCAGAAAAAAGTGTTTCAGAATTTCTGGACAACAACCATTGGTAGAACAAGCTCATACCTGCAGACAAGGCAATAGGTTATTTGGCTTTGATTACTGTATGGACTGCAAGTTACAGGATGGATTTGGATCACATGGGACACCTAAAAAAACACCATTGTCTTAGTATTAGTCTGTGGTGTCCCTCCCCATTAAGAGGTTTTTGTTTTAGGCTGATAAAACTGTTTTCCAGTCTGATGATGAAGAAGAAAAATAAGACTTACTCATCATCTTAAGTACTTTTTCAGAAGATTGCTAATCAGAGTCTCACATCCTGAATACCAGACAAGCTGAGAAAAGACCTTAGTAACAGAGTGGGTTTGTTTTGTTTCCAAGACACATTCATTTTATCTGCTCTTCGTACTAATCCTCAAGACCCAGCAGTACTGTGAAAAGATTGTTACTTAGACTTAACAGTGAAAATGCCCTTCTGGGAATGAAGACTTGATAAATGGTGGCTTTGAAGTTTGATACATGAGTTTTCTTTCCACAAGTTGTTCTTCCCTTGATCTAAATATCTTTCTGATTATTTCTGATTATGAAATTTTAAGTTGAAAGCATGTTATTCACATCTACATGTCCATTTAGCAACTACGCCAATAAATTATAGGGCAGAGTACAAACTTAGATAAACTTTATTCGCATTAGCCAACGGCCATAGCAACATAAAACAAGCAATATATACCATTTTAAAAAAACAACAATGGGTAAAAGAGGCATTCAAATGACCAAGATTATCGTTCAGATAGTGGCCCTTAATCTCTTTGCACCCTCGATAAACCTAGCAACCTTTGCTGTTTTCTGATCATTTTTATCTGATAAAAGAAAGAACAATGTGGTTGCACATGGGCGGCCTGGGATGGTAAGTAAGAGTGGGGTGATGATCTCATTCCTCAGATCTTTATAAAGGGGACAGGACAGGAGAACATGAGCCACTGTTTCCAGATTGCCATCTCCACAGGGGCAGAGTCGTTTTTCAGTTGGAATCTTTTGATATCTGCCCTCAAGTACTGCAGAGGGCATCACATCCAATCTGGCCAGTATGAAGGCACATCTGTATTTTGGGATAGTTAATTTATACAAAGATGGTGCCAGGGAATCAAACTGAGAAGGGGGGGGGAGGCATACCAAGGAGAGCGTTTCTTTATAATGGCCAGATTGTTCTGTTGCTCTAAGTCCTTCAGATGCTGTCCAGTTAGCCTTTTTGCTTTAATAAAGCCCATCTTGAGAAGCTGATGTGGGTGGAGTCTGCAGGAGAGGAATTTTTGGTGCACAATTTTAGACCACACACTTTTATGGAGGTCTTTTGTCACTAAGGGCAGTAGACTGGGTGGATTTAGATTTAGACGGAGCCACTAATTAAGAGTTCTTTGCCAGGACCAAGTTTCTACAGAGGGAAGACTTGCCTCCAGTCGTAATGCTGCATTTGGGACACAAGGTGATACAGAAAAAAATCTGCCTTAAAAATTTGGATTGGACAGTTTCATGAATTCTACAATGATTACCCGTCCAAATTTGGGCCCCGTAAAGTATCTGCACCACAGATTTGGCTTGAAAAACTTCTAGGGCTGCTGGGATGTATTTGCCACCCTTCGTATGGAAAAAACGGGACGGCATCTTAGCACTTTGGGCTGCTTTTTCTTTAACACATTTTTGATGTACATCCCATGACCCCAATGACTGGAAGACTATGCCCAGGTATTTAAAGGCTTTAACCTGTTCAATTGCGTGATTGTCCATACTCCAGCTATGTGATCTATGTTTCCTTGCAAAAACCATGACTTTGGTTTTCTGATAGTTTACCACCAGCTGTTCTCTCCTGCAATATGCTGAGAATTCTCCTATCAACCTTTTAAGGCCTATTTTTGTTAAATTTTGTCTTAGATGTGCCCGCTTTGAATGTCTCTTTAATACCTCGTGAGTTGGCTTTATTTGTTCCAGTTGTGGCAGGAGATGATAATAGATTAAAAAGTTTCTGCCACTGCTTCTTACAGGTGTGGTGAATTATCCTGGACATCCTTAAATTTTTAATGTTTTTGCTTTTCTTCTTCTTGGGCTCTGATTCCCCCCCCCCCCCCTGGTTTGTTGGTATGTGATTTATAGCATCGGGACCAGAGGAGTTGTTCATTTTGTGGTCTGATGCTCTTTCATGTTGCTTAAAATTGTCCACTAGGGTCAAGAGGAGCCCATTTGTTATCGCTAGAATTTTTTTTATATTGAGGAGGTCCGTGCATATCTGATGTATCTGATCCTGCAGGTACTCGCCCCACACTTCTATCCTATTTTCTTTAGAAGTGGGCTACTAGCTATGATAGTTTTTTCTGGGATCCGGGGACGGCCTTTGAGGCTTAACATCCACTGTATTAATTGTTTTTGTCTTCGTGACATTTTCTACTAAGGCAGTTTCTTGAGCCAAGCTTGTTGAATGGTTTGTACTCTCGTGGTCTGTTCATAGTTCTTTGAGCTGTATTGACCAGTCCAGCACATTGGGAGGCAGGGGTATAACCTCGTCTAGGGAGCTCTCATTCTGAACTCTCTTGCTCACTTCTTTTGGGGGGAAATAACTGGTGATTTTGCTTTGCCTCCTTCGTGGCTCCGTAGAGCTAAGAGGCAAGGTTAGCGTGATTCCCAGGTACTTACAGTTCTTCCTGGTAAGGACCATAATAGATATAGGGCATGGGGTAATTGAATATCAGCAGTTCTCTGATGACCCTCTGTTCCAGGGGAGTTTAACCTTGCCTTGGCAAATGCCAGCCCAGGCACTAAGACTTAAAGAGAATCAGTAGCGAGGGCAAGGATCTACAGTAGTTGCCACTGAAGCGTACTGATATCTCCAACAGACGATAAGATAATAGCTGATGCCAAATAAAAATTATTGAGCCAAACTTGCTTTCAGTTCCTCAGGTAATCAGCCAGATCTAGTTTCTAATTGCAACAGAGGACTCGGTGTCTTTGCATAGGGAGTGTTTTAGTCTCGTTTGCTAATAAGCCTCTTTGCAATATTTATTACTGGAGGCAGGTTGTTGAGCCTCGCTCAAAATGACGTCGTGAGCCTTGTGAGGCTATAGAAACTTATAGAGTTTAATAATGCCTCTCATTCGGGGGGGGGGGGCTGGAAGGGAGCTCAGCTTGCTGCAACTTCCTGCAGCCTTCACAATGGAGGTTGTTAGTCCGATAAAATAGCAGGGTAGAACAAACTTAAAGAAGCAGCCTGTACCCATTTGGTTGCAGTAGCACAGTCTGAATAATTGATCAAAAATTGTACAATCCCTGTTTTCATTTGTACAAACTCTTGTGAGAGCAGAGTTTTAGTCAGAAGAGTCTAGGGGTTCTCCCATGGTTTACTATAGACCATGTTTAGAATTTCAGTTTGGTAGAGCGGCTGGGTTGGAGCACTCTTCCAAGAGATACTTAGGCCCTGACCAAACTACAGTTTCCAGTCTTCCTTTGGGGAGTTTCTGCACTTAAATGTAACACTTTTCAGAATGTGTAAATTAGCTTCACTGGTTTATTACAGAAATCAGACAAATTCATGGAGGATAGAAGGGCTACTAGACAAACCAAGCATGCCTAAATCAGTATTGTCAACATTCTGGATTAATTAACCATAGTTTTTTTCAGTTTTAGAAACAATGGTTCAACAATCCTGGAAGCATTCGATTGTGACACATAGTAAGAAACTATGGCTTACTGGGACCACGAAAATGTGCAGGTTCCCAGAGAGGAGCTCACACATACTTTGCTCCTTTTTGGTCCTTTTAGGTCAGCTGATGTTTGACTTAGCATGTCATCTGAACCTGGGATTATGGTTAAACTCTCCTTAATGACAATCAAGAACAAATCAGATTCTGCATTCAAGCAACATATTGCTTGGATTAGCTGTTCTGCTATACTCAGCTAAAAGGACCTGGAGAAGCAACCTGGCTTCTGGCTTCTCCCCAGGAGCCAGCATATTCACATGTTTGGCTTAGCATTAAGTGCAGATATGGCCAGACAAAGGAGGAGGAAAGGAGCTGTGTGAGGATGGAGCTTTTGCATATCTGGGTTTAATGAGAAATGTTATGTCTTGACTGGGCCACCATGGTGTAGGGAGATCCAAGATTCTCACTGGATGACCCCGGCCATATCTCTTGCAACCTAACCTACTTCTTAGGGTTGCTGTGAGGGTAAAAACAGGGGTTGAGGCAAAGCACATGTATGTTTCCTGAGCTCTTTGGAGGAAAAGCAGATGTAAAATGTAGTTAATTAATACGGAGATGTGATGAGAACAGCAGATGAATGGAAAAAAGTTATGTTCTCATAGCTGTGGTTTTGAAGGGTTGGGACTGGTCCACCCAGTTGTTAATTTGCCTGTGTTTCAGATTTTGATTTGCAAGTGGTGGGTTGCAAGAACTTTGTGTAGGTGGGTTGCTATGCCTTCAGCACATGGGAATACTGAGCAGAACACAGCAGAGGTTTCTAGAAGAGGTAGAAGGATGGAGCCAAAAACCATTTTCATTGGCTGGTGTCCTAAAAAATGGTAGGGTGTATTCGTAACAGAATCAAATGTACCATGAAGCTCTCTGATAGTGAATTAAGTTCCTGAGCACCTAATTTAATTCTGTGTCTATAAAAATACAAGGCTTAGGGTGCTTGCTCCCCGAAACTGTCATCTGCCCCTGAAAAGTCCTCTGATGTCCCGTGAGTACCTCCTAAGTCCCCAACCTTCCATTCCCCATTTTCAGCTTGTCCTGGTGTGTACCAATTGTGGCTACACCCCTCGCCCGGATCCCCTTCCCCAGTGTCCTGCCAGTTTAGTATACTCCATTATCCCCACAAACCCATTCTTTACTAAGAATGATACATGATACATGTGTGAACCGTGGAAAACAAAAGAATTTGGATTAGTCACAAGCTGTCAGAGCAGGTGCAGGTGCAGGGCAGCACTGAAGACGCAGAGATGAGCAGAAAATTTAATTCTTTATTCAGGACAACAGCCTACAAGCAGAGAGGCCTCCAATCAGGACTGGCCCCTATGAAGCAGTTACCAGGACTGAAAGTCTTTATATTCTACTTCCCACTAAGGCTCCTCCCCATCCAGATGTTTTCTGAGAAGCCTCAGGGGGGAGGGGAGGAGGCTGTGCCTGTTGTTCTGCTACATGCACAGCTCTTTTTGTCCTTGGAGACAAGGGGAAGGGGAGCTTAGCACAGCAGGAGTGGCTTGCTCCTGAGATGTTTGTATAGCATCTGTCCTGTCCTTCTTTCCATCAGCTTAGTCTGAGCTGCTTTCCACCCTTGGCTCCTCTTGCTCGCCAAAGACTGGTGCATCTTCAGCATCCAACCATTCCTCCTGTCCCACCACTACTCCACTGGCTCTGAGCCTTTCTGCTCTGAGGCTTCTGTAGGAGGTTCCCCAGGTGGTGCTTCACACCACTTCTCTTCTGACACAACTTAAAGAAGCATATTGGTCTATCACCACCTGCTCTAGAATAGGCTTTAAAGAGTCCCAGTTCCTCTGTACGTTTGTTGTTGTTGTTGCTGTTGTTGCTGCTGCTGCTGCTTTGTCCATTTTGGCAAACTGAAGAAATTGCCATTGCCATTCCTTCTTCCCAAGATGAATTCTCTTGCTTAACTTGTGCCTTCTCTTGCTTAATTTGTGCCCCCTCAACAGGAGGATCAGCACTGGGGCCTGCTGCTTCCTCATCGGAGGATCATCTCCCTTCCTCTTTTCTCTTCTTCACTCATTCTCTGCTCCGATTCCGAACCACTGTCTCCTGGTGCTTCTTCAGTTGCCCATCGGCTGCCGAGTCAGCTCAGTCCTGAAGCTCAGCTGTTAGAGACGTTCATCTGAAAGCTACCTGTTTTGTCAAAGGCAAAAGGATTCTTTGAAGCAAATGCTGGACCAGTGGAGGAGAAAGGCTGGATTTATTGAGCAAAATCATTTCATACACACACAAGGGTACAGAACCCCTCCAAAGGATCAAACAATTTCTCCTTTGCACAAGAATAGACAGGCAAACAATAACCAAACCTTAACACAAAATACTAACCACACAGGCAACAACCCCTCCCTCTTTACCAGGGTATGATACCAGACAGATGCCAGGATCCCTCCTTCCACTTGTATAGAGCCCAGGGGTAGCAGCAGAGTAGATTACAGTCTGGCCAGTTATGCAGCACCTGCAGCAGTGTGGGCCTGCATCAAAGCTCCCCCGATGTCCTGGCCCAAGCCCTATGGTTTTTATCTGCTCCAGAGGTGAGACTAAATGTCCTGGCTACCTGCACCGGTTGTGATTGGTACTACCTTTACCTGGTCTGGGATTCTCATGATCCAGGACAGCAAAGCAATCAACCCACAGTAGGCCATCTCCAACAAACAGGAGTGCTCCTGCAAGCACTTAATCCACCATTGAAAGAAGGGTTAATTGTGCAAGACTGCCTACACCCCCTTGATTACAATTCTTCCGCATTTCCATTACACCAGCCTCCTACAACTTAAGCCTAACCGTGCCCTCAGGTGCAGCAGAAAACAAGTCTTTGCCCTGACAGATTTTGTGGTTAGATTTTGTTTGGATCAGAAATGTAGATTGGAAATGTTTAATTGGCAGGGTGGTGGGAACTACATTGGTTAAATGGTGGTGAGAAAAGGTTCACTATTGTAGAATTACACTATAATTTTGCAGCACTATAGCACTCTTTCCTTTACATAGTAGTTCACTATTTTTTTAAAAAAAAAACCCCAACACTAGGAAATCAGTTCAGTGCCAGTTAAAAGACAGATTTTTAAAATGGGATGATTAAATGGTATCCACTTTTATGTGTCCTGAACTATGATAGGTTCTCTGCCCATCACTGCCCACATAAAAACAACCCCTCTTCTTTCCTTTTCTTAAGGTGAAACTGTAAGTAAGGCATATGCATCTGTGGAGTTTTCATGACTTTCCAGCCCTCTAAAAGGTTGGAATTAGAAAAACCATTGTGAAAACAAAGGAGGACTGCAAAAGTTTATGTTGTCTGGACCCCCGTAACATATGAGTATGAGGAAGGTGTAGTGATTTCACACTAAATGCCTAGTGTGAAAACTGACGTGTTTGTGAAACTCGGGTCCCTGTGCAATAAAACACAAACATCTGTAAAATAAATCATATTTCAGAATAAACCCATTTACAACATGAAATGAGTTCATGGTAGATTTTCAATATTACGAAAGGGCATAGCGCACACAACATCTAGTGTTTTTGCATTATTAGGGTGACTATGTCTTAGGTCTACAGAGAGAAACAAGTAAGGCAGAGCTTTTTTAACTAATTGTTTCCAGACCTTCTGTGACTTGCGGAAGACTTTGGTTCTTCCGCTGTATTATTAACTTATGAGTTAAGGGCAATATAATATCTATAAATCTGATTTAGCGTTTGACTTTTTCCTAGTTTATGTATGCCCCAGTTCTCAAAGCACAAATGAAAATGGGCTACTTTCTAAAAAGTCAGAAAGAGTTTCCTTTGTGTTTCTTTGTAAGTAGGGTAGATCAAATCAGATTTTAAAAAATTAAATACATTTTTAACTATTTCAAAAATAAAGTTTGATAGAATAAAAACATGATGCAAACGTGTCGAACAAAAGCTCATACATATAAACAATGGAGGAGTGCAATCCTCCACCTGTCTACTCTGAAGTAAATCTCATTGCATTCAGTGGAACTTATTTCCAGGTAAATAGATATGGGATTGCAGCCTTAAAGATAAATCCTCGACTGAGGACATAGTGCAGTATCACATACATTGGGTTAAAAACTGCTATTTCACATGAATAACCAGTTCCTTTCAGGTCACATTATAAATATGCCATCATAGATTATGATTATGGGCTTGATGCTGGGAGCTAGGAATCTGGCTCTTAGATTCAGGCTTTGGAGATATCTCTGAAATATGAACTCATTCCATCTGGACAGTTTTGTACTCCTGTTATAATGCCCACCCTGTCAACTCACCCTAACTTCTGTTTTGAAATACATACAGACACACACACACACACACACACACACACACACACACACAAAAGGTTTAGGGCTGACGTGCCAGTATCTTCCTTCTTTAGGAATCCCTAGCTGATTTCTTCAATGACACTTAGTATATTTAGCACACTCTCCTTCCAAATGGCTCTTCACTGGAATTTTAAAAAGAGAAACAATACATTATGTTAATTGCTTTGCAAACACATCATTGTGTTCTGCCCTTGGAATGCTGGTTCCTGGATTCTCAGATCTCTGGTCAATCTTTACTGTATTGTATACAGCTCCATTTCATCTCAGACAAGTGTCCTTGTGAGGTAGCTAAGAGTCTTCTAAATTACGTTTATCTAGTTAAGAGTGGGTTCCATGCTTGATTTTGCTTCCTCTCTGAACCATAGCTGTAGTTAGCAATAACCCACAATGAACTTTGGGCTTACACATAACCTCTCCTCACTCATCTACCTTTGTGGGCAAAAGAAAATGAAAGCTTCCACTTAGAACAGACCACAGTCTTGTGCTACATGAACTCGCGAATGCGGATTTTTTTTCTTTCAATTTTTATTATTACAATAACCCCCATGTGGCCTCTTCACATAAGCACCTGAGAGACTTGGGGATATAGGATATGTTGTCCCTTATTTGGGGGGAAACTGTGGTTTTCTTTGGGGTAAGAGCAGAAGCCTTCATTCTCCTGCTGTTGTGTGCAGAGGAGGAGAGAGGGAGCACACAAACCTAAGATCTGTGGTTTGTTCCTGATCACCTGAGCCATGTTTTATGTGATTAACTGAAGTAGTCCCTTTGCACTTTGCCTTTTCTTCTCTTTGATGAAAGCTTACAATACTCCCCCCCCCCTTCATAGTATCTATATTATTCCTCTCATCCTTTATTTACTTTATTTCTGTCATAACCGCTGTAGACCTTCACCTCTTGTATTCCTGCTTCATAAAAAGGCAACTTCTCTCCTAGTGCTTTGTTAATTAACCCTCTGGGTGGTCCTCTGAATAGGATGTGTCCTTGGCATTGCAGCAAATCTTTGTTTCCATTAATCTGAGTCAAATGACTACACTACAGCATGGAAAGATCGGGCCTCTTTTGAGTGGGATGCAATACTGTTGGTGACACCTCCTTCTTAAACAACATGGAAAAGTTATTATGACCAACCTTTCAAATTAAAGTTATCAACATAACTATGGATTTTGTTCGGTGTATTTTACTAGGCTAGTTCCTCTCTCATAGTTTTGTTATATTAGTGGAGAAGTTGTAAGTTCCTTTCAATTCTGTTGCCTTGTACTTCTGCATGATTTCCTTTTGTCACGCTATGATAACAACTTGGAAATTTAAAATCATATTAGCTCCACTGGTTCTGAACACTTCGTTGCAGGGAGTTGATAGAGTGGTGTGTGTATGTCTGGGGTAGATGTGAATTGGTTGAGGCACCTTTTAGTATCCTGCATAAAATATTATCTGAGGACAATGTTGTTGCACCTGCCCTGTGTATGTTAGGATTCCTCTGTGGGTAAAGTTCTATTGAAGTAACACTGCCCTCGTGTGGTGGAGGGTAATGGGAATGCTGACTTCTTTCTTTCCTCTTTGTCAAGATTTTACTCTCTCCTTTTACTCTTTCCATTCTCCACAGACTTCCTGTAAATACTGTTTTTTACTTGAATACTTAACTCAGCTCTGCATCTTCCTGTGTACTGTATTGTAACACTGGCTAACATTCTGTTTCAGATTTCTGTTTGGCAGTCTCTCTTAATTGCTCTTTACTACCTACTATTGTTTCCCCCCATTCCTTGTAATTTGTTCCACCTTGTACCAAGTGCTTGCTGCAAATATTCACTGCTCCTCTACCACCCACATAGCTGTGTGTCTTATTTATTCTTTGTTTCTTCTCTTTAACAAACTCAAGCTTTAATTGCTTTCTGTATATTGCTTCTATCCTGACATCCTATGAGTGTCTTTCAGAACACACTGGTTTAAAATTAAGAAGACCGGGTTTGTATTGCAAATTTAAATATCAACCTGTGCATTTACTGTTCAGATGCCTCTCTTCACCCTCCCTTCCTTCCTTCCTTCCTTCCTTCCTTCCTTCCTTCCTTCCGTCCCTTGAAGATGACCACCCAAATATTTACTAAAACATCATTTTCCTATCAAGAGAATCTAAATTATGAGATGATGAATCAAAAGTATAAATAGTACAAACCTAGTGTCTAAAGTCTTTTAAAGATATTGGGGCTTAATAAATTGCTCAGAGAGGGATGGATCTTTTTCTTCTAGACTGTCGGAAGTGTGAGACCGCATTCTCACAGCACAGCAGTACTAATGAGTTTGGGTCCTGACCTGCAGTTTCTCTGTGCCCTAATAATATCCACAAGGCTTTCATCAGAAATACAGATGCAATTACTACTTCCTTGCATCGCATATCTCTTCTTTTTGGAGATAGAATAATAGAATTGGAGATGTGGATTCATTTGAAGTAGCTAGGTTTCTGCCTCTCTTCCTATCTTGGGCTGCAGCTCCCTCCTTACATCATTTATTCTGCTATCACCAGGTTGGACTCTTGCTTTCCTTTTGGGTAAAGACAAAGGCAAAGTAGGTGTTGAGCAGTTCTGCCTTCTCTCTGTCGCCCAATAGCATTTCTCCATCTTCTCCACACAGAGGACCTACTACAGTACTTGCTTGTTCTTCCTCTTCCTTCAAACATAGCCAAATAAACCTTTCAGAGTTATTTTAAAATATTATCCCGTATTATTTGGTGGGATTAGATCTTGTCCACAAACAGCATAAGCACTACTTAAAACATTACAACAACCAGCCAAAATCTGTGACACCTACATCCGATCTCCAGGGAAACAGCCGCCATCCTAATATGCTGATAAAGCCCAAACCCTGGTCTCTGTGTCTCTTACTCTTAAAACTGCAGTCTCTCTTCAAGGATGTCTGGATTGCCTCTGGAAGGAAGGAGAAAGGCTTGCCTGCTTACCTGATGGGGTTCCTTTTCCAGTTCAGAATATTCAGTATTAAGAGCAATTGCCTAGGCATTTTGTTTCCATGGAAACATATCACCTGTCGTGGAAGAAGGCATGTGCCAACTTTGCCAGGATCACCAAGGCAATTCCACTAGGCTTCTCCTGTCTAAATGTCCAGTTATAAAAAAGGAAAAGAGAATGTAGCACAAAAACATGCAGGGGATAGAGAATATGTTCATGGAAGGAAAGCCTGGAAAAGATGAACTTTCAGCTGCTTGCTTGTCAGGAAGCAAGGTGTTCCACAGGAACATACAGAGTACAGAAAAGGTGAGGGAAGAGGGAGATTAAGGGCAGAAGAGATTGTAAGCTCTTGAAAGCAGGGGCCAGAGGTTTAAGATGAATGTGATACAGAAAGGGGACCCAGTGAAAAATGGAAAGAATAGGGAAAATATCAAACTGAGAACCAGAGGAACTAAGAATCACAACAGATTTTGAGAACTGAAGAATGTTGAAGACTGACCAGGAGAGAAAAAACTAGAAGGTCATTAGTGTAAAAACCATGACTAATATTAATTAAATGAATAATAGTTGCAAGGAAGGAAAGATAAATACAGTAGGAGGAAAGGGCTGAGAGAAACAGATTTTTGGGGGAATCCAAAGAGAAAGAAAAGAGGAACGATGAGACAAACTGAAAAAGGAGGAACTTGTGAAATAACTTTCCCAAGAAAAAATCTAGAGAGTTCAAAGAGGCAAAATGGATAACGTAGTCATCAGTATTGAAAACTGAAACAGTTGAAAAAGGAGAACTGACTGATGGCCACAAGTTCTAACTGAAAGAACACCATAAGTAACTGTTGGAAAAGATGCGCCCGGGGGGGGGGGGGGAATTAGGTGAATGAAAAAAACAACAACACTGGGGAATAAAAGATTATGAGGTGGCAAGGGAAGATTGGAAATAGGTCTGGCATATTTTTTCTTTTTAGAATTGGAAGGACAATATCAGTTTTGAAAGGAACAAGAAATGAAGGAGTCACCCATTTTGAGAAACGTAGGCAGAACAGAGTCATATCAAGGGTATTCTTTTTAAAAAACAAAACAAAAACCTGAAACATTAGCAAAATAACCTCAGTCAGGGTTGCATGAATGAGAGAGGAAGGGAGAGAGAATGCAGGGTTGTAAAACAAAGTGAAGAAGATGAAGTAACTGACAGAGGAGACACACAAATTGAATTGATTTATTAGTAAAATATTGAGAAAAGAAATGAAG
Source organism: Podarcis muralis (assembly GCF_964188315.1). Lineage (NCBI taxonomy): Eukaryota > Metazoa > Chordata > Lepidosauria > Squamata > Lacertidae > Podarcis > Podarcis muralis. The sequence continues at coordinate 38,897,289 of NC_135665.1, read as the reverse complement.
AGAGAATGGGAAAATATTAAAATACTTAACACCCTCATCTTTCTGACCCTGAAGCAGCTAATGGTCATCATAAAAGCATACATGCCAGTTAAGTAAACATCACTTGTCCTAATGCTGAACTCAGTCCCAGCATGATAGCTTTGTAGCCAAAAGAAAATTACTGAGCAAGAAGAAGGTAGTACCTGCATGCTTAGTTAAATCCTGAGGTATGAACTTTTTTAAAAAGATAGCCTTAGGGGACAATTCCCCTTCCATAAAACCCTTTTAAAATTATTATTTTTAAGCAAACATAAAAACCAGAGTGGTATTAAACCAGCAGATGAAGAAAAACAAATTCAGAAATGGTAAACTCATTAGAGTTACTTGTTAGAGTGTCCTGTACAAATGTACATCTACACAGATATGTTTTTCCTGTCCTGTTGCCAGAGGGAAAAATAAAAGTAGTTCAGCTGAATCTCCTGGACTAAGAATTCTACCACCTGACTGTCACCACCAAAAAGGCCCTGCCCCATGTGCCATGGAGTAAGGCCTCTCTTGACCATCAAAGCGTATCTGTAGGGTCATATGGGTTAAGACAGGCTTCCTCAACCTCAGCCCTCCAGATGTTTTGAGACTACAATTCCCATTATCCCTGTCCTGCTAGCAAGGGATCATGGGAGTTGTAGGCCAAAAACATCTGGAGGGCCGAGGTTGAGGAAGCCTGGGTTAAGACAACCCTTAAGGATCAAAAACAATGGGACTGAGATATTTTAATTGTTGTTAGGCACTAAGTAATATGAATGCATTGGAAGAGTTGCATGTAGAACTTCGAATAAATAAATAAAATTAAAATAAGTAAAAGCAGCACTTTAAATTGGGCCTGGAAAGAATTTGATCTGAAAAACAGGCTCCTGTTAGCATTGATTTTGCATTAACTGGAGTTCTGGATATTTTTCAGAGGTGGCTCAGTGTAGAGCACGTTATAGCAATCTAAACAGAATATTACCAAGCCGTGCATAAGGA